>NW_020837948.1:35392513-35586417 GCF_003676395.1 Aethalodelphis obliquidens
TTTTTTTGCGGTACGCGGGCCTCTCACTGTTGTGGCCTCTCCCGTTGTGGAGCACAGGCTCCGGACGCGCAGGCTCGGCGGCCATGGCTCACGGGCCCAGCCGCTCCGCGGCATGTGGGATCTTCCCGAACCGGGGCACGAACCCATGTCCCCTGCATCGGCAGGCGGACTCTCAACCACTGCGCCACCAGGGAAGCCCTCAAATAGTTTTTTTATATTTAAGGTTCTCTTTCATTTTTTGAAATATTTCATATTCTGTATCTGATCATTACAGTGTTTGAATGGTTAGATTCTGGTTTTTTGATTCTCTGCTGGCTCTTGCTCATGGTGCTATAATTTCTTGAGCATTTACTAATTTATTTAAACTGTTTGCTAGCTAAAAAAACTAGTAGTAAACTATTTTGTTTTATTTTCTAATAAGAAGAATATAGATTTAAGTGTGAGAACCGATGGTAGACTTGACATTATTCAAAAGTGAAAAATACATAGGTATTATATTTCTGCTTCTAGTTTTTCTTAGAATTACCAGAATGAGTATTCATGGGAGGTTTAACACAGGTGCTTAGAGATGACATATTAGGAAGAACTGGGTTTAAGTCCCAGCTCTGATACTTACTACACATATAATCTCAATTTGTTTCAGTTTACTCAGAGGTAGAATGAGGATGATATTAGTTACCTCATGGAGTTACTATGGGATTAAAGAGATTATGTATGGGATATGCCTAGCACACGTTCTGCATATAATAGATATGCAGTGAAGAACTGTTATGTTGTCATCATTGATATGAATTACTAAAGAAGATAATCTTTAGGTCAAAATATCAGTCCTTATATGCACCACAGAAGGATGTTTTAGAATGTCATAAATCATTTTTTAGTGGACTTTGTTTTCAGATTTTCTAAATTTAAAGCAACTGCACATGGTAAGGCACTGATATATTAATATTAGTCTCTGTATTACCAACGTGAATTTTTAATAAATTTAGTGAAATGGTTTAGGCCACAGATAGTGAAGCCTGATAATCTGGAAAGAATCCCATTTCCACTTCTCACTACTTGAACCACTTGGGCAGTTACTCATTTTTGCTCTACATCATTTTTTTCACTTACAAAATGAGGTTAATAATGGTGCTGAGCTCATAGCATTGGTATGAGGATCAAGTTTTATTAAGGTGCTTGGAGGATTGATAGGCTCATACCAAGTTCTATGTGAGTGCTTATGAAATAAACTTTTTAAAACAAATATTTTATTACATAGGCTCATTTAAAATGGGTTTTAGGAAAAATAATTCTAAATAAAAGAGAAATCCCTACCTTGAAGAAACACGGACTTGGTTTTTTAACCATTTCCATAACCAATTGGTTTCTCAGTGAATCCCTGTTTTGATTATAGTATCTCTTCCTGTCTGAGTTAAATTAACCAGGGGAGTACCTCCATTAAGCATATCAGATATGGAAGGTGTGTGTGTATGTGATGTAGGGTACTAGGGAAATTAAGGCATAGTGGAAAGCATGGGTTCAAACTTGTGTTCTACCCGCTGAAAATGTCTGAGGAGGATGACTACCTAACCTTTTTCCTCCTCAAGGCAATAAGATCTATAGACAGCCTGATATCAATATAACTCACAGAAGAATCTAGCTCTGCTAATCTGTCCTTATAACCATCAACAGAAAGAATTTTATGTAAATGAAATCATACAGTGTGTAACCATTTGGCATTAGCTTATTTCACTCACCCTAATTCTCTGGGGATTCAACCACATTGTTGTATATATCTGAACTTCATTCCTTTTTATTGCTGAGCAGTGTACTATGTTATGAATGTATCACAGTGTAAGCATTCACCATTGAAGGGCATCTGGTTATTCCCCTCCCCCTTCCACCCCTCTGGTTTTTGTAAATAAAGCTGCTATAAATATTGTTATTAAGGTTTTGTGTGTGTGTTTGTGTGTGTAAAGATACATTTTCTTTGAGATAAATGCACAAGATTGCAACTGCTGAATCATATGGTTTTGCATGTCTAGTATTTTAAGAAAGTGCCAACTTATTTTACAGATTGGCCATACCATTTTATCTTTCCACCACAAATGTATGAATGAGTAATTCACAGTCTCACTGTAGCTTTAATTTTCATTTCCCTAATAGCTAATGATGTTGAATATTTTTAAATGTTATTATTCTCCATTTTATATCTTCTTCACTGAAATGTCTGCTCATGTCTTTTGGCCAATTTCCAATTCATTTTTTTCTTATTTGTTTTGTTTTTTATTGTTGAGTTTTGAGAGTTCTTTATGTGATACAGATACTAGTCCACTGTCAGATATGTGGTTTGCAAATATTTTCTCTCAGTCTCTAGCTTCTTTTTCATCATCTTAACAAGGTCTTTCAGAGATTAAAAATTTTTATTTTTGATGAAGTCCAATTTATCATTTTTCCATTTACACACCATGCTTTTGATGTCAAGATCTTTTTGCTTAACCCTAGATCCTAAAGATTTTCTCCTATGTGTTATTTTTTAAAGATTTATTTCACTTTTTACATTTAAGTTTGTGATCCATTCCGAGTTAATTTTCATAAGGTGTGAGACTTAAGTCAAAGTTCATTTTCCATTTTTTATTTATTATAGATGTTCAATTGTTCTAGCACCATTGTTAAAAGGCTCTCTTTCTTCCACTGCATAGCCTTGACAACTTAGACAAGTACTGGGTGAGCATTATTTGTATAGGACTATTTCCAGGTTATCTATTTCCTCTATTGATCTATATTTATCTCTCTGCCAGTACCACATAGACTTGATTAACGTAGCCACAGATCTTCCTCAGCTTATGATGGGGTTACATCCTGATAAACCCATTGTAAGTTGAAAATATTGTAAGTCAAAAACGCATTTAATATACCTAACCTACCTAACATCATAGCTTAGTCTAGTGTAGCTTAAACATGCTTACAACACTTATACGAAACTACAGTTGAGCAAGATCATCTAACACAAAGCCTATTTTATAATAAAGTTGAATGTAATTTATTGAATACTGTACTGAAAGTGAAAAACAGAATGGTTGCATGGGTACAAAGTGGTTGTTAAGTGTATCGGTTGTTCACCCTGTGATCCTGTGGCTGAGTGGGAGGTGCAGCTCACTGCTGCTGCCCTGCATCATGGGAGAGTATTATACTGCACATCACTAGACTGTGGAAAAAAATAAAGATTCAAAATTCAAAGTATGGTTTCTACTGAATGCATACTGCTTTCACAACATTGTAAAGTCAAAAACTCGTTAAGTCAAATTATCATAAGTAGAGAACCATCTTTACATAGTAAATCTTGGAATTAGGTAGAATGATTCATCTCACATTCTTCTTTTTTAACATTGCTTTAGTTATTCTAGTTCCATTGCCTTTCCATACAAATTTTAGAATAGCATTTTCTATATGTGCAAACCTTTTTCATTGGTATGGGAATTTTGTTAAATCTATATATCAATTTGGGAAGACTTGACCTCTTTACTATATTGATTTTTTTCAATAGTGCTGGTTTCAGCATGCAAACCCTGACTCATTTTTTTTTAATTTAGATTTAAACCTAAGTATTTCATTCCCATGCAATTATAAAGATTTGTATTTTAAATTTCATTCTCCTATTGTTCATTGCTAGTATGCAGAAATATAATTGATTTCAATGTGTTACCTTGTATCTTGCAATCTTGCTGAAATACCCTGATTCCTTGGATTTACTATGGAGATGAATGGAATAAAGAGCTACCAAGTAGATCATCTATACCATCTTTCTCGATTTCACATATATATGGTATTTGTTATTCTCTTCCTGACTTACTTCACTCTGTATGACACTCTCTAGTGAACCCAATTTCATTCCCTTTTATGGCTGAGTAATATTCCATAGTATATATGTACATCTTCTTTATCCATTCCTCTATTGATGCAGACATAGAGAACAAAGGTATGGATACCAAGGGGGAAGGGGCAGAGTGGGAGGAATTGGGAGATTGGGATTGACATATATACACTATTGATACTACATATAAAATAGATAATTAATGAGAACATACTGTAGAGCACAAGGGACTCTACTTAATGCACTGTGGTGACCTAAATGGGAAGGAAATCCAAAAAAGAGGGGATATATGTATATGTATAAACTGATTCCTTTTGCTGTACAGTAGAAACTAATACAACATTGTAAAGCAACTATACTCCAATAAAAATTAATTTAAAAAAAAGAGCTAGCAAGTAGAAAGGCACAGAATTTGAATTTGTGTTTTCAGATGACAAAGGCCATCTGCTTTTAACTTCACACGAGTAACTTACATGGAGTGTTACCTATATATGTTGGATGTTACATCACACTGAAAAGTAAATATTTGTGTAAATCATACACAGCAAGGAAAACCTAAAAGAAAATCATAAATTAATGCTTTATATACAAAATGGTTTAATCAGGACATATACTGACAAAAATAAACTCACCTGTATGAAGTCACAATATTTGATCCAATGTAGAACACTACTTTCAAAGCACTTAACCAGGGAAAGCAATACTGGCCCTTTTCCCATGACAATGCATAAATAATATATCACCAGTGGCTCAAGCTTCTTGTGAGATAATTTATACATTCACAGTCTTGTTTTATCATTGAGTCAGGTTCTCTTAAATTATAAATTATTCCCCTGATATGGTAGACAGGTTTTAGAATTATAGAAATTCATTCTAAGACAAGGTGTGACTTTAAATCCTCTGTGTTTATTTTTGTAGGGGTAGCTTACAGACCAAGGAAATAATTCATTAAATGCTGTTGACACATTCCAAACAATAGTGCCATCTCTGGATTATAAGGAGGGTATAACAGATAGCTCAATGTCCTGACATTATTATCTTCCTTCTCACACCAAATCGTACTATAATGTTTCAATTTCCTTGAGAAAAATCCATTTTCCTTTCATTTTAAAATGTAATAAAGCATAATCTATAGAATTATCAGATACCACCCTTGCAAATTCTGAAACATAAGAATGACTATCTATCTATGTGTGTGTGTGTATGTATATATATATAAACATACATGTAGGGTTTTTTTTGGTCAAAAAAAAAAAATGAGAATCCATTGTAGAAGACTCAAACCCTACCAAGATAGATTTTGGCTTCCAATTACAATGACTCTGATTGTGGGGCAAAGGATAGAACATTATATGATAGTAGGTCAGGGCATGTTGCAATCTGTTACCTGCACCCCAAAACACACAAACCATATGATGAGCATATTTATGTCACACTCCATTTATTTCACTAATTTAACTGACAGATACAATAAAAGCTTGAATTGGTTAACCTAAAAAATAATGTTGGAAAGCGTATCCATCCATACATATTTAACTTAAAATGCATACTGTTTATTTTCTAATACCAATATATGCCTCAAACTGATTCAGTTTCAGCTCTTTCTTATCTAACCTGTATTCACAGGGCGTCTATGTTTTCAGTTTTGGTTTCTTTAAATTAGAATATGAACTTAAATATATTTTAAAAGGACTCTGGGTGACAAATGTAAATCTCATTTTCCCCAATTTTTTACAGTCATCTCACATTTAACATCAAATTTTTTTATGCCATGTTGAAAGCATTTAACTTAATTAAATTTAATTAATTATTCTAACTTAATTAGAATAATAACAAAAATGGCATAAACAAGTTTTGGAAAAAAGACTACTGTTGTTGGAAGCATTCAACTCCACTGTCAGGCAGGGAACTGTGTGGGCATCCTGGAGAATCAATATGCCAGGGGCTCAGTCTAGCAGTGGGCATATCCCCAAGTCAGTTAAGTGGAAGGAAGTAGGCTAAAACCATTTAATGATTCTGTTTTACATTCACTTCTTTTGGCTTATGAAGGACAGTCCAGAAATCGTCTGCAACTCCTTACAAAGGGTCTGGGCCATCTCTCTTTCCTACTGCCACTTGTGCCACCTCAAGCAAATGCAAATACCATGAAAAACACTTTGGCAACACATGATGCTCTGACTAATGCCTGTGGGTTGGCATATTTTCTGCATCAACTCTTCTGCCAGATGATTGGATCTAAAATGGTGACAGGTGTTGTGGGCTTTATTACTTCTCTTCAGGAAGAAACTTGAGGGCATTTAAAGTTCTTAAACAATTGTATGCTATCCTATCCAGCTGGCTTACCCTCCTCATCTTTTATTATTGATACTTACATCATAAATATACTTCTAAATACTAAGCATATCAATATATAGTAACCTATTAACCTCCTTGCATCAAGTATGTAAAATATTCAGAAAAGCAGGGGACAACTTTTAAGAACTCAATCTACTTATGTTTCTACATGGTTAAGAATGACTGTTAACATGACTTAACTTTTGATGAGCAACTTTAAGTACCTCCAGCAAATGACCGTTCACTTCCATTACTGCTGTTGGATCCAACTGCACTTCTCACACTGTGTTTTTATTTTAAACAGCCAGATTCTGATTTCTATGTGAAGGGGATCAGAAAATGCCACCCCAAAATATGCCACTCTGGCGTAAGGATTCTTTTGAGCTGAAGGCAAATGAGAAAAAAACAGACACAGGATACTCTTCCCCTTATGTGCCTAAAAACAGGACATATATTTCCCATCTCACCAGAGACAGAGGCAGTGCCAAGATGAGTCTGCATAAAATCTTACCAAATAACCCTTATCTTCCATTAGTTTCTCTCATATATTTACCTTCCATAATTTACTGCCCAAACCCCTTTTCCTTTGTCTCTTCACTTCTCCACAATTTTTGTCCATTGTTAAAATGGTGTATAAACCCCCAAAGTTAACTGCTTCTTTGGATCTTGAATTTCTTTGCTCTGAAAACCTCCATGCACATAAAAAATTAAAATATTACCATCAAATGAAATGTGTATGCCTTTTTCCTGTTAATCTGTCTTTTGTCCATTAAATCTACGGGTCCCAGCGATATAAGACAGTAGAGGCAAAATTCTCCCCACCTACACATTAGAAATACATATTTTAATACCCAGTAACATTTTATTTCACTTTAAAACTCTGTTTAGTACTCAGTGATGGAAAGAGATAGCATTGTGTGTGTGTGTGTGCATGTGTGTATAATTTTAGAGGCATTGTCATGTAGTATTTAAGAGATTTCTGTTGTCAGACTGCCAATTTTTAAACCTGCTCCATCACTTAACTGTGTAACCTTGAGAATTTAATTCAGATCTCTTGCTTTAGAAGTTTTTCTTTCCTTTTTTTTTTCTTTTTATGAAAACAAATTTGCTTCCCCATAGAATTGTGGTGAAAACTAAAGGACTCTATAAATGTAAATCACATAGAACAATACCTGACCCATAGTTCTCAACCAATGCTAGCTTTAAATAGTGGTACATATGTAGACTCCAGTACTACAGTCACACTGAAGCAAAAGAGCAGTACTCACATTATACTAAAGCTCTTAGCTTGAATTTAATTCATTGTGAAGCTTTAAAAAATTAATTTGTAATTTGGCTTTGGTTTTGTTTCTTTAAATGGACCCTCAGTTAACTCACATATGAGAAACACTGTCTTAAATCTTCTTCCACCATCCCAAGTTGCAATAACTTAATTTGACCTATCAATACATACATTCATGTGGCATGTTGGACAATACAAAGATTAGCACAATATGGCTTCTGGCCAGGATAAATGTAATTTTTTTGGTAGAGGTCTAGGAACCTGCTATTGCTTCTGGGAAATCAGAGAATTTTGAATACAAATGGATTGTCAATTTACACTTGCAGTTAAGTAGTTGAAATAAAGCTTTTAGTTCATAAGATACTGGATGATACAATCATCTGCTTACGTGCAATGTATATTACATCTGCATTTTTTGTAGAAGCTAATTTTTCATCTGATATGTTCAATATGATCAGATAAAAATCTCATCTCATTCCTTATATGTGATCACTGTCATTAGTAATTTAACATATACCTTTGACTAATATAAAACTAGTCAAGACTCACTTTTCATGGGAAATTCTGAGATATTCTAGAGCAACTTCTCCTAATTATCTGGTTCTTTACCCTTTTTTGTATTTTGACATAGACATGAAAAATGGAATGATCTGACTGGAATATAAAGTAACATTTTCATAAAGTGCTTCTACAAATTGTGCTACGCTCCCCTACCCCTGTTTAGATGACTAGTGTGACTGATTTATTTAGTAGCATTTTATACTCTCTGGTAGCAGGAGCAAAGATTTTCATGACACAGCAGCATAACATGTGTTTAAAACACTAAATATCTTGTCACTTGTGCATTAAATAAAAAGACTCTAAGAGTGACTCTATGGTCTTTTAAATGATATTTAAAAAATAATTTTAGAATGCTTATCCACTTCAGAATAGGACCACAGAAAGACCATGTTTTCATTTACAAATGAAATCACATTAAAATAACTAGGACCCATATCTATCTTTGGCATAGTCTGCTTCCCATGATGAACCTCTTAAGAAGCTGCGGGAAGGTGACCTTTTCAGAAAATGTCTCTGCTCCAAATGGTCTTTATTTAATCACACTGTCTAAACACTGACCAATTTGGGTCAGCAAGCTTCTTTTTAAAAAATCAATCTCAGGATGTATATTAATCTTGTTTATTAGTCATTCTTACCTACTATAGAATACTATAAAGAGTTTAGAAGAACTTCATAGAAATTTAAGAACTCATCTAGTACACCCTCATATTTAACAGCTCAAGATTCAAGGTCATTGGGGCTTCCCTGGTGGCGCAGTGGTTGAGAGTCCGCCTGCCGATGCAGGGGACACGGGTTCGTGCCCCGGTCTGGGAAGATCCCATATGCCCGGAGTGGCTGGGCCCGTGAGCCATGGTCGCTGAGCCTGCGCGTCCGGAGCCTGTGCTCCGCAACGGGAGAGGCCACAACAGTGAGAGGCCCGCGTACCGCCAAAAAAAGATTCAAGGTCATTTTAGCATAATGGCCAGAACCACTGCTTCAGGGACTGGACTGCCTGAAGACCATAGAAAAGTTGTGAGAGCTTGGGGAAATTACGTAAATTTTCTTTACCTTACTTTTCTCAATTGTGAAATGAGATAATATCTGACACCTTAGTAACTACCTCTCAAGTTATTGTGAGGATCATATGCCATAGTGCATATACATTTCTTAGAAGAGTATATGGTACATGATAAGTGTTCTTTTGCTATCATTACTGTACTTATTATGAGGAGACACAATTAACTTGCCTTAAGTGAATATCAGGGTTGGTATTTATAGATACTTAACATTTTTTTTTTTGGCTGTGCCACGCGGCATGAGGGATCTTAGTTCCCTAACCAGGGATAGAACCCGCGCCCCCGTCGCGTTGGAAGCACGGAGTCTTAACCACTGGACTGCCAGGGAAGTCCCAACATTTTTTTTTTTCTTAGTAATTCACTACATGACAGTGAGGGTAGTAGGGGGAAAGGGAAATGATGGCATTCATATACATGGGTCACAATGCTGCACCAAGATATAAGACTTAGCCCATCTTCTTTAAGTGGCTTGTGTTCCCTAAGAAAGAGGCGTACGAGAGGAGACCTACACTCCTACTTAATTTTCAGTAGGGGATAAATACAACAACAGAAAAAAATTACTGAAGAACAGACCTTTCTGCCTGGCTTCCTCACACCTCCAACAATTAAATGATGCTCTGGTAAATGGAAGAAATTACTGTATTTATTGATTGTATACAAATGAGCCAAGCGCAGTTAACTAAATTCATGGAGTTAGCTATTTCCATTGTCTCCAAATACATTTTTCTAAGATCAAAGTGATTGAGTAAAAATTACAACAGGAATTCAGTTCTAACATAGAGATCTCTTTTAGCAGAATACTTAAGAAACTAAAGATAATCATCAACCTTACGAGATCACTGAATGATGCCACGAATAGAAACACCTGTGAAAATAGTAAAGAACTTTAAATGCTTTTTTAAATCTAGGTATAAAGAGTCAGTTTAGTGAATACTGCATGGAGTTCTAACTGCATTCTTTTTTTTTTTTTTTTTTTCTTGCGGTACGCGGGCCTCTCACTGCCGTGGCCTCTCCCCCCGCGGAGCACAGGCTCCGGACGCGCGGGCCCAGCGGCCATGGCTCACGGGCCCAGCCGCTCCGCGGCATGTGGGATCCTCCCGGACCGGGGCACGAACCCATGTCCCCTGCATCGACAGGCGGACTCCCAACCACTGCGCCACCAGGGAAGCCCCTAACTGCATTCTTAACATTAGAACCCAATTGCTTTCTTTTCAAAAGCTCCATTTCCCTAACCTAATCATCCTTTTCCATGATATATATGGGATTACAATGTTTCCAGTATACCCAGAGCACTAGTTGGCCTTATTTTCTCTTCTACGTGTAGTATTTAACTCAGTAATTGTTCCGACTGCTGAAATTTCCTGTTATTTGATATAAAAACTAACATTATTCTATTGTGTATGTATCCTTTGCCTTTACTTTTAAGACCACTCCTTACCAAATGGCAGCCATTTCATCTCAATAAAACTTGGAAAATTCAGCACAGGAAAGTTAAAGCCTTTTTCTTGAAGTGAGTCTCCTTGGGAAAGAGTGAGCAGGGATGCTAGAATCAGAAACACCCCAGGGCTTCTATGGGATGAGTTTTCTCCCTATTTATACCTTCACTAATATTTGGCTTATGGAAAGGGATGTGCCAGTGTAAAGATGAGGTTGAGACTGTTTCTAAAAGGCAATTGGAAGGAATTACACTAGCAGCCTTCTGTCATTGTCTCCCTAATGCTGAAATGCCAGGGGTAAATGAAAGAGGCTATGGCTGCCATCAATCCCAAACTATCTAGGCAAAGCACTCATGTTCTATATCTGTATACAGCCCTAGATACAGGCCAGTTTGGGGTGTAAATTTTATCAGAAGATGGAAGAAGACAGGCTGAAGAGGTACGGTTGATAAGGCAGATAAAGGTGATTTGGGATCCATTGGGGATAGGATTCAAGGCAGGTAAGACAGGAAGAAAGTGAAAGCCTAAGGTCATAGGATCCTACCAGGGAGGTTACTGGACCCATCATGGGAAGGAGATATTGTAAGATAAAGTATAGGGAACATACAAAGAGCCATTGTAAAATCAACATTAAAATACTTACTTTGGTGTTTTAAAGTATTTTATTTGTCTGTTTATTTTCCTGACTATGTTTAGCCTTGTTCTTTTTCTGACAGCACTTGTTTAGACTTCTATTCAGATTTCACAACCAAACAACAACATTTCTGTGGAAGGAGCACAGATATGGAATTAGGGTCAGAGTCTGAGTCACTGCCCGGGCACTCACCCTCTGTGGTCGCGTGCAAGATTCATGTTTCTTCCTATTTGCAAAATAGGTTTCTTCATAATATGTAGTTTATACTGTTGCTATAAAGATTACATAATGTAGGTGGGAAATGCTTTGTAAAATATTAGCTGTAAATACAAAATATTAACTTTGTAAAAGATTAACTGTTACACTGCTTTAAAAGCAGGGTAAAATGCGAGATTCCTGTGGCAGCATTATCTATTCTAATTTCTCAGTCTTTTATAAAATATCTTGTTATTTAGAACCTCTGGGTTTGGTTCTACTTGAGCCACTTCATGCTTCTGCTAAACTGACGGTTGCTGGTCAGTGTCACAGTGCTGGAAATTTAAGACAAGTCAGTATCTGCACTTGGGCAGAGGGCCAGCATAAAAGAGATGAATCCTAAGATCTGGGATGGTATCTGGGAGAGTTGACGCAGATATTGTATCCAAAGGCTAATGCTGTGGGGAGAATCTTGGGGCTCTGGCAACAGTATTTTGGAGCCATCTATACTAAAAGTAGTTCTGGCATCTGCCAGGAGGTTCTAATGTGTTCATGAGGCAAACAGCCAGCCTTTTTTTTTCAATCTTACTCTACCTAGCCATTCCAGTTCAATTCAAAACACTCATGGTAGTTTAATATCCACGGGGCCATGGCTAAACCACCTCCTTCCTCATTTCTGCTCTCTCTAGCCAAGTTTTTTGTGGAAGCTTTGTATACAGGAATTCTAAACATGCCTTTCCCCCTACAAGTGACAGATTTTTTGCTCTGCTCTCAATTAGCCACGATTAACAGCTATAATTGTAATTGTAACCAAGGCCAAAGTCAGAATTCCAAAATCTGGCTCCAGGGCCTGGGCAGCTCTCTACTGCTAAAAAAGGCCATATGAGCTTGGTCTGCCACCTCCACAGAGATGCCATGCCACTGTAGGTGTCACACTAGAATTCACCTTGGTCTGTTCTCAGAACGTGTCAAAACATACTTGCTGTTCAGTCAAAGGTGGAGACATGATTCTACATCCAGTTAGTGTAGATAAAAAACAACAGTAGAGACCTTCCTTGGTGGCACAGTGGTTAAGAACCTGCCTGCCAGTGCAAGGGACATGGGTCCGAGCCTTGGTTGGGGAATATCCCACATGCCATGGAGCAACAAAGCCCGTGAGCCACAACTACTGAGCCTGCGCTCTAGAGCCCGTGAGCTACAACTACTGAGCCCGTGTGCCACAACTACTGAAGCCCATGCGCCTAGAGCCTGTGATTTGCAACAAGAGAAGCCGCTGCAATGAGAAGCCCGTGCACCGCAACGAAGAGTAGCACCCGCTCGCTGCACTAGAGAAAGCCTGCGCTCAGCAATGAAAACCCAATGCAGCCAAAAAAAAACCACAATGAAACAAAAGACAAAACCAAAAGCTTCTGATCACGCTTTTCCTCTCTAAATTGATAAACTCCCTGTTTTTGTGCTTCAGCTTCTTATTGCTATCAAAGTAATGCAGTCTTTTTCTAAATACGGTTGATTTATTTTTTCATTATTGACATGGGATTATCTTTTGCTCTGACTTTATATTAAATTATTAATCTTTTCTTAAAGCGAGAGTTTTCCTATGACTAGTGCTCACAATCGTCCTTTGTGTTTTATTGTTTTTGAGCCACTGAAAAGCAATGGTTTCAACAAGCAATTCTGTTTTATATATGTCTACATTATCTCAGTGTCATTTATCTATTTACTTTGCTATATTTATGCATAAGAGTGAATAAAGAAAAATGACTTTTCTAAGTCATTGAGCATTATTTTCCTTCTCTTTTTCCCAGATTTACTGAGGTATAATTTACAAAACTTATTTTTCTTCTTAAGCCCAGGAAATAAGTTGTCAACTGTTTCCATGTCCACATCCTCATTTTACCTTCAAATGCTCTTTCACCTGGTCTCAGCAGAGATGCTCAGAGGGAGGTTAGAGGGAAAATCAAGGAGTGGATAGAAGCTATTACTCTGTCCTTTGAACTATTTGTGGATTTTCTAGTCCTTACACAGAAGTTTATAAAACTCTCTTCTTCTCACCAGCACCACAAGCAATATATAAGAAGCTGGGGACGTTAGTAGTCCAATATTACTGATTGGATTTTCAGTTACTTTAAAATGTATCTTTGCCCCTAGTACAGATTTATTTACAGGTTTCTGGTTGGGTCTTATTCTAATCTGATGGGCTATGGTTTCCAAACCCATTATTGAATTGGAAGTTACAACTACAAAGATTAGCTAAAAAGTTTTTCAATTCCACCTAGCATCTGTGGTCACAAAGTCAGCTCCCTTGTTATTATGTAACTTCCCATAGAGAAGTGTTAGTTCCCTTGGAGAACTAATTTTCACTGCATTTTCAACATGATTTAATCCTAACAGGATTTACCTAAATATTTCCCAAACAGCAAAACATGTTCTCCAGAGTTTCAAAAGAAGAAAAGAGATGAAAATAGTGCACGTGGGAAAAGGAGGTTTAACTGTAAATCCTTACTGACTTTTTCAGCATATGTGTTTATTAGCAGTCCCTCAAATTACAGTAGCAACAATACTGATACAATGCAAAGTACATATTTGGCAATTATCAAATTCCTTTGAACTTGTAGGTTCAGCCAGGCCAAATAATACATGGCTTTCTGAATGTTAGTTGCTTTGTGGTTTTCCTAGACAGGTAGTCCAAAACAATTAAATTAGCAAATAAAGGGCCCAAAGATAAAATTGTAACTATTTAAAGCTTAAAAAATTTAACACAAAGGCTGTGTGTGTGTGTGTGTGTGTATTTCAGCCAAGAGTATCAAATCTAAAATTCAATCTTACGTTGCTATCATTATATTTGAATCAATTCTCTAAAAAGTGATTAATCAAAAGTGGTAGTGTTCATTATATATCTTACAGAGGCTCATCTAATGTAGCAGATTTTATTTCCCTAATAACCAACAGTATTACTTTTCCTAAGTGCATATTTGGTAAATTATGGAGAGTATGACACACAAGCATTATGTCATGTAACCCTCATAAAAGCACAACAGGCACAGGCAGCAGACTGCCTGAGTTCACAGTCTGTTTCTTTTTTTTTTTTAATTAATTAATTAATTTTATGTTTGGCTGTGCTGGGTCTTCCTTGCTGTGCATGGGCTTTCTCTAGTTGTGGCGAGCGGGGGCTACTCTTCATTGTGGTGCGCGGACTTCTCATTGCGGTGGCTTCTCTTGTTGAGGAGCACAGGCTCTAGGCGCGGGGCCTTTAGTAATTGCGTTACACGGGCTCAGTAGCTGTGGCTCACGGGCTCTAGAGCGCAGGCTCAGTAGTTGTGGCTCACGGGCTCAGGTGCTTCGCGGCATGTGGGATCTTTCTGGACCAGGGCCCGAACGCGTGTACCCTGCATTGGCAGGTGGATTCTTTACTGTGCCACCAAGGAAGTCCCACATAGCCTGTTTCTTATACTTATAAGTTGTGTGACTCTTCGGTCTATCACTTCACCTCTCTGTGACTCCACATCTTCATCCATAAAACTGGAATGATGACAACAGCACATAACTCATAAGGCTGCTGTAAGAATAAAATGTGGTAATTCATATGAAATACTTCAAAAGCCAAATACCTAGTAAGCCTTTTATAAATGCTGCTATTTCAATGATATGACTGCTATTATTATCATATTTTATGCATGAATAAAATAAGCCCTGGTTTAAAGAATGTTTTCACGAGCACACAGGTGATGGATTGTGGAGCTGGAATTTGAACACAGGTGTGTCTGATTTTAAAGCCACTGTTCTTATTTATTGCTCATGTCTCCCTCACTGCTAGCTGTTTGTTATTGAAAATCCAGAGATTTCTAGAAAGCATCTCCCTTATGAATATCATTTGTTCCAATGTAAAATCAAAAAATGTTTATTGAAAATAAATAGCTTTTTGTTGTTCTAGTTAATCAATATTTCTTATTTTTCATTCAAAATTAAAGTTTTATGCTAATTTGGGATATATCACTTTACTAGTTCACTTATTTAGTTAATAAATAATTGAAGCATAAACTACCTATTTTAAAATCATTGTCTGAACAAAGCTCATATGTTAAAATCCACACATATTTGAAAGTCAGAAGTTCTTAACTGCTGTTTATTCATACTTTAGGTGAGTGTGATTTTCAGTATTATTCACTTAGGGTTTTTTTCCCTTCAGATGTACAGAAATTTTACAAATGTCTTCTTTTTAAATAAAGATTTGGTTCCCTAGAACCACTGAGTTTTGCCTTATTTCATTCTATTACTTAAATCCTGCATATCTATTACTTAAATCCTGCTTTACTTCTCTACATGTAAATGGTGACCTTGAAAGCTGAGAAATTCTTTGAAATACTCTCTGAATACCAGACTCTCCCTAACTCCCTTCCCAAACTCATCCCCAACTGCCTAATACAGATATCCTGGGACTACTGCTTTTATCGAACTTTCACCTCTATTGCTTCACATCTTTTTCTCAAAAACCCAGTTTTCTTCTCCACTGCCTATTTTTATTTTATTTAAATTTAGACACCATGCATTTTTGTAAAGTTCCATAAAAATAGGCATTAACTTCCTCAAATATCTTTCGGCATCCCACAGGAATGAAATGAAAAGCATATAGAATTTTAAAAGCATAGTGTGTTTAACAAAGAAAAAAAAAAAAAGAAAAAAGGGCCAACTGATGTGTTCAGAGCCACTGTTGGAAATTCAAATGCCATTCTGAGGTTAGAAGTTAAAAGAGTCCGGAGTTAAAAGATCATCTGGAAGAATATTAGAATATATGGCACTTTAATAAATTTTTTAGTTTGAGAGAATATTTTCAGTAGGATTATATGTTATTATTAAAAAAGTTTTGAAATAAAATAGAAAAATAGAAACAAGTTATTTGGCTATCTCTCTCACACTCTATTTTTTTTTCCCTGTCTCGGTCTCTTACTGTCTCTCTGTCCAGCAAGCCAAACAATCCCTGAAGCAATCAGCCCCAGAGAGGAGAAATTGATTAATAACAGCTTCCCTAATTTTTGTCTTTGCTTCCAACTTAGGACCAACCAGAGAGAGCCAAATACACATCCTTACCCATCACATACTATGCCCAACTTCTAGTTTTCCCACCAACAGCTTCCCTAGTCCAGGAGCCTCCAATCAGGACGTATCTGTAGCCTTCTCTTTTTTCTTCTCTAAGGTTTTCCCACTTTGAGTCTCTGCCAAATGCAAGTGGTGGTGGCTGACTATAGCAAGGCTTGCTTTTTATTATTTGGATTGTCTTCACGTATTCATTTTGCCACCTCTCTCCCCGAGGGAGCACAGGCTAGATGAGATATACGGAAACTGAGGGTAATCATCAGTTAGAGCCATTAAATTATAACTTGCTTAATATGTTTTTATAAAAACGTGCATGTCTTCCAAGGCTCATGTAGCTTAAACATCTCCTCTAAGTGCCAAAACACTAAGATGTTTGCTCAAGCTGTTTTCCGGGAACTTAAGAGTCAGCTGTATGGAGTTTGAGTTCCAGCCAGTGAAGCCAGGTAAGGAACAACCACCCTCCAACTGGGCTTGTGCAAGTGCCTACTCAGAGACCTTTTGACGGCAGAGCACCCAAAACTCCTCCCTCAGAATGTGCTAACCTGTAGCTTATTTGCACCTGTGAAGAATGAAAATTACCTCATCTTTTTCTTATTTCCAAACACCTTTCCCACACACTTCCCACACCTCAGACAGCCCTGCTTGTTTATCCCCAAAATACCCCAAGCCCCTTGCCTTCAGGGAGGCAGATTTGAGATCTGTTCTCCCATCTCCTCACTTGACTGCCTTGGGAATAAACCTTTTCTGTGCTGCAACTCTCTCTGTCTCAGCGTTTGGCTTGCTGCACGTCGGACAAATGAACCTGAGTTGGTAACAATATCTCACCACAATCAAGATAATGCATATATTCATCACTCCCCAAAGTTTCATCATTTCCTTTTATGAATTCTCCCTGCTGTCTAGTCCTGACTACTCCATTCCTAGACAACCTCAAAATTTCTTTCTGTCTTTATATATTTGTGTACATTTTCTAGGAAGGTACATAAATAAAATCACACAACATATACTATATTATGTCTGCCTTTTTACATTAGCATAATTGTTTTGAGATACATTCATGCTGTTGCCTTTAACAATATGTAATTCCTCTTAATTGTTTGGTAGTATAACATTGTATGGATATAGCACAATTTGTTTATCCATTCATCTAGTATTGACGTCTGGATTGTTTTTAGTTTTTGTCTATCACAATAGAGCTACTACAGATATATATGTAAGTTTTGCTCCAGACATATAGTTTTATTTCTCTTGGGCAAATACATAAGAGTGAAATGGCTGGGTTGTATGGTAGGTGTATGTTTAACTTTTTAAGAAACTGCCATTTGGTTTTCCAAAGTGGTTTTATCATTTTACATACCCCCCCAGAAGTGTATGAGAAATCCAGTTGCTCCAAATCCTTACGAACACTTGGTATGATCAGACTTTTTTTTTTTTTTTTTTTGCTGTACGTGGGCCTCTCACTGTTGTGGCCTCTCCCGTTGCGGAGCACAGGCTCTGGACCACCAGGGAAGCCCTGATCAGACATTTTAATAACACTTAATTGGCTGATTTATCTGGGAAAATTGTATCCCAGGAAAATCTTTGAGACTTTTGGGTAGAATACTGGCCTAGCGGAAATATAAAAACCTAAAAACTTGTACTAGATGAAGCAATATCAGTAGGCAAGCCAAAATAAGATTTTAAAAATTCTCAAAGAGGTAAGATAAATATTAATGATATGGATCAGGGACAAAAAAATAAACAACTGTTTTGTTAACAATTATTAACAGAAGAACTAATTGGAAATATTGAACATAAAAATAGTTTAAATGAAGAACTCCATGAGTGAGATTTAGAACAGAATTGATACAGGTAAATTAGAAATTAATGACTTTAAATATCAGGTCAAGGTATTACCCCAGAAGACATCAAGAAAAAATAAAGAGAAGGAAAAATTTAATAGTTCAAGTGATTTTGGGAATATAAATAGAAGTACAAGTATCTGTATATTTTGAGTACCAGAAAGGGAAAACAAAGAAATTCACATCTAATCCACATTAGATGGTAACATGAATCCAACCAACAGAATGAAGAGAAATGGCAATGGGAACAATGTGGGTAAATACCAGATTGTATTTCTCGCTATAAAATCTCTCTTTAAAAACTTAACTGGAAAATACCCAATTAATTGCAAGTCAAAAAAATCTCAGATCAAACTGAGTCACAGCATACCAACCAGAATTTGTCAAAAGACAAAGGTATACTATATTGAATGTGGCTGGAAAGTTTATGGCTTTCCACCCTGGCAAGTGATAATGGTTAAGCTGAATGTCACTGTGCAGAGTGACATTTAGCTTCTAATGTTACTGCTTCTAACTTATTTCTCCACAATGCAGCTGAAAGCTTCCTTTATGTCTTTCTTCCTGATTAACACTATATTATGGCTGAAGCTCCAGCCATCTTCCCACAATGAGTGCTGACCTTGGCATCACTCCACCTCAGCAACAGCAGTGTGGGCCTCAAGACAGTATGGAGTCATTATTATAGGTACTCCTCTTTAGCATCCGGGATTCAAGTATTTTTTGTTATGGTGAATTCATTATTTTCATAACAAAACACTTGCATCTTGTTGATACACTGCTATTTCAGACAGTGGTCAGCAGCTTTGTGCACTTTTCTAGTTTTCTTCCCAATCTTTCCTTCCTTTCTTCTTTAATGCCCTCCCTTCCCACTCATCTCTGATACCTCACACAAGTCTTCATAGTTTTCTTTATTTCTATCTCCTTCATTTCCTCTGGCTCCTTCCGGTTTTTACTCCCCTAGAATAAGTCATCATGAACTCAGGCAAAACCCACAAAGAGGAATGAGCTCTTCACTTGGGAAGGGGACACACAAGCACCTTTCCTGGTTAGTGTGAGAGAAATCAAAGCTGCCGCAATTCAGATCCATTGGAAAGAACAGAACTGTTGGAGATGGTGGTTCTGAACGTGCTCCCTCAGAAGAATTAAGACAAAAAGAAGATGTGAAATCTCAACAACTCAGCCACATTAAAGGTGACAGCCGGACTTCCCTGGTGGCGCAGTGGTTGGGAATCCACCCGCCAATGCAGGGGACACAGGTTCAAGCCCTGGTCCGGGAAGATCCCACATGGCGCGGAGCAGCTGAGCCTGCAAGCCACAACTACTGAGCCTGCGTGCCACAACTACTGAAGTCCGTGTGCCTAGAACCCGTGCTCCACAACAAGAGAAGCCACCGCAATGAGAAGCCTGTGCACCGCAACGAAGAGTAGCCCCCGCTCTCCGCAACTAGAGAAACCCCGGGAGCAGCAACAAAGACCCAATACTGCCAAAAATAAATAAATAAATTTATAAAGGTGACAGCCATGAGGGCTTCCTTGACAGCAGGGTAGGCATCAATGGAAGCAGCTGAACTAACACAGTAGCTAATAATTTCTATTAAAATGTTAATGAACATTTAATAGTTTTATGCTTAAATTTTATTTTTCTTGGTAGATTGTATTTTTTATTTAAAATATGTATAAATTTAGTTTAAAGTTTAGTTCCAGTCCTTTGAAAACTAATTTTGAATAATTAATCTTAATGAAATAGTGGAGTTAATATAACTATGTAAGACCTATATTTCAAAAAAGTACCCACTAATGTTCTGATACTAGGTTTTTTTCCCGTTTTCCCATAATCTTGTTATGTAAGAAAGATAAAGCTTTATATTTTTATCACTGTTAGATTTTCTATTTACAGCTCAATGAATAATTTCTAATAAAGACAAACTATATTTTTAAGTGTATAAATTTGTATATAGTTTAAACAGATAGAAAAAGGTCAGTTATGATACATCTAAAATAATAATGTGCATTTATCAAGGAGTATTTAAATTTTTCTCTCCTGCTGGAAAAGTCATATAATACTTGTGTAAATGAAATAAAATTAAAAAGTACATATGAATAAAAAGCAAAAATATCTAGGAGCAGTCCAGAGCTAGTACAAGTTCAAGAACAATGATTAAATTCTTCAAAGGGACAGCATGTACAATTAAAGGCTTTTGGGGTTTCTTTCTCCTACTTTCAACAAGGACTATTTTCATTTTCCTCTATTCTTCTCTTACTTCCAACCCATTCCACCACTATCCCATACATCCTCATCCTCAGCACTTTCCTTGAATTCAGTAATAGGGGTGAATGAAAAGTAGTGGCTTAAAGAAGTTTACAATAGGGAAAAGCATTTATTTTTATTCTCAGATATTAATATCTTTGTAGGAAAGATTAATTTTTAATTTTTCTTTTACTTCACAATAGTCATAATTGGTATCTCTGTGGTATCTAAGATCTCTGAAAAAAATACGCATTTTAGACATGTTTTGTCTGCTATCTAGCCATAAGTTTACTCAGCGATAAAATCATCTTATAAGGTTCAAATGAGATAATAAATATAAAAATATTCCAGAAGAATATATAAATTACTATATTAATATAAAACACTATAATCATTTTCTTGACTCAGGTAAAATAGATATAAAATATTTTGGACACAAATATAAATTACTGCAGCAATATTAGACTTTATCATCTTGTTTAATTTACAGGGCTGTGTCACAGGATGGACATTGATGATAACATTTTAATAAAATTATAGTATACTCTCATTTGAATTAAAAGTTAATTTTCAAGCCAAAATTTCTAAATCTAATGTGAAATATGTGTAGGTACTACCTGTATAAAAACCAGAGGGTTGAACTATTTGTATATTGGTACTCCTCATAATATTTTTCTCATGAACTTATATGTAGGCAGAGTGGAATAATAACAACTGTGTCCTGAATCATGACACTGGATTCATGTCTGTGTATTACATAGTGCAGGTGAATTATATGGAATGTGATTCTATCCCAATAAAACTGTTATAAAAATATTAGCATTTATACCAAACAGTGAAATAATGTAATTAATTCTGAGAGACTCCATTTGAATAAAAAATAATTTCTCATAGTATGAATAAAAGGAAACTTTCTTAAAACTTAGAAGAAAATGTATGATAAAGGCAAAATAATAACATTTAATGGAATCAAAATTGTATGATATAGGAGTTGTAACTGTTAAAATACATTTTTTCTTTAAGCTCTGTGTTACCTTGGGCAAAATTATTAACTGAAAATACTGATAGACATATGCCCAGCAAAAGAAGTTCTAGATCATCTATTTTGATTAAATATGGCAACAGAAGAAAACAAAATGGATGACTACATGTCATGCTTTCTGATGTTGGAATGATGTATTAGATCCTATACTATGAAGCACACAGGTTGAAGGAGAGAAACTCCTTCAGGGGCCCCTATTTCTCTGTGGCTGACAGTTATCTTCATTCTACTGTTATTTAAATTATCAGCAAGCCAATAGAATAGATAAGTTAAAGCATTATAGTATAAATATACAATAAAAAATGTTTCCCTCTACTCAAGGTAAACATCTGTGAAAGAGCAATTGAAATAAAAATGGTGTTTAAAGAAATAGCCATATTTGGCTAATGCTTTTGATTATTATTCTATATATAAATGTAATTAATTTGGCCTACATCTGATAATTATTAACTTCCAGGCTAAAATTCAGTGCTCTCCCAATACTTCAGTAAGTAGACACCTTCAGATGAAGATTAAGCTAAAATTAGTCCACAGTAAAATTTCTATCACAAAAATCTAGTGAATGTACTTAAAAATACATTTTTAATTTATTGCTATAACTTCAATAAAAATACAGTTTTTTCCTGGCTGTAAAGATGAAATAATCAGAAATTTAAATTAATAGATATCACTATAAATACATTAATTACTGTTAGCTAAATAAGTAACTAAGCTGGTGAAATTTCTGAATAATTGGCAATGTTCTGAAATATACAGGCAAACCCACTGGTTCTTCTTCAGTGATTGCTCAGTGTATAAAATACCTAATTGATGGTGAATTTACTAAGTAGTATAACTTGACTAAGAATATTATTTTTCAGTGAAAGCAAATTATAAGTTATTTCTACTTGAATGCAAATTATATATTCAGTAAATATTTACTGAAATAATAAACACAATAATGGAAAGTTCAGTTAAAAAAGAATGGCTATTTAGATGCAAACTAGTTTGTAGGATTACATTATGGCTATTTAGATGCAAATTAGTTTGTAGGATTATATTTAGGTGCAGTATAGTGACATATATACTCAAAATTTTATTATATGTATATGCATGACATGTACCTTTATTATACAGACTTTACATATATATTAAATATATACATCAAAATAGCAGATAGAATTCACATATACTTTATCCACATGCAAAATATACTTAATACTTTAAATTAATGGCATAGTTGTTGAACCATAAATGATTAGTAAACAAGGATATAAGTCATATGATTTAAAACTTATTTAGGTAGATGGAACCCATGTAAATCTAAGATTAATTCCTGATCCACAATTTAAGTAACGCAACTATCCTTCTATTAATTAAAGGAATATCCATCATCTATCCATTACCTTTCTAGGAAGCTCATCACCAGGATTTCAAATGATAGAGAAGCCTAGTGATACATTCTAGAATTTTAAAAGAAAGGCTTTATGGCAGGGAAATATATATCGGTCTGAGTAAAAAAAATAAAAATGTTATCTCAAGAATAAACTATGTACCTGTGAGTGTTAGGAAAGTGAGTAGGGATGTACTGAATTATACTTAGGCAGTGGATGGAAGGTTCCCACTTGATACAGGGGCTGGAGTGGTACTGTATTATCTGTGCTGAGCAGGAGTCCAGTCCTCAGGCTGAGACAAGTAAAGGTGTGTACTTGTTTGACCTTGATCAGGTTACAATCTCTGAACCTCAGTTGCCTCATTAGAAAATGAGAAAAATCATCCTCATCCTCAGGACGGTTGTGAGAATTACATGAGTTACTAAATGTTAAGTGTTCAGGACAGGTCTTTTGTGGTTGTTGTTATTTTGTTAAAACGCTCCTGAAGAAGCTAGTGATCACAGAGCCTGCTCCTTTTTTCCTCACCTCTTCCCAGATATTGTCCACACCATTTGTTAGTTTCTCCTGAGATTAGATAAATGTCTCCAGAAATGTGTAGGTATGGGTGGTCAAATCAGATGTGGGTGAGGTTCTGCCAACTCTCTTTACACCTACCTGCTCTTACTTGAAAGTAATTTAACAAGGGATAAATGGTTAGTTTCACAGTCATTGATTAAAATCTGTAGCTATAAATGCAAGATTCACTTCACATGTTGAAACTGATTTCAGGAAAGTGATATAATGGAATAGTTATTGTTTTGATATAGAAAGAGAAAGGAAAGCACTTGGATTTTAAGATGCCAGAAGTGAGGGCATCTCAATGGGTAGGGTGGAGAGTAATTATTGGAAGCCTGGAATCAATTTACCATGAGGGTCACTTATATTTTCTTGGAAGAGCTATTTTATTCCTGGCTACATATAACAATCATGTTCATATGATACCTAAAGCATTTAGTTTTTATGACTTGAGGATATGGGTTATTTTAATGTGGAGCTTTTTTTTTTTTTTTTTTTGTGGTACGCGGGCCTCTCACTGCTGTAGCCTCTCCCGCTGCGGAGCACAGGCTCCGGACGCGCAGGCTCAGTGGCCATGGTTCACGGGCCCAGCCGCTCCGTGGCATGTGGGATCCCCCCGGACCGGGGCACGAACCCGCCTCCCCTGCATCGGCAGGAGGACTCCCAACTGCCGCGCCACCAGGGAAGCCCTAATGTGGAGCTTTTAAGCTTAATTTTCTAAAAAGTAAATTAACATATCACTGAAATTATTATTTCTTCCATAAAATTATGTCATGAAGAAATAACAAAAGGTTCTTATTGATTTCACTTCTTAATAGAGGAAATAAAGGATTGTCATATGATGTTAACATGATTACTTCCTTCACTTATTCACCCATTCTTTCATTCACTCTATAGTCATTTAAGATCTTCTATGTGCCAGGCATGGTACTAATTGGTAGAGATTCAACTAAGACATAGAGTTTCTCCTAGATAAGTTCAGAAATGAAAAAAAAATCTCTTTATATGAATAAATATTTTAAAAGTTAATTTAAAGCATGAATTAATTAAAAAAAAACTTTTCTGGGGAATAAGAGGTGTTCTTACTTTTCCCATACAGTATCCAATAATCCACAACAATAAGTTTACAATCAAACTCCAAGCCACAAAACCACTTAAGAAAATATTGTGATTTGGTCTCGAGGTGAACTGGGAGAGAACACACTGCTTTAGAAAGGGTAAATTCATAATCCATTTTCTCTAATGACAACAATCTTCCATTGATCAATATAGAAAAAAGTGACATAAGTGATTCAAGATCCTCAACCGATGGTACGTAAACCTATTTCATGATCTTTATAAATCTTATGTATTTAAAATTGGCTTATGTATTTTAAAGTCTATTAATTTTATTACACAAGTCATTGAGTTTTCTATGAAAAATAAAAATGCAGATAACACATCACAAGAAGACAACGAACAACCTGAAACTTTATTATTTTTTTAAGACTTTATTTTTTAAAGCCATTTTAGGTTCACAGAAAAATTAAGGGGAAGGTAGAGAGATTTCTCATATAACTCTTGCCTCCTTATATGCATAGCCTCCCTCATTACTAACGTCCTCTACCAGAGTGGTACATTTGTTACAATTAGTGAACCTATACGGACACACCATAATCACCCAAAGTCCATAGTTTACATTAGAGTTCACTCTTGGTGTTGTGCATTCTATGGGTTTGCACAAATATATAATGACATGTATCCATCATTAAAGTATTTCATTGCCCTAAAAATCCTCTATGTTCCACCTATGCAGCCCTCCCCCCACAACTCAACACAACCACTGATCATTTTACCGTCTCCATAGTTTTGCCTTTTCCAGAATGTCATATAGTTGGAATCAACTGTATGTAGCCTTCCTTTTCAGATTGACCACATCCACTTAGTAATAATGCATTTAAGACTACTTCATGTCTTTTCATGGCTTAATAGCTCATTCTTATCAGCACAGAATAATGTCCCATTATTTGGGAGTACCACACTTAAATAATCAATCACCTACTGAAGGACATCTTGGTTGCTTCCAAGTTTTGGCAATTATGAATGAAACTGCTATCTACATCTACGTGCAGGTTTTCAGTGGATGTAATTTTTCAACTCCTTCAGGTAAATAACATGGAGTGCCACTGCTGGATCATTTACTATCATTGAGGCTTAAATATTCTCATTCTATCACCTTTATTTCTTAAGTATATTTGCTTATTGTACACAATTTTCATATTGGAATTTTTCTAATCCTTATGGATTTGCTAGAAATATTTATGGCATAATAATTGCAGTTTTTCTGAAAACATTTTCTCTCAGATAAGTTGCCTAATTTTGTATTAATGTTTTTAAAATCATAAGGAAATCAATCCTCCATATTCAAACCATTTACTTTATGATTCAAGCTTTTGCAATTATGCTTTAAATATCTCCATTCCCAAATATCATAAAAAGTAAATCATCACTATGTGTTCTGATTTTTAAAAATATTTACCTTTTCTTACATTTAATTTTTTATCAGGAATTTATTTTGTGTAATATTGAATGTAATGCTTCAGCTCTCACATTTTATATTCCAAAGAGTTAGCCAACTGTCTAAATATCACTAAATTATTTCTCCACATCTCTGCCTCCCCACTCACTGATGATTACATATACAATCATTGATAAAATACAAAAAATACATAAATATTATTATAAAAATTATAATACCAAATTATACATGAAAAAATAAGGTGATCTTGCCATTGCAATCTTGGAGATAATCTGTTTTGAGACTGTTAGCATATTCTTCTGTACTTTTTACTATATGTATTAGTGTGAGCATACATAAATTTTTTAATAAGAATGAATTCCCACTCAAAATACTGGCACGTCATCCTTTTTTTCTCAATTCGTCGTATGTGTTAGGTGTCTTCATACATCAGTGCACACAATTCTATCTTGTTTTTTTAATTATAAAAGAAGAAATGCTTTTAAAAATTAAATCAAGCTTGTGCTTTAGGAAACTAGAGAAATAAGAGTTACTTAAACCAAAAGTAATCAGAAGAAAGAGAATAAGGGGGGTAGGGGGTGAAGGGATAAATTGGGAGATTGGAATTCACATATACACACTACTATATATAAAATAGATAACTAATAAGGATCCACTGTATAGCACAGGAAACTCTATTCAATACTCTGTAATGACCTATATGGGAAACGAATCTAAAAACAAGTGGATATACGTGTAAGTATAAGTGATTCACTTTGCTGTACACCTAAAACTAACACAACATTGTAAATCAACTATACTCCAACAAAAAGTTTAAAAAACTTAGGTCAGAAACTAAAATAAAATAGGAAGATAAGACGAAAATAAATGAAGCAAAAGCTGGTTGTTTGAAAAGACCAGTACAACTGATAAAATTCTAACCAGACTAACCAGTGAAAGAAAAAAGAGAGGGAGAAAGAATGCAAATATGACATAACAAATGAAGGAGAGGCTCTCATTACTTATCTCAGAGAAATTAAATGGATAAGGTAAACGTATAAATAATCTATGCACATATATTTGATAAATTAGATGAAATGGACATTTTCTTGAAAGACACAAACCAAAACACATTAAAAAAGAAATAAACACAAATAGCTTATACAAACTGAACAAATTAATCTGTAGTTAAAAAAAAAACTTACATGAAAGAATAATCCAAGCCCAGGTGTTTTTATTCCTAGTGAATGCTTACTAAACATTTAAGTTATAAACAAAGCAAAATATGCCCAATCCAGAAAATAGAAGAGGAACTACTTTCCAACTAATTTTAAGAGATTATTACCCTTTCTCCAAAACCAGATAATGACATTACAAGAAAAACTAAAAGACCACAGACAAATATCTCTCATGAACAGTCACAAAAATCCTTAAAAATATATAATATTGAAATTTTATTCATTATTTTAATTAACTCAAGTATTTTTATACAATATATTTTTAGCATTTCAATTTGACTTTTAGATTAAGTGGAAACAGATTTTAAGTTTTACTAAACAAAATTCTTTTGAATTAAAATTTATTATCATTATGAATACCAACTTTTCTTTGTAGACCTAATACCATTTTCATACTCTGTATTAAAGGATACATTTGTCCAAACTTTTGGAGTGCTAAATTTATTATATATCACTTACACACACACATTTTTATGGTGGTATTGCTTCTGTACTTAATATTCTGATGTACAAAAGCTGTTTGCCTGTAACTAAATCAGTGTCACACTCTTTGAACTACCCTATCTTCACAAAACTTTTCAGTTTAGTAGGAAAGATCTTTCTTTACTCATTTTTTAAATAAAAACATTGCATAAAATTAATCTTGGCTAGTCTCAGGTGAATTATATTACATTTTTCTTACGTTCCAAATTGAGACAATTTCATAAAAAATTTCACGTAGAAACATCATATATAAAATATTAAGACCTCTTAACCTAGAACGTAGAGTTTACTCCACCTATGCAAGTATTCTCTTAGGTTTTATAGTATCCATTTTAAAATTTGTCTTCTTTATCTAATATGTATATTTTAAAAACTATGTAGACATTGAGCATTTTGTAATAATTTTGTTAGTTATAATTTAATATTCCTTCTTTAAAATTTTTATCTCGTTACAAAAACAATAAATAAGAATATTCCACTGAAATATATGTAATATATATAAAGTATATGTGTATGTGTATGAAAAATGTATACAGACAAATATAAATTACAACCTATTTTTATTCCTTATTCACACTGCACCTGAGGTAACTTTAAAAAAATCCTAGTATATGTTCTTCCTCAAGTTCTCCTTGTATAAGCATAGACACATATACATATATATGATAGCTGTTTTAAATTTTATTAAAATATTACCGTATTTATGCTTTATATGTATTCTGTTCTATCATCTATCTGGTAATTTTAGGAACGTGAATAATTTTCCACTACTAATTATAGTTACCAATATCAAAGAAATATTTTTGTTTTCCAACATTACTGAGATTTTTTAAAAGATAGGAATGGGTATAAAATAATATATCATTTTGATAATTCTCAAGGTCATTTGACTTGAGAAATACATAACGGTTATATTGTTAAATTTATTGTACATTCTCTCATCCCTAACATAAACCATCCTAACTACTTCTACCTTTGTTTCAGTTTGAGTTCAAAATTTGGTATATCAATTTTTCTTCATTGGTTAAATCTTTTGACAGATGCATTTTGAGTATAGCTTTAGACATATAGCAGTTTTTTTTATTTGAAATTATTTTAGAGATAATTGTAGATTCAAATGCAGTTGTGAGAAATAATATAGTGATAACTTGTGTACTCTTTAATTTCGTTTTATGGTAATGTTTTTTAAATCTACAGTACAATATCACAACCAGGGCATTGACATTGACACTACCCACAAATCTTATTCAGAGATTTCCTCAATATTACTTGTACTCATTTGTGTATGTGTGTGTGTGTGGGGGGGTGTATTTAGTTCCATGTAATTTTATCACATGTGTAGGTTTATGAGACCACCACCACAGTCAGGATACAGAATCACCATACGGAGCCTTCATGTTGCTCCTTTACTAACTATACCCACGTCCTTCATCTCTCGCTATCTGTTAAAACTCAACAAAAGGGAGAGACGTTCAAGATGGTGGAGGAGTAAGACGTGAACATCACCTTCCTCCCAACAAATACATCAGAAACACATCTACATGTGCAACAACTCCTACAGAACAGCTACTGAATGCTGGCAAAACACCTCAGACCTCCCAAAAGGCAAGAAATTCCCCACGTACCTGGGTAGGGCAAAAGAAAAATGAAAAAAATAGAGACAAAAGGGTAGGGATAGGACCTGCACCAGTGGGAGGGAGCTGTGAGGAGGAAAAGTTTCCACACACTAGGAAGCCCCTTCACTGGCGGGGACTGCGGGCGGTGGAGGGGGAAAGCTTCGGAGCCACGGAGGAGAGCACAGCAACAGGGGCGCGGAAGGCAAAGCGGAGAGATTCCCGCACAGAGCATCGGTGCCGAGCAGCACTCACCAGGCCGAGAGGCTTGTCTGCTCACACGCCGGGACAGGCGGGGGCTGGGAGCTGAGGGTCGGGCTTCGGAGATCATATCCCAGGGAGAGGACTGGGGTTGGTGGCGTGAACACAGCCTGAAGGGGGCTAGTGCACCACGGCTAGCCGGGAGTCCGGGAAAAAGTCTGGACCTGCCGAAGAGGCAAGAGACTTTTTCTTGCGTCTTTATTTCCTGGTGCACGAGGAGAGGGGATTAAGAGCACCACTTAAAGGAGCTCCAGAGATGGGCGTGAGCCACGGCTATCAGTGCGGACACCAGAGACGGGCATGAGACGCTAAGGCTGCTGCTGCAGCCACCAAGAAACCTGTGTGCAAGCACAGGTCACTATACACACTTCCCCTCCCGGGAGCCTGTGCAGCCCGCCACTGCCAGGGTCCCATGATCCAGGAACAACTTCCCCGGGGGAACACACGGAGTGCCTCAGGCTGGTGCATCGTCAACGCTAGCATCTGCTGCCACAGGCTCACCCTGCATTCCGTACCCCTCCCTCACCCCGGCCTGGGTGAGCCAGAGCCTCCTAATCAGCTGCTACTTTAACCCGGTCCTGTCTGGGTGGGAAACAGACACCCTCAGGCGACCTACACACAGAGGCGGGGCTAAATCCAAAGCTGAACCCCAGGAGATGTGTGAACAAAGAAGAGAAAGGGAAATCTCTCCAAGCAGCCTCAGGAATAGTGTATTAAATCTCCACAATCAATAGGATGTACACTACATCTCTGGAATACCTGAATAGACAATGAAACATCCCAAAATTGAGGTGGTGGACTTTGGGAGCAACTGTAGACTTAGGGTTTGCTTTCTGCATCTAAATTGTTTCTGGTTTTATGTTTATCGTAATTTAGTATTTAGCATTTATTATCATTGGTAGATTTGTTTACTGATTTGGTTGCTGTCTTCCTTTTTCTTTATACATATATATATATATATATATATATATATATATATGTTTTTTCTTTTTCTCTTTTTCTATGTAGGCTTGTGTATGTTATTTTTTTTTTTTTAGTATAGCTTTTAGTGCTTGCTATCATTGGTGGATTTGTTTTTTGCTTTGGTTGCTCTCTTCTTTTGTTCTTTCTTTTTTTTTCTATTACTTTTTTGGTTTTTTTATTTGTAATCATTATTTTCTTTCTTATTTTAATAACATCATTTTATTTTATTTTTCCTTTCTTTTTTTTCCTCCCTTTTCTTCTGAGCCATGTGGCTGACAGGATCTTGGTGCAATGACTGGGTGTCAGGCCTGTGCCTCTGAGGTGGGAGAGCTGAGTACAGGACATTGGTTCACCAGAGACCTCCCAACTCCATATAATATCTAATGGCAAAAGCTCACCCAGAGAGCTCCATCTCAAAGCAAAAACCCAGCTCCACTCAATGACCAGCAAGCTACAGTGCTGGACACCCTACACTAAACAACTACCAAGACAGGAGCACAACACCACGCATTAGCAGAGAGGCAACCAAAAATCCTACTAGTACACAGACAACCCAAAATACAAAACTGGACGTGGTCCTGCCAACCAGAAAGACAAGATCCAGACTCATCAACCAGAAAGCAGGCACCAGTCTCCTCCACCAGGAAGCCTACACAAGCCACTGAACCCAACTTATCCACTGGTGGCAGACACCAAAAACAACAGGAACTATGAACGTTCAGCCTGCGAAAAGGAGACCACAAACACAGTAAGTTAAGCAAAATGAGAAGACAGAGAAATACACAGCAGATGAAGGAGCAAGGTAAAAACCCACCAGAACAAACAAATGAAGAGGAAATAGGAAGTCTACCTGAAAAATTATTCAGAGTAATGATAGTAAAGATTATCCAAAATCTTGGAAATAGAATGTAGAACATACAAGAAACGTTTAACAAGAACCTAGAAGAACTAAAGAGCAAACAAGCAATGATGAACAGCACAATAAATGAAATTAAAAATTCTCTAGAAGGAATCCATAGCAGAATGACTGAGGCAGAAGAACGTACAAGTGACCTGGAAGATAAAATAGTGGAAATAACTACCACAGAGCACAATAAAGAAGAAATAATGAAAAGAACTGACGAAGTCTCAGAGACCTCCGGAATAACGTTAAACACACCAAAATTTGAAACACAGAGATCCCAGAAGAAGAGAAAAAGAAAGTGACGAGAAAATATTTGAAGAGAATACAGTTGAAGCAACTGACAAAGGGTTAATTTCCAAAATTTATAAGCAGCTCATGCAGCTCAATAACAAAAAAACAAACAATCCAATCCAAAAATGGGCAGAAGACCTAAATAGACATTTCTCCAAAGAAGATATACAGACTGCCAACAAACACATGAAAGAATGCTCAACATCATTAATCATTAGGGAAATGCAAATCAAAACTACAATGAGATATCATCTCACACCAGTCAGAATGGCCATCATTAAAAAATCTAGAAACAATAAATGCTGGAGAGGGTGTGGAGAAAAGGGAACACTCTTGCACTGCTGGTGGGAATGTGAATTGGTACAGCCACTATGGAGAACAGCATGGAGGTTCCTTAAAAAACTACAAATAGAACTACCATATGACCCAGCAATCCCACTACTGGGCATATACCCTGAGAAAACCATAATTCAAAAAGAGTCATGTACCAAAATGTTCATTGCAGCTCTATTTACAATAGCCCAGAGATGGAAACCACCCAAGTGTCCATCATCGGATGAATGGATAAAGAAGATGGGGCACATATATACAATGGAATATTACTCAGCCATATAAAGAAACGAAACTGAGCTATTTGTAATGAGGTGGATAGACCTAGAGTCTGTCATACAGAGTGAAGTAAGTCAGAAAGAGAAAGACAAATACCGTATGCTAACACATATATATGGAATTAAGAAAAAAAAAATGTCATGAAGAACTAGGGGTAAGAGAGGAATAAAGACACGGACCTACTAGAGAATGGACTTGAGGACATGGGGAAGGGGAAGGGTAAGCTGTGACAAAGCGAGAGAGGCATGTACATATATACACTACCAAATGTAAGGTAGATAGCTAGTGGGAAGCTGCCACATAGCACAGGGAGATCAGCTCAGTGCTTTGTGACCGCCTGGAGGGGTGGGATAGGGAGGGTGGGAGGGAGGGAGACGCAAGAGGGAAGAGATATGGAAACATATGTATATGTATAACTGATTCACTTTGTTATAAAGCAGAAACTAACACACCATTGTAAAGCAATTATACTCTAATAAAGATGTAAAAAAAAAAGAAAAAAAAAGAAATTACCTTATGGTATAGCAACTGTACACTTGGGCATTTATCTCAGAGCAATAAAAAATTACGTTCACATAAAACATGTACACTAATATTCATTATTGCTTTATTTGTAATAACTACAATCTGAAAAAAAGCTCAGATGTCTTTCAATGAATGTATGGTTAACATACTATAAATTTTTATATTAATTTATTAATCAACTATAATTCTAGTTTTGAGTGTTTCTTAAAAATGTTAAGCTATTTTTCTAGTTTTTTCTTTTCATCATCTTTATTGAGTTATGAGACATACAGAAAAGTAGAAAAGTGCTCATATTTAAAACATTTAATTTGATGTTTTGGTATAAATACATATGTGTATATATTCTCCGTGAAACCATCAACATAAATAAGACTGAACAAATCCACCACTCCCAGAAGTTGCCTCATACCCCCTTGTAATCTCTCCCTCCTGCCCCTCCTTGCCCTCTTCTCGTCCTGGAAACCACTTAACTACTTTCTGACACTATAGATTAATTTGCATCATATAGAGTTTGATGTAAATGTTATAATATGTATTTCTCTTTCCATGATTTACTTCACTCATTTGTCATTCATATATTTTTTGAAGACGTTCCATTTGAAATATTTTGCCCTTTATTTATGAGTGTTCACTTTCTTGTCATTAAGTTTAAAGTGTTTTTAAAACATTATGTTTAAAAGTCCTTTACCAGATACACAATTTTCATATATTTTATCCCAGTCTGTAATTTATCCTTTCATTTTCTTAACAGTGCCTTTCAAAGAGCAAAACTTTTCAACTTTTATGAAGTTTGAATTATCTTTTTTTTTAATGGCTTGTGCTTTGTTTCCTATTTAAGACATCTTTGCCTAAGTGAGGTCACAAACATTTTTTCTGATGTTTTCTTTTAGAAGTTTTCTAATACTAGCTGTTACATGTATATTCACAATACGTCTGAGTTAATTAGGTAATTCTGTATTGTGGTACAAAATATGGATCAAAATTATTATTTTTTCTATATGGAAATCCAATGGGTTCAACCCATTTCTTAAATAGACTATATTTCCCCAATGAATTGCCTTTGCATCTTTGAAAAAAGTTAACTTCCATATATTTATAGTTCTATTTCATCACTCTTCTGTTCCCTTGATCTATTGGTCGATCTAGACAATAACATAACTTTCTCGATTAGTTGATGATCACAGTCCTGTGGAGTGATAAAGTTAATTTAGGTGTTCAAGTAGCTAAATGCATATATCATTTCATTGTTACATAATTTGTCTATTGAGCTTTACTGAGACTTGTGTATATTTGGAAAACTTCTCCACGAGGAAGAGAGCTACATATATTTGGTATGTATGATTAACCTCACTGTTATCTAAGCGAATTTTATACTTGAGAATCTTTAGCCCAATTAAATATTTACACATGCCAGGGGAATGCAATTACCATGTCAGAAGGACTGCTTTTAAAGTACTCAGGAATCTAGGAGAGAATAGGTGAGAACTTTAAATATATTTTTTTCCTAGCAAGTTATATTTTTCACTTAAAACTGTGAATAGCAAGGTATGAAGTGCAAACAGATTTGATAACACATTCTTCCTATTGTCAGTTAAGGCTGGCTGAAAAGTCCGACTTTCCTGTAAGTCAAACAATTAAAATGAATTTCAATGCAAGTCATTTTCCTGAAATTTTCTGCCTTATCCACTTTTTGATCGGGATGTATTTTCTAAGTTTATTACTGAAACAAATATTCATTTCTCTTCTTAATAGAAGATGATGGTAGATAATCATGAAAGTCTTTCACTGTTGCCAAGATGACAAATGAACCAAGAAAAAAATAGACCATATGCATTTTGACAAAAATCAATAGACTATATTTCTGGACTCTCCATTCTTTTTCATTGAGCTATGTATTTCTTTTTCTGAAAAAAGAAATCCTGATTACTATAGCTTTATTGTAAATCTTGAAATAAGGTAACTTATCCAACATTATTCTTTTTAAATATTGTTTGACTCTTATAGGTCTTTTGAATTCTTTTATTAATTTAAAAATAATTGTCAATTTCCAGAAATAAAAACTGCTGCATTTTCATTGGAAATGTAATTTAATCTAGAAATCAGTATGGGGAGAAGTGTTATTATTGCACTGTTGATATTCTAATCTACAAACATGGCATATCTTTCCATTTATGTAACTTCTCTCAGCAATATTTTTACTTCTCAATGTAGAACACTTGTGCACAATTTTTTAGATATAGTCTTATGTACTTTTTCTACCAAAAATGGAGTTATTTTTAATTTAAAAAATTAATTGAAATTAAATTAAACTAACTTTAATTCATTTTTTAAATTTCAAATTTTCAATCTTTGCTGTTACATATACAAATAGTCAATTTTTATATTTAACCTGTGTCCTGCTAATGTGATACATTCAATAATTTGGTTTCTTAGCTGTATTATAGATTTCCCGAGATTTTTCTATGTAAACAATCATAACATCTGCAAATAGACAATTTTTACGTCTTCCTTTTTAATCTTTAACTATATTTTTCTTACCTTATTGGAATGGCTAAGTCATCTAGTACAATGTCAAATAAAACTGATGAAAACAGATATCCTAGTTTTGTTTCCACACTTAAGGAAAAACTATTCACGTTTCACCATTAGTATGACTTTTGGCTGTAGATTTTTCGTAGTGATCCTTTATCAGTTTGAGGATGTTCCCTACTATTTCAAGTTTGCTGATCATTTTTTATCCTGAATGGAAGTTGAGTTTTGTCAAACTGAGCAGCTATTTATCCTCCTTTATTTTACGGAAAAAACGGTACATTTGGCAATTTTTCCTTCTGAAATGTCTAGCAGAATTCATTAGTAACACCGTATTTGGTGGGTTTTTTCAGGGAGAGTTAATATAAACACAAATTTTTGTAAATATATGGCACTATTCAGATTTTGTATTTCTCTGATCAGTTTGCTTATAATCTTATCCACTGTGTGCTTCATTTCAGATGCATTTTCCTTTCTTAAAGTTTTTCTGCGACGTTTTTATGCCACATATATGTTCATGCTTTTCCTCAAATGCACAAGAATATGGAGCATATAAATTGTAGCAGTTTTAATATCCTTTTCTTTGTCCTTTGTTGATCTCTGTCTATTGAATATTTGGTAAATGACAACACTAACAAAACAACAAACAGTTGATAAACCCACTAACAGTTTAACAGCTCACCAATATCTCATCTATATATTGACCTTAGCGTCTTTTGAGTTAGGACCTGAGCATTTTCATTTTTAAAATAACACTCTAGTTGGTTTTTTTTTTTTTATTTTTTTACTAAGGTTGTGTACCACTAACGTAGAGGTTAAGGAATGGGCTTTGGATCAAAAAGACAGTGGTTACTTTGCAATCTCCAAATATTTCACTTACTAGCTATGGTAAGTACGTTGTATTCCTGTTCAACAATACAAAATTATTTTGCCAGAGTGAACATAATACTTCCCTACATTTTTTTTTTTTTTGCGGTATGCGGGCCTCTCACTGTTGTGGCCTCTCCCGTTGCGCAGCACAGGCTCCGGACACGCAGGCTCAGTGGCCTAGCCGCTCCGTGGCATGTGGGATCTTCCCGGACCAGGGCACGAACCCGTGTCCCCTGCATCGGCAGGTGGACTCTCAACTACTGCGCCACCAGGGAAGCCCTTCCCTACCATCTTGATAGCAGAATCAACCATATGACTTGATTATGTAGATGAATTGTTAGTGGAAGTTTTGAGGATATAAGGACCAGTGTGCATTTCTACTTCTGCTGCAATGGTCCACACTGTCTCAAACTGGCTGAACCATCATCCTCAGTTAAAGATTGATGATGAAATAAAAAATAAAAAGCATAGCCCCCCACCAACCATAGTGGATATATAGCCAGAGAGAGAACTACACCTTTGTGTTTCTCAACCATTAAGACTAGTTTTTGTTTAGTAATTCATTTATTCATGATCATTTATTAGAAATTAATTGTTGCATGACATTGTAACTGATATTCAAATGATAGTTAATGGTGTTTCATATTAGATTCAAAACACTATTGTTTTGAAGTAAATATTAGCCTAGGTTTCAAAATACATATCTTATTTTTCAACAAACACAAAGTTATCTATAGAGATACTACTACACAAAAATACCTAAACCAGAACTGGCAATTGGGATGGGAAAATTACTATAGGCCAAATTTCTGGAACTGAAAAGTAATTGTTTAAAGCATATTCATCAGAAGAAAAATTGACTTCATTTGAATTTTTAGGAGATGATTTTATGGTGATTGAACATGGCTAATGTAACAAAGAGTAACAGTTTATTCAAATACCTTTGAAGAATATAGGAGCTTTGTTTCCTTTGCCATTAAATGAACTACTTAATATTTGTCCTAAAATAATTTCAATCAAGGGAGCTTACATTTATCAAACTGATTTTTTTTTTATTAAAGGAACATTTCTCAACCTAATTTCACCAAGATATGCATGACAGCTTGTGCTCATAGTTTAATACATTTGATTTTCGGAATACCCTTCCCTTTCATGAAGTTAACCTGTCTACCCAAGACAGTTTTAATCCATTTTGATGCATCTAATAAATGTCACTTCTTTGATCTGCCCTGATAGTTCGTAGCATGTTAAAATTTTAACATCTGAGAAACTACTGTATTTTATGCCCAGTGTCTTTATGTTTGTGAATTATTATAGAGACCCTACATCTGCCAGTTTTCTGTATTTCCAATTAACATGTCTGCAAATGTGTTTTCAATGTGTAAAAAGGTAAAGGATCCTTTTAAACATTTAATAATATTTACATGTATATTGTCATTTTCCAAAATATATTATTTTATTTTTATTTCAGTGGTAACTGACAAATTAACTAACACCTCACCTGCATTTCAGTAAACTATTATGCCTAGTGAGAGTGCACCAAATATTTACACTGGGGTCTTTGTGGTTGAGTTTTTTATTTTTTTTCTATTACCACAAAAGATGTATACTCCTGATTCTTATTTTTTTTAAAACATCTTTATTGGAGTATAATTGCTTTACAATGGTGTGTTAGTTTCTGCTTTATAACAAAGTGAATCAGTTATAAATATATATATGTTCCCATATCTCTTCCTTCTTGCGGCTCCCAACCTCCCACCCTCCCAATCCCACCCCTCTAGGTGGTCACAATCCACCTAGCTGATATCCCTGTGCTATGCGGCTGCTTCCCACTAGCTATCTATTTTACATTTGGTAGTGTATATATGTCCATGCCTCTCTCTCACTTTCTCACAGCCTACCCTTCCCCTTCCCCATATCCTCAAGTCCATGCTCTAGTAGGTCTGTGTCTTTATTCCTGTCTTACCCCTAGGTACTTCATGACTTCTTTCTTTTTTTCTTAGATTCCATATATATGTGTTAGCATACGGTATTTCTTTTTCCCTTTCTGACTTACTTCACTCTGTATGACAGACTCTAGGTCCATCCATCTCACTACAAATAACTTAATTTCGTTTCTTTTTATGGCTAAGTAATATTCCACTGTATATATGTGCCACATCTTCTTTATCCATTAATCTGTTGATGGACACTTAGGTTGCTTCCATGTCCTGGCTACTGTAAATAGAGCTGTAATGAATATTTTGGAACATGACTCTTTTTGAATTATGGTTTTCTCAGGGTACATGCCCAGTAGTCGGATTGCTGGGTCGTATGGTAGTTCTATTTGTAGTTTTTAAGGAACCTCCATACTGCTTTCCATAGTGGCTATATCAATTTACATTCCCACCAACAGTGCAAGAGGGTTCCCTTTTCTCCACACCCTCTCCAGTATTTATTGTTTCTAGATATTTTGATGATGGCCATTCTGACTGGTGTGACATGATATCTCACTGTAGTTCTGATTTGCATTTCCCTGATGATTAATGATGTTGAGCATTCTTTCATGTGTTTGTTGGCACTCTGTATATCTTCTTTGGAGAAATGTCTACTTAGGTCTTCTGCCCATTTTGGGATTGGGTTGTTTGTTTTTTTGTTATTGAGCTGCATGAGCTGCTTGTAAATTTTGGAGACTAATCCCTTGTCAGTAACATCATTTGCAAATATTTTCTCCCATTCTGAGGGTTGTCTTTTGGTCTTGTTTATGGTTTCCTTTGCTGTGCAAAAGCTTTGAAGTTTCATTAGGTTCCATTTGTTTACTTTTGTTTTTATTTCCATTTCTCTAGGAGGTGAGTCAAAAAGGATCTTGCTGTGATTTATGTCATAGAGCGTTCTGCCTATGATTTCCTCTAAGAGTTTGATAGTGTCTGGCCTTACATTTAGGTCTTTAATCCATTTTGAGTTTATTTTTGTGTATGGTGTTAGGGAGTGTTCTAATTTCATACTTTTACATGTACCTGTCCAGTTTTCCCAACACCACTTACTGAAGAGGCTGTCTTTTCTCCACTGTATACTCTTGACTCCTTTATAAAAGATAAGGTGACCATATGTGCGTGGGTTTATCTCTGGACTTTCTATCACGTTCCATTGATCTGTGTTTTTGTGCCAGTACCATACTGTCTTGATTACTGTAGCTTTGTAATATAGTCTGAAGTCAGGGAGCCTGATTCCTCCAGCTCCAATTTTCGTTCTCAAGATTGCTTTGGCTATTCAGGGTCTTTTGTGTTTCCATACAACTTGTGAAATGTTTGTTCTAGTTCTGTGAAAAATGCCAGTGGTAGTTTGATAGGGATTGCATTGAATCTGTAGATTGCTTTGGGTAGTAGAGTCATTTTCCCAATGTTGATTCTTCCAATCCAAGAACATGGTAAATCTCTCCATCTATTTGTATCGTCTTTAATTTCTTTCATCAGTGTCTTATGATTTTCTTCATACAGGTCTTTTGTCTCCTTACATAGTTTTATTCCTAGATATTTTATTCTTTTTGTGCAATGGTAAATGGGAGTGTTTACTTAATTTCACTGTCAGATTTTTCATCATTAGTGTATAGGAATGCCATAGTTTTCTGTGCATTATTTTTGTATCCTGCTACTTTACCACATTCAATGATTAGCTCTAGTAGTTTTGTGGTAGCATCTTTAGGATTCTTTATGTATAGTATCATGTCATCTGCAAACAGTGACAGCTTTACTTCTTCTTTTCCAATTTGGATTACTTTTATTTCCTTTTCTTCTCTGATTGCTGTGGCTAAAACTTCCAAAATTATGTGGAATAAGAGTGGTGAGAGTGGGCAACCCTGTCTTGTTCCTGATCTTAGTGGAAAAGGTTTCAGTTTTTCACCATTGAGGATGATGTTCGTTGTGGGTTTCTCATACATGGCCTTTATTATGTTGAGGGAAGTTTCCTGTATGCCTACTTTTTGAAGGGTTTTTATCATAAATGGGTGTTGAATTTTGTCAAAAGCTTTCTCTGCATCTATTCAGATGATCATATGGTTTTTCTCCTTCAATTTCTTAATATGGTGTATCACGTTGATTGATTTGCGTATACTGAAGAATCCTTGCATTCCTGGAATAAACCCCACTTGATCATGGTGTATGATCCTTTTAATGTGCTATTGGATTCTGTTTGCTAGTATTTTGTTGAGGATCTTTGCATCCATGGTCATCAGTGATATTGGCCTGTAGTTTTCTTTCTTTGTGACACCTTTGTCTGGGTTTGGTATCAGGGTGATGGTGGCTTCGTAGAATGAGTTTGGGAGTGTTCCTCCCTCTGCTATATTTTGGAAGAGTTTGAGAAGGATAAGTGTTAGCTCCCCTCTAAATGTTTGATAGAATTCGCCTGTGAAGCCATCTGGTCCTGGGCTTTTGTTTGTTGGAAGACTTTTTTCTTTTCTTTTTGCAGTATGTGGGCCTCTACTGTTGTGGCCTCTCCCGTTGTAGAGCACAGGCTCCGGATGCGCAGGCTCAACGGCCATGGCTCATGGGCCTAGTCGCTCTGCGGCATGTGGGATCTTCCTGCACCAGGGCACGAACCCGTGTCATCTGCATCCGCAGGCGGACTCTCAACCCCTGGGCCACCAGGGAAGCCCTGTTGGAAGATTTTTAATCACAATTTGAATTTCGGTGCTTGTGATTCCTCTGTTCATATTTTCTGTTTCTTCCTGGTTCAGTCTCGGCAGCTTGTGCATTTCTAAGAATTTGTCCATTTCTTCCAGGTTGTCCATTTTATTGGCATAGAGTTGCCTGTAGTAATCTCTCATGATCATTTGTATTTCTGCAGTGTCAGTTGTTACTTTGACTTTTTCATTTCTAATTCTATTGATTTGAGTTTTCTCCCTTTTTTTCTTGATGAGTCTGGCTAATGGTTTATTAATTTTGTTTATCTTCTCAACGAAACAGCTTTAAGTTTTATTGATCTTTGCTATCATTTCCTTCGTTTCTTTTTCATTTATTTCTGATCTGATCTTTATGATGTGCTTCCTTCTGGTAACTATGGCGTTTTTTGTTCTTCTTTCTGTAATTGCTTTAGGTGCAAGGTTAGATTGTTTGAGATGTTTCCTCTTGCTTAAGGTAGGATTGTATTGCTTTAAACTTCCCTCTTAGAACTGCTTTTGCTGCATCCCATAGGTTTTGGGTTGTCGTGTCTCCATTGTCATTTGTTTCTAGGTATTTTTTGATTTCCTCTTTGATTTCTTCAGTGATCACTTCGTTATTAAGTAGCGTATTGTTTAGCCTCCATGTGTTTGTATTTTTTACACATCTTTTCCTGTAATTGATATCTAGTCTCATGGCGTTGTGGTCAGAAAAGATACTTGATACAATTTCAATTTTCTTAAATTTACCAAGGCTTGATTTGTGACCAAGATATGATCTATCCTGGAGAATGTTCCATGAGCACTTGAGTAAAATGGGTATTCTGCTGTTTTTGGATGGAATGTCCTATAAATATGAATTAAGTCCATCTTATTTAATGTATCATTTAAAGCTTCTGTTTCCTTATTTATTTTAATTTTAGATGATCTGTCCATTGGTGAAATTGGGGTGTTAAAGTCCCCTACTATGGTTATGTTACTGTCAATTTCCCCTTTTATGGCTGTTAGTATTTGCCTGATGTATTGAGGTGCTCCTAAGTTGGGTGCATAAATATTTACAATTGTTATATCTTCTTCTTGGATCGATCCGTTGATCATTATGTAGTGTCCTTCTTTGTCTCTTCTAATAGTCTTTATTTTAAAGTCTATTTTCTCTGATATGAGAATTGCTACTCCAGCTTTCTTTTGATTTCCATTTGCATGGAATATGTTTTTCCATCCCCTCACTTTCAGTCTGGATGTGTCCCTAGGTCTGAAGTGGGTCTCTTGCAGATAGCATATATATGGGTCTTGCTTTTGTATCCATTCAGCCAGTCTGTGTCTTTTGGTGGGAGCATTTATTCCATTTATACTTAAGGTAGTTATCGAGATGTATGTTCCTATTCCCATATTCTTAATTGTTTTGCATTTGTTATTGTAGGTCTTTTCTTTCTCTTGTGTTTCTTGCTTAGAGAAGTTCCTTTAGCATTTGTTGTAAAGCTGGTTTGGTGGTGCTGAACTCTCTCAGCTTTTACTTGTCTGTAAAGGTTTTAATTTCTCCATCAAATCTGAATGAAATCCTTGCTGGGTAGAGTAATCTTGCTTGTACGTGTTTCTCCTTCATCACTTTAAATATGTCCTGCCAGTCCCGTCTGGCTTGCAGAGTTTCTGCTGAAAGATCAGCTGTTAACCTTATGGGGATTCCCTCATGTGTTATTTGTTGTTTTTCCCTTGCTGCTTTTAATGTTTTCTTTGTATTTAATTTTTGACAGTTTGATTAATATGTGTCTTGGCATGTTTCTCCTTGGATTTATCCTGTATGGGACTCTCTGTGCTTCCTGTACTTGATTAACTATTTCCTTTCCCATATTAGGGAAGTTTTGAACTATAATCTTTTCAAATACTTTCTCAGTCCCTTTCATTTTCTATTCTTCTTCTGAGACCCCTATAATTTGAATGTTGGTGCATTTAATGTTGTCCCAGAGGCGTCTGAGACTGTCCTCAGTTCTTTTCATTGTTTTTTTCTTTATTCTGCTCTGCAGTAGTTATTTCTACTATTTTATCTTCCAGATCACTTATCCATTCTTCTGCCTCAGTTATTCTGCTATTGATCACTTCTAGAGTATTTTTAATTTCATTTGCTGTGTTTTTCATCATTGCTTGTTTCATCTTTTGTTCTTCTAGGTCCTTGTTAAATGTTTCTTGCATTTTGTCTATTCTATTTCCAAGATTTTGGATCATCTTTACTATCACTATTCTGAATTCTTTTTCAGGTAGACTGCCTAGTTCCTCTTCATTTGTTAGGTCTGGTGGGTTTTTACCTCGCTCCTTCATCTGCTGTGTGTTTCCCTGTGTTCTCATTTTGCTTATCTTACTATGTTTGGGGTCTCCTTTTTGAAGGCTGCAGGTTCGTAGTTCCCGTTGTTTTTGGTATCTTTCCCCAGTGGCTAAATTTGTTTCAGTGGGTTATGTAGGCTTCCTGGTGGAAGGGACTAGTGCCTGTGTTCTGGTGGATGAGGCTGGATCTTGTCTGTGGCCTTATTAAGATTTTAGGCAGCCTCTCTGCTAATGAGTGGGGTTGTGTTCCTGTCTTGCTAGATTTTTGGCATAGGGTGTCCAGCACTGTAGCTTGCTGGTCGTTGAATGAAGCTGGGTGTTGGTGTTGAGATGGAGATCTCTGGGAGATTTTTGCCATTTGATATTACGTGCAGCTGGGAGGTCTCTTGTGGACCAGTGTCCTGAACTTGGCTCTCCCACTTCAGGGGCAAAGCCGTGATGCCTGGCTGGAGCACCAAGAGCCTTTCATCCACACGGCTCAGAATAAAAGAGAGAAAAAGTAGAAAGAAAGAAAGAAAGAGGATAAAATAAAATAAAGTAAAATAAAGTTATTAAAATAAAAAATAATTATTGAGAAAAAAATTTAAGTAAAAACAAACGAAAAAAAACGGATGGACAGAATCCTAGGACAAATGGTGAAAGCAAAGCTTTTCAGCCAAAATCTCACACAGAAGCATACACATACACACTCACAAAAAGAGGAAAAAGGGAAAAAATAATCTATCTTGGTCCCAAAGTCCACGTCCTCAATTTGTGATGATTCGTTGTCTATTCAGGTATTCCACAGATGCAGGGTACATCAAGTTGACTGTGGAGATTTAATCCGCTGCTCCTGAGGCTGCTGGGAGAGATTTCCCTTCCTCTTCTTTGTTTGCACAGTTCAAGCTTTGGATTTGGACCCGCCTCCACGTGTAGGTCGCCTGAGAGCATATGTTCTTCGCTCAGACAGGACAAGGTTAAAGGAGTAGCTGATTCAGTGGCTCTGGCTCACTCTGGCCGGGGGGGAGGGAGGAGTACGGATGCGGGGGGAGCCTGCGGTGGCAGAGGCCTGCGTAACATTGCACCAGGCTGAGGCATGCCGTGTGTTCTCCTGGGGAAGTTGTCCCTGGATCACAGGACTCTGGCAGTGGCGGGCTGCACAGGCTTCCAGGAGGGGATGCGCAGACAGTGACCTGTGCTTGCACACAGGCTTCTTGGTGGCTGCAGCAGTAGCCTTAGCGTCTCATGCCTGTCTTTGGGGTCTGTGCTTTTAGACGCGGCTCGCACCCGTCTCTCGAGCTCCTTTAAGTGGCGCTCTGAATTCCCTCTCCTCGCGCACCAAGAAACAAAGAGGAAAGAAAAAGTCTCTTGCCTCTTCGGCAGGTCCAGGCTTTTCCCCGGAGTCCCTCCCCTGTAGCCATGGCGCACTAGCCCCCTTCAGGCTGTGTTCACACCGCCAACCTCAGTTCTCTCCCTGGGATCCGACCTCCGAGGCCCAAGCCTCAGCTCCCAGCCCCCACTCATCCCGGTGGGTAAGCAGACAAGCCTCTCCAGCTGGTGAGTGCTGGTCGGCACCGATGCTCTGTGCGGGAATCTCTCTGCTTTGCCCTTCGCACCCCTGTTGCTGTGCTCTCCTCCGTAAATCCGAAGCTTCCCCCCCGCTGCCACCCATAGTCCCTGCCTTGAAGCGGCTTCCTAGTGTGTGGAAACCTTTCCTCCTTCACAGCTCCCTCCCTCTAGTGCAGGTCCCGTTCCTATTCTTTTGTCTCTGTGTTTTCTTTGGCCCTACCCAGGTACGTGGGGAGTTTCTTGCCTTTTGGGAGGTCTGAGGTCTTCTGCCAGCGTTCAGTGGGTGTTCTATAGGAGAAGTTCCACGTGTAGATGTATTTCTGATGTATCTGTGGGTGGAAGGTGATCTCCGCGTCTTACTCTTCCGCCATCTTCCTCAACACTCCGAGAAATGCACACTCCAGTTTTGATAGGTAGTTTTTCTCCCAACGGGTTTAAACTTTAAAGAGACTGTTTGCTTTTTTCAAAGTAAAATGTGGAGAAGTTTTTGGTTTAAGTACAATAATTTAAAAAAAGGTAAATCAAAATTTTAAACTTAAAACTTTTAAACAGTTTGGACTTTTTTCCTGAATCAAATAAACACCTGCAACATATAATTGTCATTTGAGAGACTCTTTCAACCCATTAGCTTTAGAAATAAAATATTTAAAACTGTTTTGAAATTTTAACCTACTGTCATTCTATATACAATAGATAAGAATCACTCAAGTGATTGCTGGCACCGGAAGTCAGATATTCTTTCTAAAATCCTATGCGATCATTTTCTTCCTTTGTGCTGATATCACTTAGCATTTCATCGCAGGCCCTTGGACATTTAGTTCCTGAATAACCTCACCCTTCTCTGGTTCCCACAACTACCCTTTGAAGCAGTTATGCTTTACACCAACACATGTCTCCAAGGTCCCTCTATCAGTAGCAAGCAACTCACATGTTTTTGGTCTAATTCATACATATTCATTATTCTAATTTAGAATAACCTCATATCACAATCCCTCTTTCTCCTCTCTACTCCCATAAAACTTTTAGACAAATTTTAACATTTAAATAAACCAATTAATAAAAGTTAAAATGTTTTAATATATATTATGACTGATTTACTCATCTATCTCCTCAACTATTTAAGCTTCTTGTGAGAAAGGACCATGTCTTGTGTCACTGCTTCTCCTCACCAAATAGCATATTATCTGGAACCACAGTGTTTAGTAAGTGACACTTACTAGACACTGTGGTGACTGGATAAATTAATAAACAGCGGTGCTTGTCAGATATTTAGTAAATATTCATGGAATAAAGTACATAATGATATATTGAGGAGAGTCCCCCTCTTATGTTACTTATACCCTTTTTTACTAAGAAAGTGAAAATAATATCCATCTGTTACACAAAGATTTTGAATTTCATATGTAATATCCATTTAAAATATTCCATTGTGTTAGTTTCCTTTACTTATGTTCTTCATCCAAAATTCAAAAGTGTCACAAATACAACATTTAGGAAATGATCAACAAAATACACCATCCCTAGCCATAAGACACATCCTGAATCTCACTATAACTTATATATTGTTTGTGATCACAGTCCCCCACTGATATTATTTCAAGTCTCCTTGAATCTTTCAGAACTCAAAATGCCCACAATTTCAAATATCATCAAAAAAGGACAAAGATCAAAATACACAGCCTTTCCACTATCTTTGGTAACTCTTATTTCTGCTTGAATAAATGGCATCTTTAAATGAGTAACTCGCATTTCTATTGCCAAGCAGTATATGTGTAATATCCCTGAATTACCTCTGTCACATGCAATGGGAATCAAAGTTTTCTGCTATACTTCCTATTCCAAATTAACTAAAAATCAATTCATAATCGGATGGAATTGATTCTACTTGATTGTAAATTCTGGTTTCCTCCTTTTAAAGGTGTTTATCTACATCACCAATTAGAATTATTACATTTTTATAGTAAAATGCCACAGAACTAATTGAATTGAAAGAAATAATTGAAGATATATCTTATCCCAAGATGATCTAAAATATTTTTAAACTATTTGACTAGACATATAACAAGGCTACTGTTTTATGAGTTAAGGTTCTAAATATAGGAACTGACTCCTGAAAAGCATAAAAGTACTCATATTCTTGGGCAGAAACCTTAAAACTGGCTATTCGGGCACTATCAATTTGTTTTACACAGTGTATTTAATAAATATGAATTCTTACAGATATTAACTTTTAGTTCAACGATAATCAAAGTATAGGATTGAAAATATTTTTAATTTGATCACTACATTGTTACATAACCATTAAACATTCTTATGTAAGAAAAGATCATAGCAAAATTGATACATGCATTGAAGAACTAAGTTCACATAATTCATGAAATGAAAGAATGGATCTATTTCATTTTCTAGGAACTATCATAACATTTTAGTAGAACTAAAAATTGAATCAGAAGTTCTATGTAAACAAGTTTCAGGAAAACATAATTCTTTATATACTTTGCTCCAAATGTATTGAGAGATTGTAATACTGCAAGGCTTTGAAAACTGCAATGTGTCTTTTCTGGGGGATATATGGAAACAAGGTTTTGAGAAAACCAGCATAAGTATTTGAGAACGAACATGGGCTCTACATTCTTAATATGGGAACAAAGAGATTTTCTTTTATGAAATGTTTCACTATCTGTGTCTGATTCATTGTGTAGGCAGTTTTCATAACACCTCACAATAAGCTGTTACTGAAAAATGTCATGCAAGATCTATTCCCATGCCTTCATTCACTCATTAATTCATCCATTTATTTGATCAACATACATTTACCAAATGCCTTCTATGTGACAGGTACTAGCCTAGGCACTTTGTATTATTCATCAGTGAAAATAAAAGAAAAGTTTCTAGACCCTCTTGGGTTTACCTTTTAGAAGCAGGATACAAACAATATATAATAAACATTAAAAAACCTATACATGTAGTTGCTAGTTTTGATCAGTACTAGAAAAAACAGGTTAGAGTAAGGAGAATCACTAATGTCTATAAGTTGTTTTGCCTCTCAATCTCACAAATATTAAATTTATAGAAAACGGGGAGAAATGCTGTCGCCCCAGAAATCTTATTTCCTTAGAAGCATTCATTCATCCAGGTATAGCTTAATTTTCTATTTAGAAAATGTAGTTTCCACAACTCCCATTATTTTCTTTTTTTTTTGTTTTGCGTTATGCAGGCCTCTCACTGTTGTGGCCTCTCCCATTGCGGAGCACAGGCTCCGGACGTGCAGGCTCAGCGGCCATGGCTCACGGGCCTAGCCACTCCACGGCATGTGGGGTCTTCCCGGACCAGGGCACGAACCCGTGTCCCCTGCATCGGCAGACGGACTCTCAACCACTGCGCCACCAGGGAAGCCCCAACTCCCATTATTTTCTAAATAATTTTCTATAATAATGCTGTATGTGTTTTTTCTCCTGAAGTTTTTTTCTCTGAAAACCTAGTGCAATGCATGTCAAGTATTTTAATATATGAGGGAATTTATTGTTTAAAGGAGACCATCCACTCCCTGAAGATGTTCTCTTGTTTAATCTGATATTAAAAGATTGCTATTTGAATAGCCTGCCTTATCAAGATAGTTGTAAAAAACCTTAGTACTTTTCTTTGGAAAACAGATTTAATGATATTATGCAAAAAAGAATATTACTTGAAATACAAGACCAGATAGTAACATATTTTTTGACAACATTTGGGTCAAAATCACCTACCTGTTATAAAAAATAGTCACATTTGTAGAGTATTTTGTATTTTGATTAGTTTTGTTTGTCTCATTATATTTTGTTTAGTTCTATTTGGCTAGTGTCTTTTCTATATTCTATAGTGTCTTTAGCCTCTGTTGTTATGAACTGTCCAAGATGGTTAAATCTGTCAGTTTTAAAAATATTCTTTACTGATGACTGATTACTGTATCTTCATTGCTCACCTGGCAGCTTATGGTATTTTTATTAAGGATTGTTTGGAGAATTAAGATGTGCAAATCAAACCACTGTTATTATGATTTCAAAAAAATGTTAACCTATTTTCTCTCAACTCCTTTAAGTAAGAACTGAAAACAATGATCACCTGAGATTACTGATCACCAATTTTTGTTACCAAAAGCAAATGATTTAAACCATTATTTTCTTCTATGAGGTGAAGATCTGTCAGTATCAAAGATACTACATCTCACTCTAGGTTAATACAGTATACAGTATCATGATATCAGAAAATTATTTAGGCTGGAGAGAAAAGGTTAATGCATTGTTCTGTGTGATTACTATGGGACTTTGTTGACTCAGCGCTGTAACATTTATATATTTTGGTCAATGGAACTGCTTAATGAAACAATCACAAAACCCTTAGAGTCAAACTGAATAGATAGAATAAGAAAAGAATAAGAAAGGGGTGGGAGAGGAGCTTGGGGGGCAGTTGTTTGTGTATGGTATAGATTTGAAGTTTCACTGAGAAAGACTTGGAAAATGTGATTTGTGAGATTCTCTAAGCTATTTAGATTTACTATCCACTTTCTTTACACCTAAAATTAGCTCTTTGGCTAGGCAAAGAGATTTTAAATCAACATTTAAAATTGAATGGAACAGTTTTCATCAGGCTTCTGGAAAAGAAGTTAGAATTGCACTTCTACAGTTTCATCAATTTCTCTCTTTATATTTCTTCTGAAAATCAACTAGGGAGAAAAAAAGAAGAGAGATTTACTATCAACCCAAAAGATTATAGTAGTGATGGGGCAGATGTGATATAGTTTTTTAATCAAACCTCCATAGAAATTTAGATAGTAGCTTATCAGTATCTAAATATCTAGATAGTAGCTTATCAGTATCTAAATTATTAGATTCCACGTTTCATTCTTAAAGATATAGGCTGGCCTTGGTAGAATAACTGGAACTGGACTAGTCTGCTGTAAACAAGTATGGAACTGGACAAAGCATATGAGGCATTGGGTTTCACAAAGAGGACAACAGTCAATGCAAAGCTGCAATCCTTGACAGAACTTTGGAAATGACTCCATGACGTGAGGAGTCTCTGACTGGGTGGAAACTTGGGCTGCATAGACATTCGGAATTCTGCAGAGAAGGTCAGTGCCACTGTACTGAGGAGGCAGAGGTCAGAGTGCTGGTCAGCTGAAGTGGCAGGACTCCACAGGCCAGGGTACTGATAAGGAAGAGGCTGTGTAGAGATTGGAATTCAGAAGTCAGCATGGGGATTCCTTGTGAGCCCATGGCTGAGGGCTGGGCTGTGCATCTGTAGGGTAGGACCACTCATGTCTACCAGAAAGTGGCTGATCAAAGACTGAGAGGGGGATACTAGAAAATGAAAAACTCCAGTAGAAGAAGAGTTCCTTGGGACACAGGAATTCTGACTCTGTCAGAATTGTTCAACATACTTAATATCTCCCTGGAATCCCACTGAAAAACGAAAAAGACCAAACCTGAAATATAAGGATCATGTCCTAAATTAAGACTTGTATTTGTTTCCTAGGGCTGCGATAACAAAGTCCCATAATTTGGGTAACTTAAACAACACAGATTTATTGTTTCACTGTTCAGGAGGCTAGAAGTCTGAGATCAAGATGTTGGCAGGGTTGGTTTCTTTTGAGACAGTGAGGGAGAATCTGTTCCATGCCTTTCTCCCAGCTTCTAGTGGTTTACTGGCAACCTTTGCCATCCCTTGTCTTAGAAATAAATTACCCCATCTTTGCCTTCATGTTCACATGATGTTCTTCCTGTGTGCACATCTATGTCCAAATCCTCCCCCTTTATAAGGACACCAGTCATACTGGATTGGAGTTCACCCTACTCCAGGCATGACCACATCTTAATTTAACTAATTACATCCGAAATGACCCTATTTACAAATAAGTGTGCATTCTGAGGTACTTGGGGGTTAGGACTACAATATATGAATTTGTGGGGGGGACACATTCCAACCCATAATACTTATTGTAAAGTCATCCTAAGAGAAAGATTTAAAGCGAGACCTGAAAAGATTCCCTAGAGGCCAAAGGGTTTGGAAGTTGAGTCCCTCATTTTAGAAGGATTGTGGATACCATGGGCCTTCCACAGTACACACTAACAAAGTTTAAAAACAAGCCTACAGGGGCTTCCCTGGTGGCGCAGTGGTTGAGAGTCTGCCTGCCGATGCAGGGGACACGGGTTCGTGCCCCGGTCCGGGAAGATCCCACATGCCACGGAGCAGCTAGGCCTGTGAGCCATGGCCGCTGAGCCTGCGCGTCCGGAGTCTGTGCTCTGCAACGGGAGAGGCCACAACAGTGAAAGGCCCGCGTACCGTAAAAAAAAAAAAAAAAAACCCGCAAGCCTACAGAAGTTCAAATACACGAGAGCCTCACACAAACTGTGGCTTCTGGATTACACCATGTTGCAGTTGCTCTGATACGTCACTATTCTCAATCCTTTCTTTACAAAAGGCCCATATATTTGACACTCAGCTCCTTGTAACAATTCCAGTGAACACTGAAATAAGGATACCTTTAAACTGAACTGCTTGCTAAGGTAAGAATCAACATTCAGCAGAACTGAGTTTTATGGTGAAAAATTTAAGGAGTTCCAAAAAATAAGAAATTAAGATAAATAATATTTAAATGCAACTTTTAAAAATAAAAGAATGTGAAAAATCCATGAGAAATTAAAAAAAAACAAGATTTTAAATAGAGATAGCATCAACATCACTGATCTTTCTCTTTTGCCTCAGGCTCCAATACAATGTGAATTAACCTACACATAAAGTATAATTTAATATGCTGCATAATACTATGACTACATATATTGTATTTTAAATGTTTGAAATACCTTTTCTCTGGGAATGTAAACTGGTGCAGCCACTATGGAGAATAGCATGGAGGCTCCTTCAAAAACTAAAAATAGAGCTGCCATATGATCCAGCAATCCCACTCTTGGGCATATATCCAGAAAAGACAAAAACTCTAACTTGAACGGATACATGCACCCTGATGTTCACAGCAGTGCTATTTACAATAGCCAGGACATGGAAGCAACCTAAGTGTCCATCAATATGTGAATGGATAAAGAAAATATGAAATATATATATATGCTGGAATATTACTCAGCTATAGAAAAAGAATGAAATAATGCCATCTGCAGTGATCCCCAGTCTCATTTATCTGAGGGCACAATAGGGTACACGTTCCTGGGGAATCATCTGTGACTCTGAACATAGGAGATACAATAAGAAAGAAAGATGTTATGAGGTCATGCCAAGAGATTATCATACATATCTGTGACAAGGCTAGGACAATGAAAGAAAAAACCGTGAATTCCTGTCCTCCTTGTAAAATTTGATCAGATGTGAAATCATTCAAAATGTGCAAAAATTATATCAATGGGAGGTGCTCTAAACATTTTCTCTGCTAATTCAACCACTTAATAGCCTTGTCTCTTGGCTAGGTAACCTAACTTCTCTAAGCTTAGTTTTCCTATCTGTGAGAAATACATGAAGTTCTTAGTACATGTTTGACACTCTTACTGCTTAATTAAAGTTATTTTCATTAATGGTTATTCATCCTAACACTCTGACCTTAAACATAGTCTATTCACCAGTAAAATTCAGGGAAAAGTTATACTCCAAACATACACTAGTACTTCTTGAGGTTGTCCATTAGTTCTTCCATTCATAATTTTAATTCAGCCTCTCTTTTGTAGTATTCATATAATCAGTTAGCATTATCTTACACATGAAATAAAATTTTGATGTGGTCCTTTCTTTTATTTCTTCCAAACTTAACTCCCTAAAGCTTCTATGTGGTAGATACTGAAAATACAACTTTAAAAATAGCTGTTGTAGGGGTTTCAAAAAATATCTGCTTAAAAGAGCAGGCCACCCACTTTCAAATCAAGCACCTAGAAAGCATTCTGAGGCCTCATTAAAACCAAAGGGCTGTATAGAAATAAACAACTTCCAGTTAAACTAGTTAACTGCCATTTAACTAGTTTAGCTAATGTCTTCATATATTAACACTGAAGAGGATTAAATCAACATAGTATTAACTTTCAATATCTAACATTGTAAAAATTAAATCTTGAAATGATGGTGGAAGCCATATTAGGAATCACCTTTTAGTTTCTTCAAATTTAGATTCAAATATGACTAGTCAGTTAAGACCTTTCAGCCTAACTGAACTGTGCTCTTTCCCTCTGAAAATGAAAAAATCTGACTTTTTATTTTATTACAAATGTATTAGTTTCCTTTCAACTGGTTTTGGTGCTTTATTCAAATGTGTGATTACATCATCTTGGGGCTAGCTTTTCTTTTCAGAAAAACATCTGTTATTTCATAGTCATAGTCAATATAAAAATACTATTTGGGGTATATTCTCTTCTTGCCAAGTCTTCCTACTTCGTCATAATGTGTTTATTCTAATTATTAAAGCTTTCCTCAAGTACACATTCTTCTCCACATAAAAGTAAAGTGCTAACATCTTGTTTGTATCTAGATACCATCTGTGTGTTTTCACTTTACTCAAAGTACATGTTTTTGTCAACATTGGTAGTAAGATTGGAAATAAAAATGTCTTGCATTAACATAAAACTGGATATCAATCAATTTTCACTACTCACAGTGACTATACAGGACTAAAATCAGGTTTTTAAATAGCTCTCGATTTGAAAGAATATTAATGTCAACACAATCAGAAGCTGATAATACAAAAAACAATCCTCAAAATTGATGTGGAAAAATTGCAAACTATTCCTGAGGAAAAGACCTAAGACCTAAGAAAATTATCTATTACTTTGAAACTAAATTGTCAACACTAGAAGCAATTTGAAACAAACAAAACAAGTCAGCTCATTTAATAACAGAAAAAGTTGAATTACATACAAAATATTGAATAGTTTGCTTTTCAATATCTTTATGCATTTGAGAAAGTTTAATAACTATTTCCAAAATATTCAATTTCAAACTATTGCAAAAATCTAACATATTATTATTATCACTCTCTAAATTTGTAAGTTTTATCAATATTCATGTTAATCTGGTCAAAGAGAAATAATCAACATTATAGTATTATAACCATTTATTAGTAAAATAAAAATGTCAGTTCTCCTCATCTAATTTATTATGGGTGTTTTTTTATGATTTAATTTGGTTGGACTTTTATATATCACAGAGCCATAGGTTCTTGTCTAAATCTAGGTAGGCATTGCTCTTCCTGAAGTGATCTTACACACACATACCTGTGTGTGTGTTTTAGCACCTGGTTTTCACCCTTAACAACAATCAAAACTATTTCATCTATTTACTTACATACTGCCAGTGATCTCCGTTAGTACAAACAAAGGAAAGTTCTGATTATTCACACCACCATTCCTGCTAAATAAATACCAGAGTATGGTTCTTTTCTGATTCCTTAATATCTAGTCTATGATGAGATTTTTTTAGTGTTTTGAGAATGCACTTGCCAATAGTCAACAGCAAACAATTTTAGGAATTATTCCAGCCTCACTTGATTTCATTGCTTTCAAATTCCTTGCTATCTTGCACAGCCTCAATTTTCTCAGATGTTTTTCAGAATATTTATCCTTTTACAATTAAAGAAGACATTTTGGACCACTCACCATGGTCACTCTTATCACTTCCTTAAGGTAGTAGTACTTCTGGTCATTTCCACCCAATGACATGGTACAGCTATGAGCAAGAGCTGCTTCAATTCTGTACCTTGTCCAGTCCTTGAGGAAACCTGCCTGACTACACTTATGATGCCACTTTCAAAATCTGCTTTAAAATTAGGCCTAAGTCTGAACACTACATTCAGATCCAAACTATGTTTTGCCACTCATCTACACAAATTATTAAATCAGTGACAGGAAATAACTGACTTGTCAGTTATTTTCAATATTTCAGATAGTCTACAGAAAATTTTAAAAAATGTTACTCACTGTTTTATGTTGGTTACATAGTTATTTAAATATTTGAGCAATATAAACAACAAACTTAATGACATTCTACAATAGAAACTAAATAGCATATTCTATTACATTTGATAATAAAAGCTCTAATGACAGGAGATAAGCCGCTAGCTCAACAAAATGAATAATGCATTAAATAAAATGTATAGACTTACTAGAGAATGGACTTGAGGCTATGGGGAGGGGGAAGGGTAAACGGTGACAAAGCGAGAGAGAGGCATGGACATATATACACTACCAAACGTAAGGTAGATAGCTAGTGGGAAGCAGCCTCATAGCACAGGGAGATCAGCTCGGTGCTTTGTGACCGCCTGGAGGGGTGGGATAGGGAGGGTGGGAGTGAGGGAGACGCAAGCGGGAAGAGATATGGGAATATATGTATATATATAACTGATTCATTTTGTTGAGAAGCTGAAACTAACATACCATTGTAAAGCAATTATACTCCAATAAAGATGTTAAAAAAAAAAATGTATAGAAGAACAGGATAAGAACTTTAAATTTAAAATTAAACTAGAGAAATAAATATAACCTCATGAAATTTAAAAAAATATATCCCTTATCAGACACAAAGGAGTTTCTGAAACTTCTAGTGTCACTCTGTTTGCCACGCATGGTTAGATAGGGCTATTTTTAGTGAAATTTAGCACTCAAATTTAGGCCTCTAATATTAGACTAAGAGTCAGTTAAATCAAAGTTTAGGGCAAGAAAAGTCAAGATAACCCAGGGATATCTTGTTACCATCAAAAAGTAAAGATAATTTCAAAGATGTCTTAAATAGTACCAATAAGAATGAAGAAGCCAGAGTATCAGAGTCCCCTCCTGTCAAACAGTGACAATTTGTGCTTCGTGAAAAGAAAACAGTAATTGCAGTCAATCCTATCAAGTTGATTCTATAAAGGGTCTAAGTTCATAATGACACTCAAAGATGACAAATACTTAAAATGTGCTAAAGGTAAATCACGCAGAATCTTCCCAAGTATGTTTACAAAGAAACTGCTATATGCTGATTGAAACAAATCAATGAGTAGTATATATTTAAATTTTGGTAACTGCCAGTTGAAAATCATATGGGATATACAGCAATTTTAAAGTAACTTTTGAAAGTATTTATATTGCTTTTCAATGTTAATTAAAAATGTTAGCCTCCCTGGAGTCATATAAAAGGTAATAATAAATATATACCATGACATTAGTATTATAAATGTCATGAAATAACATAAAATCAATGCAATATATGATACAATAAAAGAGAAGCTATCAGTTTACACCTCCATTACACTCTAGATATGAAAACAGCTAGAGAACTAAACAATAAGTTGGTAACCACTTTCTAAGACAGGATTAAGCAACATCAATAAAATAGCTTACCAGAGTTTTCATAGTACCTCACAACTAGTCAGGGTTTCCATGTCCTTGATCTTTTTTCTTGTCAAAAATAGAGACACATTTATACACCATGTTTTACTCCACAGAGGCTTTTGTGAATTTTATCAGATACTCTGCCAGGCATAATGCTGGTCTGAACTTAAGGTTCATTAATATTTGCCTGACTTTAGTTTTTCCAAAAACAAATTCCATGGGACCCTAATTATACTGGGTAGTATTGCAGGTCAGGCAGAAAAGGAAGTTTCCAGGATAAATTAAAGAGGAAAACTGCAAGTTTAACTTAAATCTATCTATCTATCTATCTATCTATCTATCTATCTATCTATCTGTCTTTGTTTCAGAGCTTATTGAGATGTTAATAATTTAACTTATGTTGAATCTCCAAAGATGTCTTATGGTCTCCAAACATAATGAACCAGAGAACTGTGTTCTTTTTTTGGGCATCTTGAGAAACGACATTTCTGCAGAATGCACTTTAGGAAATTATGTTTTCATTTATTCCACAAAAATCCACAGTATCCTAAGAATCAGATTAATAATACATTTTGAAATTTGTATTTCTGGTATTTCTAAGATTGAAACAAAGTTTTGTGGTATATAAGGTGCTCACGACGCTTCTAGGATTGCAGTGGTGTCACATTGGCTATGAAAGTGTGTTTAAAAAGACTATTAAAGAAAAGTTTTAAATAAGGAGAGAAACTGCATATGATGTGTTTACCTATTTTTTCTAATATAATATTTAGTATTTAAATTCACACCATGTTCCAATTTGTCTTTCCTAGAGCTTAACATACATTGACTAATAAACAATAGGTAATTTCTCTTCTGATTCCTGATTTATTTGAGAACCATAACAGTAAAAACAGCTTGCTCCAAAAGCATATTTTATAATATTTCATTCTAAGATTTTTAAAATGTAACAGAGGCAAGAATTTTTTTTTCTAGGAATACATTATAATAGCACTGGGAATGATCTAAGAGGAATATAATAGGAAGTCACATTAAAGTAGCATTCTCTCTTTAAAATAAAAAATAGTACTCGTTATTGTATGTTTGCAATTCCGTAATGCTTTTCATTTGAATACTTCAAATGTTCAGACTGTGATTATAATAGTGGCAGGTTTACCTAACGGACTCAGGAGAAGAAGTATGCTGCGTGAGTGAAAACAATGTATGTTTTTAAAGAAAATTTGTTTTCACAGCACTGAGAGCTTGTTTTATTATTGTAGTTACAGTAGAGGTAGTTTTTCAGCCTGAAAACTTTCAGGAAATTAATAGGTCAGCAAAAAATCAGATATTTGGATATGTATTCAAGATTATTGCAAATGTTTATTCATTTTAGTAAAATACTAAATCCAAAAAGATAGGTGAAAAGATACAACACAGAGTAAAGTAGTGAAAACTCTCCTGTGACTTCTTTAACCTCTTGAGGACATCTGGTTTTATGGGCTCTGTTCAATGTGGGCATAGTGCCATGTCAAAGGAACTCTGAGTCAACCTGCCCTCAGTACTTTTATCCATTAGTCAGATGATATATGGCTGCTTCCAGGACAATGAAACTGCTCTGGAACTGCATGTTCCAGAGACCTCGCTTCTGTATTCCTGGTATTATTCATAAGCACACCACATGGCCTGGAACTGTTCAACTTAACAGGTCTTAACACATTACATAGGAATCACCACACATGTACATTTCCAGGCTTGGGGCTTTGCAAGCAACAGTGCCGTGTTCTACCACACTGAGTAAATGCTCACATTGTATCTGATATTTCATAAAGCTCTATTGTGAGGTTCCTTTATATTTTGAATATACTGGTTGTCCTTATAAAGTCACTCTCAATTAACCTATCTACAGTGTTGACACGTAAGTTAACAAAAGGTTCTTTCAAATAGACAAAACTTGCTTTTCCAGGATGAAAAGACAAAAGTAAAAGAGGCAAGAGTATGGGTGGGGCAAAGTATGGTTCCAGAGTCTGCCCTATTTTTCTATAATTAGTAGAATATATATATATATATATATATATATTTAAAATTATAATAGTCTGGGTGGAGTTACTTAATCCAAATGAATTCAAGGGAAGTAACAGCGAAAACAGTGAGGGAGTTTCAGAGGGTGGGCTATTGCACTCACCTGTCAGTACTGGCAGCTTCTCTTCTAGTGTGGGACTGGCCCTGCCCCCTCAATATATATAAGAAACCTAATTAAAACCTAAATACAGAACACAATGATCCTTTCCACGGATATTTGCTTGCATAGTGCTTCCTGATCTAACTGTTCTACATTTCAAGACACAGTTTTTATATATTTCTTCTTATGGTGAAACATGCACTATATACCAGGCATGTAAAAGACACTTTCACACATTGCTATAATCTTTGAACTCTCAATATACTCCAGAACAGTACTATCATTATTTTACAGATGAAGACAAATGAGACTCAGATTAAGCAATCTGACCAAAATCATTGAAATTATTAAGAAAAGAGGAAAAGCTGTTATATTAAAAAATGACAATTAATCTATTTATAATCTAGTCCATTCATTTATTCATACATTGTCTATACTAAAGACTCACTTAGCATTCAGGACTGAGATAAGTGAAAGGGGTATGTCACAGTCACTGTAAGTACCTTTCCAGAAGCCATTGTCCACTTTCCCTCTAACGGAAGGCCAAGCTCATCTGAGGCAGCCCCAAGGAATGTCTCATGGTTGACCCTGACCAATCATAATCCCACTCCCCCTTGGTGGATTCATACTTTTCTTTCTTTTCCTGCAGCTATGGGTGGCCATATGATCCAGTTATGGGCAAGAAGAATTTTGTGAGGCATTATTTCTTTGATCGAAAAATCACAGTCTCTCAAGCAAAAGACCTGGCTCATGCCCTTTCTTCCTGCTAGATTGCTGGAGTAAGAAAGTATTGTTTGTAACTATGGCAGCCACCTCATGATCATGAAGGACAAAGACGACAGGCCAAGAGGTTGAGGAAAGTGGAGAAGACGAAATAGGTTTATGGTAACATTGAGGCACTGAGTAAACTCTGCTATACCTCTAAATTTTTATGTTAATTGGGTTAGTAAAGCCATTTCCAAGGTGGTGACATAGACCTGAAGGATCAGCAAGAATTAATTAAGTAGAGAGAGCAGGGTCCTCTCAAGCAGCTATGTATCACAGTGTGTTTTAAGAATTTAAATATATGATGTTGTGGAGAAAAGGATTAAACTTGCCAAAAGAAATGTTTGGCTTTTGTTCTCAGCTGCTGGGAGATAATCTCTGACCCTTAGAAGGTTTAGCCTGATAAGAGTGTCATTGGCCCACATCGCACAGTCTATGCTAACAATATGACTGATGATGGTAGGGGTTTGAAGGAGCTGGAACCTAACCATTGGAGGGGTTTTTTTCTTTTATTTCTGATCATTTCCCTGTCAAAAGTCCATTACTAACTATTTTAAACATTTTCTATTTTGTCCTATTCCTTCATTTTTTCTTCTGCTTTCTCTAATCATATGAAATACAAACTTGGTTGTCTAAAACAGTACATATTTATTATCTTACAATTCTGGAGATCAGAAGTCCCAAATGTGTCATCTCACAGAGCTGCATAAGCAGACGTGAGTTAAGGGCATGTACTTTAATGTGGCTGATAATTTTAATCACATCCTGCAAAACGTTGTTAAGTTCAGGTAACATTTTTTGGCTAGGCAGCATTTCTCTATGGATGACACAGTGCATAGACTCACGTTCAGAAGCAACCTCTTTGACCTGAGTAGAGAAACCAGAAAGCCGTCTAGTCATGGCAGCCACTCTGTCTGTGCATATACCAACACAAAATGACCAATTCAGTTTTCCTGATATGTAATCATCAAAGACGTGAACAGTTCTGCAGCTGTGGTATTAGTTGGCAACAATAGTGCACATTACATATCCTCATGCACATCCTCCTGAAAAATATATCGCACAAAAACAAGCACTGTTGCCTTGTTATCAACATCGATAGATTCGTCAACCTGGATTGCATACCATGGTGACTCATTAATCCTCTCTAACAACTGTGCCTCAGTATCCTCTGCTATTTCATCAGTTCGTCTAGTTATGGTGCTAGCCGAAAGAGGAACACGTGCCACCTTCTGAACTGCAGCCTCTCCTAAAAGTTCATGACAAATGTTCTTAGCAGCAGGCAGGATCAACTCTTCACCAATGGTAAGGGGATTCTTAGCTTTAGCAATGTGGTTAGCCACTAAGGACGATGCTCTCAGTGCAGACACATTTGATGAACTGGTGGCCTTCAATAATTGCTTCTGTTCTTCGTGTTCACATTTTTCTCTTTTGAAAAACTCCAAAGGCTTGTCTTTTAATGCAGGGTGCTTGGCTCCATGGGGCGAAGCAGTTTTGAAGTTTGCATGACTTCACTGGATAGCCAGTCACCACATATTATACAAAGCGGGCTTGGAGAATGTGAATCACCTTTTGCAATGAACCCATAATTTAAGTAGGACTCTTGGTATTTTCTTTTAAATGCAGCTTTTGCGGTACGTGGCCTCTCACTGTTGTGGCCTCTCCCGTTGCGGAGCACAGGCTCCGGACGCGCAGGCTCAGCGGCCACGGCTCATGGGCCCAGCCGCTCCGTGGCATGTGGGATCCTCTCGGACCGGGGCACAAACCCGCGTCCTCTGCATAGGCAGGCGGACTCTCAACCACTGTGCCACCAGGGAAGCCCCAGCTTTCTTTTTGTTGGCAGTCTTAGAGTCTTCTGCTCTCTCATCGTTGGTCTTTTCCCCTTTTCAAAGAAGCTCTCCAGCAACGTTTGTGTTTTACTCATTTTGGCTACAGTTAGCTTGTGGGCTTACCGAAACTGTGACTGAGACAAGTGCACAGTGTGGGAAAGAGGCACGGACAGAAGTGGTAAATAAAATAATGGGCAGGCCACACGTGAATTAAAATAAGTGTCGGATTCTGACTTAAACGCTGCCACCAGATGCAGCTTAATTGTCACTTGCCACTCACTGATAGGGTTTTGATATGAGTCTGCAAGCAATTTATTATGCTCTCTGTGTGGTCAAACCTCTCTGCTAATGATAATTTGTATTTGCAGCCACTCCCCAGCACTAGCATCACTGCCTCAGTGCCACCTCAGATCATCAGGCATTAGATTCTCATAAGGAGCGCGCAACCTAGATCCCTCGCATGCGCAGTTCACAGTAGGGTTTGCGCTCCTACAAGAATCTAATGCTGCCACTGATCTGACAGGAAGCTGAGCTCAGGTGGTAATGCGAGCGATGGGGAGCGGCTGTAAATACAGATGAAGCTTCGCTTGCTCACCCGCCACTCACATCCTGCTGTGTGGCCCAGTTCTTAACAGGCCATGGACCAGTACCTGTCCATGGCCCGGGAGTTGGGGAACCCTGCTCTATCATAATTCCTAAAATCAGAAGAAGTTCCATTTGAATATGGAAATGACAATATGAGAAAAGTCTATCACTGAAACATTTTGAGAATGTGATTTTTATATAAACAAAATAGTCTTAGAGAATTACATTGAACTAAAACCCCAAATCATGAAAAGTTAGTGTGACCTGATTTTTCCAGGAAGAAAGCTTTAAAATTTATATTTTTCTAATTTGAAAAAAAAATAGAATGTAAGACATTTTTCCCTAAGGTGATTGTAATCAACTATGGTGGAGGAACATTTCTGCCATTGGTTAAATGGCAAAGTGTATTGAAAAGTGTGTACGTCAACCTTACCAAAATTCAGAAATCATCAATAAAAACTTAGTACTAGTATCATGTGGCTTTTAATAAAACTCATAAATGTAATATGGCACATTTTAAAGCTTTCTCTACTTTAATTTTTATTTTATGTTCTGAGAGAATCTTACCCTGAGCATAATGGAGCATTTTCTCAATAACCTGTGGAGTAATACATGCTTTTCACAATGGGAAAATCAGGGAAATTCTGTTTTTTTTCAACAGTCCTCCCAACATCCTGACATCATAGGCCCGTGCCTACGCTTATAGACAGGAGGCTATTTTGACTCTGTTGTGCTTACTTTTCTTTCTTTACAATGTTTTCTGAAACTAATGCTGACAAAAATAACTTGGGGGAGTAGAAAGAAAACTTAATTAGTTGAAAGGAAAAACAACACATCAAAGTCTACACCCATGAGCTTAAATGCAAAACAATGTCATTGTTCTTACCAGAAGTCCTTTCTTGGCTTTCAATATGTGAAAGTGTGGAGGAGATTAATGACCCTTTAGTGTTGAAAGACTCCAGCAGAAAGTATCTGTAAATCATTTGTTGGTTTCTAGAAAATACCCCAAGAAACTTTCATTAGGTGTTCTATTTCAGTGACAGTATTCCACTTTTTCTTCAAGTCTTTTCTTCTTTCCAGTGTTGCTAGGCTTATAATCAATGAGGACATGTTAATTACATTTCTCTCCAAGGTAACCTCTCTAGCACAAGACCTGTCTACAAAATTGCTTCAAATGGGATTGCCTGACCAACCAACTCATTCCCACAACTAATTTGATGCACTTAAAGAATTCTGTCTTTAGTTCTTCCATCTTGGTTGCAGACATAAAAATGTACAAAAATGGTTTCAAATGTTAAAAACTAGGAATCATCTGTCTTCTAAATGCAAAGAAATTCCATTAGGTGATTTATCTTTTACCTTAAAATCACTGCTTTTTTTTCCCCTCTATATATCTGTTTTCTCCTCTTTTTGTTTTAGCTGATTCTCTTGGGCGTATGTAGATGATTAAATTTCTTTGGTGACATTTTTGGCCATTCAACATAGATGTCAAATATTATTGGCATTCAGTGATTAATTATTAAGTAAAGTCTATATTTTCAGACAAAAATAAAAATATAATTAGCTTATAGAGAAACCAGGTATAATGAATGTCAACACCATAGATGAAAACCTCACCATTTCCATACAGGGAGTGAAAACAGTTGGGATTTATTTTTTAATTAAAAAACAGGGGAGCAGAAATCTCTGTTGAAAAATAAGCATGTGCTTAAGAAATAGATAAGAGAATTGCAAAGAAGGAGATGGAAATTAGTAACTTCTGCTTAGAGAAAACTTGTTATTGAGAAGGTAGTCTAATGATACTTCTGTGTATTTGTCTACTAGAGAACTTTGCCTGTTCAGGAATTCAAAAGAATCAGTTATGTGTTCCTAAATTATTCATGTCACTGTTACATATTTTGGTTACTAAAAACAAACAACAACAAAAAACCAAACCAAAAAAGAAACAAAATGAAACAAGAAAGACACAGGCCATGATGACAGAGTAAAATGTTCTTGTCAAAATAATTTCCTTTCCCTGCTAGACTAAACCATGGAATTCCAATTAACAGAAATACATTTCTCTAAAGCTGGTTTACCAAACAAAAACAAGAAAAATGTAGATTTTTTTCTTTAAGAAAAAGAACTAGTTAGATATACATTTAAATGTATTTGATGTAAAAATACAACACAGTATTTGTTTCACAAACTTTTAAACAATCAAAGAGACTTTGAATTTAGTAATGCATCATGATATAAAGTATTTAATATAAAAATCTCTATTTTATATTTTCTTTGAGCAATACTTTTTTCTATCACATAGAAAAACTTTGAAATACGTTATTTTATTTTTGCTTGTAACTTATACTGCTCAGTATATATGAACTGCGTAGTGCAACACTTGGCACAAAATAACATTTCACCTACTAACAATTGAACTTATCAATTACTCTTTAATTATTATATTACACGTACAAAATATTTTGCTTGTGTAGTTTTAAAACGGATGCAGCAAGTTCCTTGAGGGCAGAGGCTTTCTCTGTCTTTCTCACTGCTGTATTCCCTGTCTAGCAAAATACCTTGAATCTATTAGCCACTCAGTATGTGAAGAATGAGTGATAAGAAAATAATGCATAAGTGAAAGATTATATTGCTGACAAAATCTCAGCAAAGACAGAAAAATGATTTATTATTTGATTCTCATTCAGCATGTTATAAACATCCAAGGCAGAAATACCCTTGTTATATAAATAGAATAACACCTTAAGTCCTTTTTTCAGCTTAAGGTGGGATCAGGAACAGAGAGTTGTATAACATCTCTACAGTTAATTCACTTTTTAAATTCTATGACCTTATAGTTGTTATAGTATGTAAATAATTAATATGTTTAGCAAAACACTTCATAAAATATTGTATACATAATTAAAATAGGGCAGCAAGAGTTTCATAGTAATGAATTCAACTTTCAAACCTTTTAATCTAATTTAATTTAATTTCTTTATGGGGAATGCTGGCAGGCCGAGGCTGGGGCCTGGTCTGGGTGGCTGGAAGGGGGTTTTCCAGGCAGGCAAACGGGATGCAGGCTGGAGCCCACAGGGTGCGCTGTGTGGCTCTGGGTGTGTGTGGAGGGAAGGAGTAAGTGTGTTCCTAAAGGAGGGTCAGGGAGAAGATGGGCTAATGCACTGAGCAAGAGGGGTGGCTCAGAGAAGGGAAGAATCAGGCCCAAGTTGTTTCTGCCACAACTACTCTTCCCTGAAGAAGCCCAGTCTCCTGGGATCTTGGTAAGTCTACTGGGTCAGCAGGGGCATCCTGGGATGAGATACACCTGGGTACTCTGGTGCCCTTGTCCCAGACTCATGTGTAAGAAGTCTGGCTCACACCACCTACCAAGCAAACCCCAATTCCTGTCAGGCCTAGCCACCCGACCCCTCAGAGTCACAGTGCAGCAGAGCCTTGCTCCAGGGCATAAGTGTGGGGAGAAACTGTTACTTACTGTGGCTTTTGTGTGTGGCATGTGAGCTCTACCACGGAACACTACCATTGCCCTTTCCATCTTAAAATGTTCAACATATCCAAATGAATGGTTGAAATACCACCTATTCTTCTGTAATAAATACATCAATAAAGTTCCTGATTACTTTTAAAGAACATTTTTATGATTTACTTCTATGTTTCCTGAGGATAAACGGGGGCTAGAAAGTGGTTGAAATTGATTTGCTCAAGAATTTGACAGCCTATGAGCCTTTTCTATACATATCATATTGTTTAGCATCATAAAACCTCCTGAATATTTAAGGCAAATATCTACCTACTGGCCATGCTTATTTCATGATATACATACTTTGGTTTTATTGCCCTGTTTTTGCAATCAGATGCTATAATGTGTAATGCAGTTGAATCATATATTTGTTTCTTGTCTCTTCTGGATCTGGTCTAACAAAAAATGGAACATTAAGTCAAAAGCGAAATTTAGTGCAAATCTAGATCTATTATAGCTGGACTTTGCTATGGTGTGGATTTAAGAAAAATTAGTGCAGGCAACTCAAGCATGCCAAAATGTCCAAAGCTATCTGTTACCTAGAACAGAAGTAGACAGATAAAGAAGGTCATTATAAAGATGGACTTTGATCTTCAATACATATTTCTTAAGGAATACATTTTTCCCTGGGTAGTTCAGGGCTTGATGCACAAAGGTACCTGCTATATACTGTTTGCAGCGAAACTGTTGCTGCTTCTCTCCCTGAGAACAGATTCACTTCTTGACCAACAGCAGGGAATTAAGTTTAAAAGGCTAAATTTAAAAGGCATCTAATTAACTGCCACTATTTCCAAAAAAAATGTGTGAAATGAATTGTAAAGTGCCAAATTTTGAAAGCCAATTATGAGCAAGGGATTAAGAATTCAGAGATGAATAAGGCACAGCTCTTTCCTTCCTGAAGGTGCATTCTGTTGGAGAAACAAACACTTCCATAACAATTTAGGACAAAGTGCGACAAACTCTATCGACATGGTACAAGCACTGGGCTGGGGAAGTACAAGGAAGACAGAGATTAATTTTGACTGGAGGAATGCAAAACTTCCAGGAGATGGAGACTGAGATTAATTTTGACTGGAGGAATGCAAAACTTCCAGGAGATGGAGACTGAGATAGACATTAAAGGGTAAATTCAAGAGGACTTTCCTTGGTGTGAGCATAGAGAGGAAATTCAAAGCAAAGAAAAGAGGGGGTAACTTTTAAAAAAAACGGGGTAAGTCTTCTTTATTTTAAACTTAAAAGAGTCAGAATTTTATACCTGGAAAGGACATTAAAGTTCATTTACTTTATAAGTCTTCTAATCACATTTCTTGTTACCCTAAATATAACAGTACTCCTAGAACATGAAGATAAAGGGGAAAATATTTTGCGGCAAAAATTAGTTTTCAGTGCCAGTGGTCATTTCTAATAGCTCAATTTTACCAAAAGGAAATAGTTGTTTAGAAGTGGCATGTGATAGCCATTCAGAAATCATCTTGTGTGGAAGACAGGATTCAGGAGTCTTGACTTGTATTCTAATCAAGTTTACCTTACTCTACTACTACCATATATCTTTTCATCTAGAAGGATTAAGCCAATCTTTGAAAATTAAAAATACAGGATCTAAGTTGTGATAGTATCATACTCTCATTTTTTAATTCAATAAATCATTTCAACACATGATTAATGAGCCTCAACTATAAGCTAGGTGCTGTTTCTATGCATGAGAAATACAGAACAGCAGAATCCTGTTTGCATGAAGTGTACTAGTACTAAACTGTCAATGTTTAAATCTAATCTGTACTCATGATTGGCTGAATGACCACATGTAAATTACTTAATATCTCTGTGCTTGAATTTTCTCATTTGTAAAACTGGGTAACTATGATATTGATTTCATACTGTTGTTTTGAAGGATTAAATAATACGTGTAAACATCTTAGAACATTGTTTCACGTATAGCCAGGATTCATTATTATTTTCTTTGTCATTATTTTTTTTCATTTATTTTTGTTTCTATACTGCATTGCAATATGCCTTTTCTAGTCTTTTAACTTCTTTATTCATATAAAATTGACATATAAACACTACATATATTTAAAGTGTACAATTTCATGTTTTTTTTAATTTTTAAATTTTATTTATTTTTATAAGCAGGTTCTTATTAGTTATCTATTTTATACATATTAGTGTATATATGTCAATCCCAATCTCCCAATTCATCCCAATTTGATAAGTTTTGTGGTAAGTATGCATCAATTGAATCTTTCACTACAATGGATAATGAACACCCCTAAATGTTTCCTCATGTCCCTTTACAATTCTTCCTTTCTTTCCTCCCATCCCCTACTTGTTCCTAGGCAACCACTAGAGATTACATTTGTATTTTCTGGGGTTTTCTTTTTTGTCTGACTTCGTTCACTCAGCATAATTATGTTGAGATTCATTTATGTTGTTGCACATAACAGTTTGTTCCTTTATACTGTTAGAAGTATTCCATTGTACCAATTATGCCATAATTTGTTTATCCATACACTTGTTGATAGACAAATATGTTGTTCCAGTTTTTAGTTAATGCAAATAAAGCTACAATGAACATTCATATATGTTTGTAAGTACATAATAATATTGAACGACTTTTCATGTGCTTATATGCCATCCATATATCTTCTTTTACAAAGTGTCTAATCTAAACTTTTGCTCATTTTTGAGTTTTTTCTTATTGTTCAGTTTTGGGAGTTCTTTATATTCTAGATACAATTTCTTCACGATTTGCAAATTGTTTTCCCAGTCTGTGGCTTCTCTTTTTATTCTCTTGAGAGTCTTTCGAAGAGCAGGCATTTTTAGTTTTGGTGTAGTCCAATTTATTACTATATTTCTTTATGAAATATAATTTTTGTGCTAGATCCAAAAAACTCAGAGTCATAAATAATTTCTCAACGCTCTGTTTCCTGATATTATTGAGTTTTGGTTTATACATTTAGGTCTATGATTCATAGTGAGTTAATTTTTCTTTATGATTTAAGGTATAGGTCAAATTTCATTTTTCTTTGCACAGACATCCTCTTTTTCAATCACCATTTGTTGAAGACTATTCTTACTCCACTAAACTACATTTGCACATTGGTCAGAATCAGTTATCCTTTTTTGTTTAGGTATATTTCTGGACTAACTATTCTGCTCTATTAGCCCAATACCACACTGTCTTAAAACTACAACTTTTTAAAAAAAAATTATTTTATTTATTTATTTTTGGCTGCGTTGGGTCTTTGTTGCTGTGCGTGATTTTCTCTAGTTGTGGCGAGTGGGGGTTACTCTTTGCTGCGGTGAGCAGGCTTCTCATTGTGGTGGCTTCTCTTTGTTGTGGAGCACCAGCTCTAGGTGCGTGGGCTTCAGTAGTTGTGGCACGTGGGCTCTACAGCTCAGGCTCAGGAATTGTGGCGCCTGGGCTTAGCTGCTCCGTGGCATGTGGGATCTTCCCGGACTAGGGCTGGAACCCGTGTCCCCTGCATTGGCAGGCAGATTCTTAACCACGGTGCCGCCAGGGAAGTCCCAAAACTACAACTTTTTAAAGTCTTGAAATCAGGTACTGTTAGTCCTGCATCTTTGTATTTTTGTGAAAACTGTTTTGGATATATTGGGTTCTTTGCATTTCCGTATGAAATTTAGAATCAGGTTGACAATTTTTACAAAAGAAAAAAAAAACCTGCTGGGATTTTGATTTGTTTAGGTAGAATCTATTCATCAATATGTAGAGAATTTATACCTTAACAATATCAAGTGATCCAACCCATGACCACAGTGTGTCTCTCCATTAATTTAGATGTTCTTTGATTTTTCTCAAAAATGATTTTTAGTATTCATGATATTGATGTTACACGTATTTCCTCAAATTTATCCTTAAGGACTTCATATTTTGTGATGCCACAGTATATGGTATATTTTTATTTTGATTTCTGATTGTATTGCTGGTTTACAGAAATACTAATGGTATTTTTCTATATTGATCTGGTACTATGCAGACTTGCTAAATTCACTTATTAATTCTAGAAGTTTTTTTGAGAGTCTTGCAGAATTTTCTACACAGATGATGATGTCTTCTAGGAATAGTTTTATTACTTCTTTTCCAATGTGGATAATTTTATTGCCTTTTCTTGGCTTATTTCACTGCCTAAAATCTCAGATAATGTTGCAAAGAAATGAGGATTTTTGGAGGAAAGTATTCAGTATTTCACTTTCTGTTAGTACTAGGTTTTTCATAGATTCGTATTATAAAATTGAAGAAGTTCCCTTCTATTCATGGGTCACTGAGTTTTATCATGATTGGCTTTTAGATTTTGTCAAATGCTTTTTTTTTTTTTTTTTTTTGCGGTACGCGGGCCTCTCACTGTTGTGGCCTCTCCCGTTGCGGAGCACAGGCTCTGGACACGCAGGCTCAGTGGCCATGGCTCACGGGCCCAGCCGCTCTGCGGCATGTGGGATCTTCCCGGACCGGGGCACGAACCCGCGTCCCCTGCATCGGCAAGCGGACTCTCAACCACTGCACCACCAGGGAAGCCCCAAATGCTTTTTTATACATATACTGATATGTTTTCTTTCCTTTTTAGTGTCAATAAAGTAGGTTATATCAGTCGATTTTTGAATTTTAAGCCAGTCTTGAATTCTTGAGATAGACCCTGCTTAAATGTTGCTGGGTTCACTTTACTAAATTTTGTTAAGGATTTTTATATCTACATCCATGAGAATACTGTTCTGCAGTTGTTGTTTTTTCTTGTAATGTCTTTGTCTTATTGGAAAGTGTTTCCTCCTTGTTAAATCTGTAGAAGAGTCTGTGTAGTACTGGTACTAGTTATTTCTTATGCACTTGGTCGAATTCATTAGTGAAGACATCTAGGCCTGGAATTTTGTTCTCTTTTGCTCACCTTTTTCATCTTCAGTGTCCTTTAACAGGCAGTCAAGGAATGTTTCTATTTCACCTACATTGTCAAATTATTACAATAAATTCATTCATAATATTTTCTGTTTATCCTTTCAAAGTCTGCAGAATCTCTAGTGACGTCACAGTTCTCATTTCTGGCATTGGTAATTTGTCTTTTTTTTTCTTGATCTGACAAGCTATGAATTTATCAATTTTACAATCTGAAAAACCTGGAAACCATTTTTTGGTTGCATTGATCTTTTCTACTGATTTTATAGTATTTATTACATTGTTTTTCACTTTAATATTTAGTATATTTTATCTGCTTATTTTGGGTTTAATTTACTTTTTTTTTCTTCTTTAACATCTTTATTGGAGTATAATTGCTTTACAACGGTGTGTTAGTTTCTGCTTTATAACAAAGTGAACCAGTTATACATATACATATGTCCCCATATCTCTTCCCTCTTGCATCTCCCTCCCTCCCATCCTCCTTATCCCACCCCTCTAGGTGGTCACAAAGCACCGAGCTGATCTCCCTGTGCTATCATTTGTTAGTTTCTTAAGGTGGAAGCTGAGATCACTGATTTGAAAACTTTCTTCTTTCCTAATAAGGAAAGGCACTACTGCTATAAATTTATTTTTTAGTACTGCTTCAGTAGGCTTTTGCAAATTATGATTTTCTTTTCATGTTCATTCAGGTGAAATATTTTGTAATTTTCACCTGCATTCCTTTTGGCTATTTAGAAATGTGTTGTTGCATTTTCAAATATTTGTGAATTTTACACAAACTTTTCTTTTACTGATTTCTAATTCAATTGTGGTCAGAGAATACACTTTGTATGGTTTGAATCATTTTAGATTAATTGAGACTTGTCTTATGGTCTGTTTTGGTAAATGTTTCATTGTGCTTGGAAAGAATGTGTATTCTGCTTTTGTTTGGTGGACTGTTCTATAAAACTCAGTTAAAGTTGGCTGATTGGGTTATTCAGACATTTTACATCTTACTGATTTTCTTTTTATTTGTCTTACAATTTTTGTGAGAGGAATATTTAAATTTCAAAATAAAATTGTATACTGATCTATTTCTCCTTGTACTTATATACTCATCCTCCTCTCTCCATCCCCTCTATGGTCAGGCCCGCATTGAAATATGTAACAATTTAAATGCTTATTTATGAGGAGAAGTGTTTCTGATTTTATCAGTAAAACATTTTCAGTAGCCACTTTGTTCAAGGAGCAAACCATGTTTTACTTTGCAAATGATCATCTCAGTCAAAGAGCTGGCAAAACTGTATAAAGATAAAATCATATTTTTGTTTGAGTGGACAACTAACTTCTGTTAAAATGTTTGATCCAGAGTTAACTGATCTCAAACCCTTACTTTAAGATCTCCTTGACAATTTTTATATATATTATGTAAATAGATAAGATACATAGTTTTATATATGTATATATATGTATATATACATATATGTATATATGTATGTATATATGCATATGTACATATTATACACATATATGTATATTTTATATACATATAAAAACTATATAGAAACAGACGAATACATGTAAACTTAATTTTATCTTCACAATGTGAAAGAATTCTTTCATTGTATAATCTTTAGACATGAAGTCTTCTTCAACTGGTAACTCCCATGAGAGAAGTTTTCTTTCATTATTGTCCTTTTAAAGATGGATAATGTAGATATTTCAAGAGAAACATTCTGTCATACCACTAAGAATTGTATTTCCTTAGTATAATGAGCAGTTTTAAGTTGCTGTATGGATAATTATTTCTTTCTTGATATTGCTAGAATTCTAGTGTTTTGAACTGTGCTTGTCATGCAGCAGATTTATCCTTTTTGTAAAATGACCCTGGAAAATCAGTCTTTCCCTGTCTTACACAGAGAGGCACTTGATCTTGTAAAACCTAAATGACCTTTCTATTTTCTTCCTTGAGACTTCTGGAAAAATACTTCTTTCCCTGGATTTCTAGAGTATCTAGAATTTGAGTTAACTTTGGAACAATGGATAACACTTCTGCCATCTTATCTCATTGATGTACAGGAAAAAAAGGTATAGTTTCTCAGCACCATGGAAATTTCTTGTTATTTTCATGCTGTAATAGACATGGCAGAGTAGACTGCTGGCTCCTACTCTAATATACAGTTTCTCCTTAGCACCTAATGAGAACCCTGATTTTGTTTTAACCCTAATATGCCCAGCATAAAAAGAAAATCTATATTTCCCATTCTCCCTTCATCTTTTAAGCATTTCCTCCTTCTTTCTGCACAAAATTCAAACATGATGTCTGGTGATGAAGCAGTCATCCTATATCCATAAGGAAACAAACCAGGTGCATTGCTGAGACTTCAGATCTGATGTCTTCAAGTCTCTGAAACAACACCATGAGCTAGCTGCCTGATCTATATTTCTACTTGAAAATAGTAACACACTATATTATTTTTATATCGTTTAGCTTTTCTTTACATGCAACTGAACTTAGTACATCACTACAATGGCAAATATTACAAAGGCTCCTACTACAGTAGATCTGTATGGCCTACGATACATTTTACATTGAATATTTGGACTGTTGTCATCCTTGGCTATCCTAGCTTAAACATTAAAAAGACTTTCAGGTTCAGAAAACTGAGGAAGTCAAGAGGAAGAAAAAGCAGGCTGGCTGGGTACATCAAGGTTCTGCCTGTGTTGCTCTGAAATACTTTGTGAGAATTCCATCTTCAGGCTGACATCTAGAAGACTGCAGTTCTTCTAGGTTTTACATATTCACACTCAGTTTCCAAAAGAAAAGAGAAAGATCACTTCTAAAGCTTTACTCAAAAGAGAGAAGGAAAGGCCCCCAGCAAACTTTCCATAGTATTAATTTATGTAGTCAGGGGATTACCAAGCACACTCTGCTTGTCTAAATGAACCTGCAGCAACAGAACAGGATTACTTACACTGGCTAGCTCAGAGGAATGGGTTTAAACTTATTTGATGACAAACCTCATCGAGCAAAACCATATATTTACATTGTGAATCATTAGGCACATATATGCATATACATACACAGCATAAACATATGTTGCTAAAATAAATTTTTCAGGTAAAATAATGCCCACATTTAATTTTATTTCAAGGCTGGCTACAACACTGTAAATCGATCTGATAACCTACAAATAGGTCACAACTTCCGTTTGTAGAATGAATCAGAATTCAATCAGTGCCTAACCATAGAGTCAATCTCATTTACCGCACTGTGATATATAGTGTAATAGAGTGGGGAAAATACTAGAGATACAACCATAATGGTCTTCAATACCCCCAAAATACCAGAAAGTCATGAACACATACATTTTTCTTTACTGATTCCAGAGACTCACAGAATCCCTGAGAGTTCACAAACCATGGGATACTCATGTTGTTCTATCATAGAATGGGAAAAAGTTTTTGATAGGGAAGGAACCTGATGGTTTATTTTAATTCAATGGCTGCAATTTGTAGAGTTTTCCATGATATACACCTGTCAGAAGGTTTATGTCCAATTACAGGCATACCGATCAGCTTATCTTAAATTTTGGAAATCCAGTATAAAAAATAAGAAGAGTTTGCTATCCACCTTAAAATTTAGTTTCATCTCTTTAGATGCTTATTAATTTTCCTACATGTAATAATAAAAAGATTATTGACTAGCATGGAAACCTGCATGCTTGCTTCTTTAAGTTTGGAATGGTTGTGTCATGGACAGTCACTGAATACAGGTCAATAAGTTGCAGACAATGACTGGGGCCACTTTGACTAGAAATTCATGATAATAGAACTCATTTATTTTCATATTTTTAAGCTAAAATAAATTCATTTGTTGTGTTTATTCTGGTAGCACTTTCCTAAAATTTGATAAGCAACAAAAACTTAAGAGTTGAGCTCATTATTTCAATAAACTGTTATAATTTTAGGGATTACTTCTTTATCCATTTAACACATTTGTTTGCATCTTTTACATACAAGGCAGTGTGTTCTTTGTTTTGTGTAGCAATAGGATAAGCTTGGTTACACCACTGTAACAAACAACTCCAAAACCTCAACAGAAATTTATTTTTCTTCCATGCTGCATCATTACTGCCTGGTTTTTGGAATTCAGCTCCCTGTCTTTCTTACTCTGGGATTAGGCTGGCTCTCTGAAGTACTGCAAGTTGCTAATGCAGAAGGAAAGACAGAATGTGGTGAGTCATGCATTGACTCTTAAGGCTTTACACCAAAGTAATAACTATCTCTTCCATTCATTTCTTTTTTAATTTTTAAAGTTTTTAAAAGTTACTTTTCATTTACGGTTATTACAAAATATTGGCAATATTCCCCGTGTTATCCAGTATGTCCTTGAGCCTACCTTACACTCAATAATTTGTATCTCCCACGCCCCAACCCCTGTATTGCCTCTCCCCCCTCCCCACTGGTAACCACTAGTTTGTTTTCTATATGTGTGAGTCCGCTTCTTTTTTGATATATAAAATTTGTTCTGTTTTTTAGATTCCACATTTAAGTGATATCATACAGTATTTGCCTTTCTCAATCTGACATTTCACTTAGCATAATGTTGATGGAGTCACATGACCGTATTTCCAAGGGTCAATGAAGAGCTATCCTACCATGGATCCATAAGGAAAACTGGAAATAGTTGGTAAGCTGTACTAATGTCTACTTCTTGTTTTTAAGGGAAAAAAACAACAAAAATTTTGAGTCTAAATGGAGATACACCATGCAAAAATAGATATATGTGATCCTTGTAGTAACAGACTCACAGAACATTTAGGATAATAAAGAAGGATAATAAAGTTATTCTGAGTAGGATTATTTCAGAAGGCTTCATGGATATGGCATATAAGCTGGACCTGCAGGGACAGAAAGTAGCTGCAGAGGTACCTGAGTCCTCTGTGCTAAAGAAAGCACATAATTACAGCGAAATGGAGGACACAACAGAGTCCAGTGAGAATGGACAAAATAAACTGTGAGAAGCCAAATGGCAATAGTTAAGATGAAGGGCAATAGGATAAAGAAGAAGTATAACATGTAAGACTGACTGAATTTGGTCAATAGCAGATGGGAAAGTAAGCAAGAGGCAAGAATTTCATTGACAAAATTATGGTTTTGGCTTAGGGAAGAGCTTCAAAAATGGTGTTGTATGGAACCCTAGTTCAGTGACATGGTAACTGAAAAACACATGGAAAAAACACCCATAGTCAAATGACATTGGAAAATATTGCACCTAAGCTATTTCCCCTTCTAATTTCAACATAAATATTTGTCCATTAAGGTTATGGGGAAAAAAATCATTTGAACTCAATATTCCCGACTCAATAAGGTTTTTTTTGGTAAACAACATTTACTAACAGACCATACACACACAGACCATATACACTAAATGAAAACAGTTTAGATGTTCTAATTTGTACTAAGTATGACTTAGGCTTCCTGCTCTGTGACTAGGAGTGTTTTGCTTAATATACTCACACAAACGAAGCATCAATTTCCAAGGGGGGAAGATGAACACTAAATATGTGCTGACTACACACCACAGTCTTTATTAATCCATAAGTTACTTCAGGATATTGCGAAGTTTCAGAGTTCTCATTATGTGCTATTATTTGAAAATTAGAAAATTCAGAAAATTATTTTAAATCTGTATTAATCTTATTACATGTTCTAGAAACAGCATGTTGGAATAGGCTTCTAAAATCAGCCTACTTCCTTACCATTTGTGTTTATTTAAAAAAAAATGAAAGAAAAAAATGTGTGGATTTTGACATTACTTTTTAATATCTAAGTTTAGATATATATTAACTCTACAGTTAGAAAATAAATAACTTGGGATCTTTGTAATTCAATAGTTTTTTTCCTCCCCCTTCTAATATTAGTATTGTTGTTATTACTGATTTGCTTTTCCTATAGGGATTTGAGAGTGACAGGCTGAAATGTGTTTCTAACTGGCAAGATTTCAGTTATCTGAAAAAAAAGACTATTTATTGAAATTACCAAAAGTAACAAAACATCTCAGGTGCCGTTTCTAATACAATCTCACATATATCAAGTGATCTAGTAGGGGTTGAATGATTGATTCATTTACTCATAAATGAGTATCTCTGTTGTTGAAGTATAGAGGAGAATCTTTTTATTTTCAAATCTATGCTATGCTATGTCGAAAAGGTAAATCTATATTAACGAAAATATAATCTATTCTTGTTGTCATATATATGACATATATACATATAAATTATACCTTATAAGCTTTAAATATACTGGCTGAAAATGGGTTATAAGTGACACACAAATTCATGATTCATTTATTTATGAAAAGATTCAACTTATAAATTTATGAGAAAAATATTAAATTAGCAAACCCAACTACACCTAATTAATTTGTTTCATTACTCAAAACTTCTTTTCTGCCGATTTCATTGGACCTTCATCAGTTACTACTTTTTATTTAGTAGCTGATGTTCAGGTTGATTCAACTAACATCCAGTTGAATTTGTAATTCCTTGTGGTCATGAATTGAGTCTTCATGCTTAAATACCCCATTAGATACACTTTGCTGGCATTATTAATTCTCACCTTGGGCATGTAGCCAAAGGAGGATAGTAAGACTGGATAGATTGAAAGGTCCTTTTGCTCATCATCTTCCCTTCCACTCCTTCCTGCACTAGCATTTGTATTTTACTTCATTCTTCTCTTTCATTTTATAATTTTAATTGTCCAATGAAATTTTTGTAATACAGTAAGGAATATTGTGACTGGGTATAAATAACTCTTGGAGGAAAAACATCAAATATGATTGTAAAGTGATAAAGAGCCTCTCAACACACCTAAAAAACTATTTTGGGTACCAGAAGATAATGTTTTTCTTTTTCATACCTTGTATCATTTAATACTCCTGTGAAGTCAAGTATTTGTTTAGTTGACTCTGACCCAATAAATATAATCCAAATGAAAGAATAAAAAATTATTTAGGAAACAATGTATGTGCATAAACATACACTCATACACACACATATACACATACACACATATCATCAATATTCTCCATGATACATACAATGTAGTAGCATATTTCCATTTATGGAAATATTAGATATATATAATAAACTGTATTTAAATATATATAAAATATAAACATATAAAATAAAATCATAAAATAAAAATATATGTGATATATATCACATAAGGCTATAACAAAAGCATACTCGCTTGAAATTAAAATGTTGAGATCTGAAATACAATACGTTGCACCATAAGATGGCAGTTTTCAGCAGCTAATTAGCCTTCTAATTTGGAACACACTGTAATTGGGTCTCCTCTATTATGGGAGTTAAAATGGAAAACAAGCATATATTCCTTACATTTGTATTCCTAAATTGTCACACATAATTGTTTTTTTTAAGTTCTGCAGGTAATTGACTTGTAATTTTTATGTTATTGCCATATATTTCTGCCTTGGAGTCTCTTTATAATCCATATCCACTGCAAATTCTTCATTTCAAGGACTATAGAATGTGTAACAACATGAACTCACTTATATAGCTTCATGGAAATAGTATCATCTAGAAAGGAGTCACTTCGTATATCAACTAATAAAACATTTTAGAACACTTTCTTATGGTCCACAACCCTGATTTTTTATTATAAACTCACTGTAAAATTATGGAATATGTGGAAATAAAAAGAAAATATGTAATCCCTTTAATAAGACATTTATATACTTTACATTGATATATCTATAATTTGAATTGTTTTATATTTTCCAATACAACATTTTTAAGAAACTAAGAAATCTGAGAGATGAATGTTTATTATTTGAGGACCATAAATGAGAAAATAAAAAGCCCCTGAAGTTTGTGGATTTACTAAGCATCAGATTGAATATAATTTATAATTATGTTTTTTGTAATATAGAACAGTTGAGATTTGGTTGGTTATGCTACCAAATTACAGATAAAGGCAATAATTTAATACTGGAGCATTTGGCTAATAATGGGTGAAAGGGAGCCTGGAACAGGGAGTATCTAGAAAGGAAGTATCTGTTCAAGTAGGGAAGATACTGCAGAAAAAAAAAAAAAAAAAACAAACAACCCTACACTAGGTTAATTCCTACAAAATCATTAACTGTTTCTCACTCACCCAAATATCCAATGCACGTTTGGTTGGTTCAACCCCACAAAGTCATGAATGATCCAGAATAATGGAGGCTGCATTGTTTTTTTGTGTCAATCCACTCTCTATAAAGATGAGGTCCCTTTGGTCACTGCAGAAGGGAAAGAGGTAGAAAGTAAGTCCCATAATTAAAAGATTTAGCCTAGAAGTAAAGGTATATCACTCCACTTACACCACTATGACAAGAATAAATTTTATCTATCTTATTGAAAAATTGTTAGAAAATTTTGTTTTCTCTGGGAGCCCAAAAGGAGATCCAGATGGTATTGAGCACTTATTCTATGTACCACAGACAAATGGTTGTATTTCTACCATTGCAGCTAACTAAATATGATAACTCTACCAATTAGAATTGTTTCTTCTGTACATTTAGTGAGCTGACTGGTGTTCCTCCAAAAATCATGTCTACACAGAACCTCAAAATCTGACTTATTTGGAAATAGGGTCTTTATAGTTGTTATTAGCTAAGATGACGTCATACTGAATTAGGGTGGGCTGTAAATCCAATGACTGACATCTTCATAAGAGGAAGGGATTCACAGAGATACACATAGAAAAAGGTCATGTGAAGTAGCCAGAGAGTGGAGAGATGGAGCTACAATCTGAGGATTACCCACAACCATACAGAACCGAGGAAGAAGCAAGGAAGGATCCTTCCCTAGAACCTTCAGAGGGACCATGACCCTGCTGACACCTTAATTTTGGACTTCCAGCCTCCAGAACTGTGACAGAATAGTTTGTTTTAAGCCACCAAGTTTGTGGTAATTTGTTACTGCAACTCTGAGAAACTAATACAGTATATATAATCAAACTTTCGAAAACATAATTTTATCTTGCTCTTGAAAGCTGCATCAATTTATTGTGAAGTTTCTTTTGCTGGAAAGATTTATTGAAAAGTTATACTAAGGACTTTCATTTCTATTTGATTCTCCTTTTTCAACTTTGAATTTTACATCTAAAGTGGTACAATTTTTGGGAGGGAAAATTCCTCTTATTAGTCTATTTTAATTAAAGTGACTGTTTTAATAAGGTGTAAAGAATTTAAAAGGATAAAAAACTAGAATCACTGTTCTGTAGTTTTGTGATACAGACTATGAATCATATCAGATGGATTAAATTTTAAAAGACAGTGAATCATATCTGATGTGGATTAAATTTAAAAATGTTTACAGTGTTTCACATTGTGCAGGTGTTCAGTAAAGAGTAAACCATAGTTTAATTGTGTGAGATTAATGCAATTATATACCTATAGATAATAATCATATAAATGAGTACTAGATTTAGAAAAGCAAAGTTTTATTAGTGTTTACCTCAAATTACATATGTGATAAAAGATAAATTATAAAGAGCTAAGCACACACACACACACACACAGACACACACACACACACACACGAGTCAATGAGATTGGTAGGTTTAATCAATATCAATATCCTGGTTGTCATATTGTACTATAAATTTTCAAGATGCTACCACTGAGGAACACTGTACAAACTGTACACAGGGACTCCGTATTATTTCTTAAATAGAATGTGAAGCTTCAATGATTTCAAAAATAAAAAGGTTAATTAAAAAATATATTAGGGGCTTCCCCGGTGGTGCAGTGGTTGAGAATCTGCCTGCTAATGCAGGGGACACGGGTTCGAGCCCTGGTCTGGGAGGATCCCACATGCCGCGGAGCAACTGGGCCCGTGAGCCACAACTACTGAGCCTGCGCATCTGGAGCCTGTGCTCCGCAGCAAGAGAGGCCGCGATAGTGAGAGGCCCGCGCACCGCGATGAAGAGTGGCCCCCACTTGCCACAACTAGAAAAAGCCCTCGCACAGAAACGAAGACTGAACACAGCAAAAATAAACTAATAAATTAACTAATAAACTCCTACCCCCAACATCTTCTTAAAAAAAAAAATATATATATATATATATAAGATGGTACATTAAAACACATAATATTAGAAATAGACCAAAAATATGTCCTGCAGACTGCTACCTTTAGGAGATAAGGGAGTATGTGTATGTATTTGTGTGTGTGTTGACAGACACAGTAGTACTAATATAAGAAAAACATTAAGGAATGTTTATGGTATCTATTAAAATACCAAAAAAAGAGGGTTTGAGATAATAATAAATTTGCAATAATTTTATTTATTCCCTCAAAATGACCGGTTCTGGTTACGACTGTGTACACACATGATCATGAAGATCTATTTGATTTTGCTTGGTGGTTAATAAAATGTTACTTTTCCTAGCTATATTTCTTAGGCTTTTAGTATTACCTTTTTTGTTAATAAAAAATACTGTGCAGAATTCAAAAAGAAGAAAAATTTGAAGATGAAAAAATATTTTCACTAAAAAGTGATGAATGACTACAAATATTTCAACAGAGGTTAATATAATTTGATTGTTATTTTAGCATTTGTATCCTAAAGCTTCAATTATTTTTCTTAATGGCAATTTAAAAATTAAATATTAATGCCAAAGTTGAAAATTTCAAATTATTGTCAAATTGACATATTATTTAAATAAATGTGACATGGATTAAGGCTGAGTCAACAGAAAGATGTATAATAAATAACATTCTCCTTGCCCTAAGCCTGCTCCTCACTCTTACCTAATCTCCTGAAACAATAACTTTTGTTTTACAGTTCAAGTTTTCTGTTTTTAGCTTCTATAACTCTAAACAATATATAAATGCAAAATGTTATTTATTTATTAATTTTAGTAAATAAAAGATGAGGCCATTCTCATATAAGTTATTTCATCACCACTTTTCATGTCCCAACTTCAGAATTTGTATATTTGTATTACATACTTTATATACATACACTACATATGTAAATCTCTAATTCTTATTTTATTAAGCTAAGAGTATATCTTGGCTTCTCATTATGTAATATGACCATATTAACAGCCCTGCATTACTTCCATCTGCCCACCCCATCATAAACTTTCCCCTTCCAATGTTTACACTATTTACTATAATACTTTTGAGGTATAATACCTCTAAAAGTTCTAAAAGTTGAAAAATAAATAAAGTACACATTTTAATAACCTGGTAAATTCTCTTTGTTAAAGACAAGAATGCACTAGGGTTATTTTTGTCCTTATGATTCAACAACACCATTTCCCTGTCATACAATGGAAATGAATTCTAGAACAAATAATATTCTCTTTTCTCATGTTCCAAAAATTATGCCACATTTTACTTTGCTTCATATTTGGACTACTAGTTTCTTGTATTTCATGTTTTTCCTCCTGATATATATCTACCATTTTTGTCCTTTTCTCTTATTGAAACTTTCCAATTTCTAAAGACAATCTCTTTGAAATCAACCCTATGACCTGAGGGGGAAGTGGGGATAATATCAGTAGTGCGGTGGAGAGATTGGAATTGATTAATGCTGTTTCTCTTTATAATAATGGATGGTCGTCCATACAATATTATCCACAATATCAGATATTCTTCTAGGTCTCTATATATCTCTACCAGCTGTAAGGCTGGATCTTCTGGTATTTTACTTGGAAGATTGGCTTTCACACACTAAAGATATATTGCCAAAATATATATTGTCAAAAAATTTTGTCCAATAATACTCATTATAATGATGACTTTTAAGAAACTATGATATCATGAGAAAACACAAAATATCATGTGGAAAAAAGGACAGCTAAATGCATTCTAAAACATACTAACTTCCTGTACTGACTTCTCTTTCTATACTCTTATAACATATAATAAAGTTATGACTAAATTGAGTAATTAGTAGTTTATAGTCTATTTCCTCTCTAAAAGCATAGGTTATATCAATATTGTTCAACGTAATATCCTCTGTACCTCACATAACAATTGTACATTTTCAGTCCTGATAATTTTGGGGAGAATAAAAGGATAAATAATGATCACTAAGCTCTAAGATACTTCTATCAAAAATATTATAATCCAAATTATTTAGTAATTCATTTAATAAAAATATGTTCTGGTTATAGAGTTTGACCTTGGGTTTATAGTTGAATTTAAAAAATAAAATATTCTATCATTTATAGTAAGCTTATCCTTTCTTGAAGAGGAGCTGACTTATTAAGAAAAGAGATTGTGAGAATTACTGTGAGTCAAACAAATAAGGAAAGATGCTGTATAAAAACTAAGACTTTCTTTTGATAAGATGGTCAAATAAAGCCTTTTGGAGAATGGATAATGAGAATTTCACGGATGCACAGAAGGCTATTTTTTGGTACTTTTGCATATCAACTGTGACTAAGTTTCATCAAACTCATCAGTGAAATTATTACATAGTAGTTATATTCATATATTTCTGTGTTTTTAAATAAAAATAATATTAGAAATTGTTTAAACATAATATAAAATTCTATGCAAAAAAGTCAACACTCTTATGGCTGTTTTTTGGAAACTAAACCACTGTACAGCAGCAAGACAATTAAACATCTCATAAAAGTGTTTAAAAGGCTGTGATTTGAGAGTGTTCAGCAGAGTGTACACATGTGAGAAATCATGTGGGGCTAATAATACAATAATCAAGGGAGGAATTAATTTGGAGACCCTAAGGACACTACCAACTGGCATCATAGGAGATGGGGTAAAAGAGGAGGACATACACATGGATTTCCTCATACACATGGCAAAGTTACTACTTGCAGGATTTGTCACTTCTATTAACTAAATGTGATCGTTCTAACAAAATCATTCATTTCTCTAGTTTATATTGTTGTCCCCAATAGAGGACTGCATAATATATCACTGAAGGTATCCTATTTAATAGATTTCATTCCATATGCCATTCTAACAGCTCTGCCAAAAGATTAAGAATTTAAAAAATAAAAGTTACCTCCAAACAAGTGTTTGTAGTGATAACCTAGAAAAGGGTTAACAATTAAGACAGTAATTCTTTCAGACTGGGCTGCAGGATAATTTGGGGCAGGTTCATAGAATTCTTTACAAAATCATCTTTTTCACTGACTGTTGGTTGTTCAAGTTTCTGATTTATATGTATAACCAATTTTATCTTAAAATAAATACAAGGATGTAGAAGATGCTTAGAAAAACTCTAACAGTTTCTAAACTGTTAGAAAATAGTTTTCAAATTTATACCCTATCAAGGAAACTATTTTAACCAAATCTGATTTTAAAAAATTCTGCTTCCATCAACAAATTAAAATAGCTTTTCATAATAACATTGAGTAAATTAAAAGATTTTCTTCTCCCATAAGGAATATATTTTCAACAAATATTCATCTTGGTGGTTTTATTTTGACTGATAGCTTTTCTTTCCTTGCTACATATTTAATTGCTGCTATGTTCAACTATAAGAATTACTATGTTCTCTCATAAAGCCTATAATCCAATTCAGCTTTTCGTTTGTTACATTTCTATTAAAAGGAATTAATTTGGACAGCGATGAACTACAAAGGATTGGGATTGACTTGTGGACACACCCAATTAATGGCACAAGTCACAGCAGGTATAGGATTGTGGATCTACCACAACAATCTCCATACACAGAAGGATCTTTATAATTCGATGCTGTGGCAGATTTGCAAACAAGACTTTTCCAACACTGAAACATCAGCTTTAGCTGTAACCAATTTGAACACAGTATTTCCAATTTTCTAAAATGTTTAACTCTCAAATATAAGTTGGATGGGGTACAGAGTTATTCATATTTATTTTGGCAAAAATTCAGGGAAATATACATATGAAGTATCCATCAACTGCTTCAGCACTTGCTATGTCAGTGCATTGCATGGCAGGTGGTTTGCTGGTAAAGTGGAAGGATACATGTACTTCTTCCAGATGGTTACAATGCCTTCCCTGATTCTATGAGAGCAACACAATATCTGGTTCCAGGTAGACAATGAATAAAGATATAGTCAGCCATGTATATGTCTTTTTATATAGTTCTTGATAATTCATCATGAATTTTATTTTATTTAGAGAAACATTTACAGGCAAGGTCCTACTGTCAGTTGCTGTTATTTTGAAAACATTAAAATATTAACAGAAATAAAATGAATTTATTGTGAGACGTCAAGGATGATAAGCTTTTCTTCTCCTAATTTTGCACTCCCTCCACAGACCAAATCTATTAGTAATTGTCGTGAGATATTAGCAGAAATCTGGGGGTCTTAAAAACCCCAATAATTCTTAGCACATGGAGTCTTCATAACGTTTATTTTTTTCTGCCTCCCTGCTTATCTTTTGCAATAAAGTTAAATTGCATTTTCACAAGTAGTTGAGTCAAGGGGAAAGTTATGTCTCAAAGATGGCAAACCTGGGCGACTCTAAAAGGCTTACTGAAAATTAAAAATAAGATTTAAAGACAAAATAGTGATGGCAAAAAGAAATAACTCCATTCAAAAAAATGTAAAAATAAGATAAGACAGGTCCTTGGAGAAAGCTACCAGATAGAGACAAGTTAACTAAAGTCTATTTTCAGGCATCACAGCAGCAGATGATTCATTTTATAGGAAGGGACAAAAAAACGCTCTGGTGTTATAGCAGTTAACAAAGATATATAGCTCAGAGGGTGATTATAGTGCTTAACACTTTTAAAGTACAAACTTTAAGAACTTGACATCACTATTTAGCTAGAATTTTAAAAGAATTATCAGCTACTAAAAGTCACCACCTGCTAATGAATCACTGATTGCTTTTGAAACCAATTTATTTTCTTTACAAAGCAATTTAAGACAAATTCATAGCCATTAAATTATTAAATACAAGTGACATGCTGGGAAGAATGTGAAGGAAAGAAAACATTCTAAAATACTCATTATTTCTTACAAGTGAAATCCCACAGATTGGACTACTCCTGCATTAGTGGTTACCATATCAGCCAAATACTCAGAAAATCTAGGAGGTTTTTTTCTCCTGCATCTTTTAATTTAATTTTTTAATTTGAGGTATGCTTGGCATGCAATAAGATGAATATATTTAAAGTGTGATATTTGATAACTCTTGACATTTGCATACACCCATGAAATGGTCACCATAATCAGGATACTAAACATACCTATCACCTTCAAAAGTTTCCTTGTGCCACTTTATAATGCCTCCTTTCTACCACTCCTTGAATCCCCTTCCCCAGACATCACTGATCTCTGTTCTGTCACTATAATTTGTGTTTTCTAGAATTATATAAGATAACTAATATATTATGTACTCTTTTTTGTCTAGTCTTTTTGCTCAGCATAATTATTTTGAGACCCATCTATACTGTACTATATATCAATAGTACATTCATGTATGGCTGAATAGTATAATGTTGTATTGCTATTTGACAGTTTATTCACCTACAGATGAAAAATTTTGGTTATTACAAATAAAGCTACTATATGCATTTGTGTAAAAGTCTTTGTTTTCCCTTGGGTAAATGCTCCTGAATGCAATGGCTGGATTGTATGACAGGTGTCTGTTTACATATTAAGAAACTGGCAAATTATTTTCCAAAGTAGTAACAAAATTTTACATTCTCATGACCAGGTTTGAGAGTTTCAATTCTTCCATTTGATTACTAAAATTTCATATGGTCAGTCTCTTTGGTTTAAGTTATTGTAATTGGTGTGTAGGGTGTGTACTGTTATCTCATTTTGGTTTAATTTGTACTTTCCTAATAACTATTGATATTGATAGTTTTCCAATGCTTGTCATTTATGTATCTTCTATGGTAATGGGCCTATTCAAATTTTTGTGCTTTTTAAAATATTTGGGTATTTTGTTTTCTTATAATTGAGCTTTCTCTCCCGCCGTGGAGCACAGGCTCCAGACACACAGGCCCAGCGGCCATGGCCCACGGGCCCAGCCACTCTGTGGCACGTGGGATCCCCCCGGACCGGAGCACAAACCCGTGCGCCCTGCATCAGCAGGCGGACTCCCAACCACTGTGCCACCAGGGAAGCCCTGAGTTTTTTTTTATAATTGAGTTTTGAAGGCTTTTTTTATACTTTGTCTAATTTGGATTAATTCTTAATCAGACATATGATTTGTAAATATTTTCCCTAGTCTCTCTAACTTTCTAACTTGTGTTTTTATTTTCTTTATAGTCTCTTCCAAAGTGTATATGTAATACACTATTGAGATATGTTTTAAACAGTGATGAGAGTCCATGGCAAGATTGTCAAACACATTGATTCCTGAGCTTTACTTCTAGAGATACTGGGTCTAGGGAAGAGGCTAGGGGTATGCATTAATTTGGTTGAAATGTATATTCTTCATTTGAAAATCACGTAATATTGATTAATTTGCTGTTTAATCCACTTGATTAAGATATAATTTATATAAAATAAAGTTCAGTGATTTTAAGTTTAGAGTTCAATGTGTTTTGATAAACACATACTCTTGTGTAACTACCACCAAAATCAAGATATAGAATGATGCCATCTCCCGAAAGAGTTCCCTCTTGCCCCCAGGTAATCAGCCATACCCTATGTCATGCAGCCAACATTCCACTTAATCTACAGATTTGACATGTCTATAAAATCATACAAATATAATCATATAATAGTATTTCGTGTCTGCCTAATTTCACTTAGCATAATGCTTTGAAGATTCATTCATGTTGTTGTTGGTATCAACACTTTGTTCCATTTTTGTTGCTGAGTAGTATTTACAGTATTGCTATAACACAGGTTTTGTATTCTTCCATGACTAATAGACATTTGGTTTGCTTCCAGGTTTTGGCTATTATGAATAATGTAGAATATCTGCTTACACATGTTTTGTGTTGGCATATGTCTTTATTTCACTTATGTATCAATGACATACCTGCGATATATGAGAGGTCAAATCAATCCACATATTTTCAATACTTGTTATTATCAGCATTTCTAATTGTAGATATTCTAATGAGAGTGTAGTTGTATCTCTCTGTGGTTCTTGTTTGCATTTGCCTAATGGCTAATGATTTTGAGTATCGTTTCATGTGTACCTCTATATAATTTTTTTCAAAATAGAGCCTATATAAATATTTAGTCCATTGAGATTAATTCTTTCAGCTTTTCGTTATTCATTTGTACGAGCTCTTGACATTTTTAGATACAAGTCCTTTATCAGATATATGTTTCACAAACAATATCTCCCATTCTGCAACTTATGTTTTCATTTTCTTAGTGGTTTTCAAAGAGTGTAAGTTTTAATTTTGATGAAGTCTAAGTATCTATGTAAATGAGTGGAATACAAGATCAACATAACACAGTGCTTTTGGACCTGATCTAACTTTTCAAAAGAATTTTATTTATTTATTTATTTATTTATTTATTTATTTATTTACTTTTGGTTGTGCCGGGTCTTAGTTATGGCATGTGAACTCTTAGTTGCGGCATGCATGTGGAATCTAGTTCCCTGACCGGAGATGGAAGCCACGTCCCCTGCACTGGGAGGTGAATTCTTAACCACTGCACCACCAAGGAAGTCCCTGGATCTAATTTAACTTTGAGGCTTCTTGTCTTGATTTGAATAAAGCAACCACATTAGCAGATCTAAATATCTTGAGGAAAAAATATCTTGAGGAAAAAATAAAGTCTTCTCATTTGAAGCTAGTAGTTTTTCTTTCATTCCCTCCTGTTCTGCAAAAGACCTCACATTTATTATTCCTATGTAAAATTCTATACTCCTATAATCTACATACTCCCAGTTTCGAATCAAAGAGCTACCATCTGCAACTTTCTTCATCTTGAACAGCAAATTTCATTTCAACATGCTTCTTGATTGGCTTAATGGAAAGTAAAAGATAGGTATCCATTACACTCAGTCTGAGAGATGAAAAACTAAAAATACTCATAAAATTAACAAAATGTCCTCCTTCAGAGCTTACTCCAAACACCTTTAGAGACTGTCTGCCACTATCTCAATTTGCATGTTACATAAATCTCTAACCAATCGCTTTTTAACCAGAAAGTCTTTAGAGCAATTCCATATAACAGCAGGGAAGGTGACCAGGTGTAATTAACAACTTTCTTGTTCAATTTCTTTTAGAGCAAGCAAATTGTTCAGAGAGAAGATGTGATGATGGAAGCAGAGGTCAAAGTGATGCCATTGCTGGAAGAGGGCCATGAGCCCTCTTGAGAAGGTGTCCTCATAAAACTCGACCTAGTGGGGATAACTGAAAAGAAAGTTAAGAGGAGGGGGAAGATGGTGGAAGAGTATGACGCAGAGATCACCTTCCTCCCCAGAGATACACCAGAAATACACCAGTGGAACAACTCCTACAGAACACCTACTGAACGCTGGCAGAAGTCCTCAGACCTCCCAAAAGGCAAGAAACTCCCCACATACCTGGGTAGGGCAAAAGAAAAAACAATAAACAGAGACAAAAAAATAGGGACAGGACCTGCACCAGTGGGAGGGAGCTGTGAAGGAGAAAAGTTTCCACACACTAGAAGCCCCTTCACGGGTAGAGACTGCGGGTGGCGGAGGGAGAAAGCTTCGGAGCCGTGGAGGAGAGCGCAGCGACAGGAGTGCAGAGGGCAAAGCAGAGAGATTCCTGCACAGAGGAACGGTGCTGACCGGCACTCACCAGCCCGAGAGGCTTGTCTGCTCACCCGCAGGGGTGGGCGGGGCCTGGGAGCTGAGGCTCGGGCTTTGGTCAGATCCCAGGGAGAGGACTGGGGTTGGCAGCAAGAACACAGCCTGCAGGGGTGAGTGCACCACGGCTAGCCGGGAGGGAGTCTGGGGAAAAGTCTGGACCTACCGAAGAGGCAAGGGACTTTTTCTTCCCTCTTGTTTCCTGGTCCGCGAGGAGAGGGGATTAAGAGCGCTGCTTAAAGGACCTCCAGAGACGGCTACGAGCTGCGGCTAACAGCGCAGACCCCAGAGACAGGCATGAAACGCTAAGGCTGCTGCTGCCGCCACCAAGAAGCCTGTGTGCGAGCACAGGTCACTCTCCACACCTCCCTTCTGGGGAGCCTGTGCAGCCCGCCACTGCCAGGGTCCCGGGATACAGGGACAACTTCCCCGGGAGAACACACGGTGTGCCTCAGGCTGGTGCAACGTCCTGCGGGCCTCTGCCGCCGCAGGCTCGCCCCGTATCTGCACCCCTCCCTCCCCCCGCCTGAGTGAGCCAGAGCCCCCGAATCAGCTGCTCCTTTAACTCCGTCTGGTCTGAGCAAAGAACAGACGCCCTCCAGCAACCTACACGCAGAGGCAGGGACAAATCCAAAGCTGAGCCCCGGGAGCTGTGCGAACAAAGAAGAGAAAGGGAAATCTCTCCCAGCAGCCTCAGAAGCAGCGGATTAAAGCTCCACTATCAACCTGATGTACCCTGCATCTGTGGAATATAGGAATAGACAACGAAGCATCCCAAATTGAGGAGGTGGACTTTGAGAGCAAGATATATGATTTTTTCCCCCTTTCCTCTTTTTGTGTGTACGTGTATGCTTCTGTGTGAGATTTTGTCTGTATAGCTTTGCTTTCACCATTTGTCCTAAGGTTCTTTCCGTCCGTTTTTGTTTTCTTTAAAAAAAATTATTTTTCCTTAATAATTATTTTTTATTTTAATAACTTTATTTTATTTTACTTTATTTTATTTTATCCTCTTTCTTCCTTCCTCTCTCCCTCTCTCTCTCTCTCTTCCTGTCTCTCTCTCTCTTTTGGTCTCTCTTTCTCTCTTTCTTTCTTTCTTCTTTTTCTCCCTTTTATTCTGAGCCGTGTGGATGAAAGGCTCTTGATGCTGCAGCCAGGAGTCAGTGATGTGCCTCTGAGGTGGGAGAGCCAAGTTCAGGACACTGGTCCACAAGAGACCTCCCAGCTCCACATAATATCAAGCAACGAAAACCTCCAAGACATCTCCATCTCAACACCAGCACCCAGCTTCACACAACGACCAGCAAGCTACAGTGCTGCACACTCTATGCCAAACAACTAGCAAGACAGGAACACAAACCCACCCATTAGCAGAAAGGCTGCCTAAAATCATAATAAGTCCACAGACACCCCAAAACACACCACCAGACGTGGGCCTGCCCACGAGAAGGACAAGATCCAGCCTCATCCACCAGAACACAGGCACTAGTCCCCTCCACCAGAAAGCCTACACAACCCACTGAACCAACTTTAGCCACTGGGGACAGATACCAAAAACAACGGGAACTACGAACCTGCAGCCTGCAAAAAGGAGACCCCCAAACACAGTAAGATAAGCAAAATGAGAAGACAGAAAAACACACAGCAGATGAAGGAGCAAGATAAAAACCCACCAGACCTAACAAATGAAGAGGAAATAGGCAGTCTACCTGAAAAAGAATTCAGAATAATGATAGTAAAGATAATCCAAAATCTTGGAAATAGAATAGAGAAAATGCAAGAAACATTTAACAAGGACATAGAAGAACAAAAGATGAAACAAGCAACGATGAACAACACAATAAATGAAACTGAAATACTCTAGATGGGATCAATAGCAGAATAACTAAGGCAGAAGAACGGATAAGTGACCTGGAAGATAAAATAGTGGAAATAACTACTGCAGAGCAAAATAAAGAAAAAAGAATGAAAACAAGTGAAGACAGTCTCAGAGACCTCTCGGACAACATTAAACACACCAACATTCGAATTACAGGGGTACCAGAAGAAGAAGAGAAAAAGAAAGGGACTGAGAAAATATTTGAAGAGATTATAGTTGAAAACTTCCCTAACGTGGGGAAGGAAATAGTTAATCAAGTCCAGGAAGCACAGGGAGTCCCATACAGGATAAATCCAAGGAGAAATATGCCAAGACACATCTTAATCAAACTGTCAAAAATTAAATACAAAGAAAACAGACTAAAAGCAGCAAGGGAAAAACAACAAATAACACACAAGGGAATCCCCATAAGGTTAACAGCTGATCGTTCAGCAGAAACTCTGCAAGCCAGAAGGGACTTGTAGGACATGTTTAAAGAGATGAAGGAGAGAAACCTACAACCAAGATTACTCTACCCAGCAAGGATCTCATTCAGATTTGATAGAGAAATTAAAACCTTTACAGACAAGCAAAATCAAAAGCAGAGACAGTTCAGCACCACCAAACCAGCTTTACAACAAATGCTAAAGGAACTTCTCTAGACAAGAAACAAAAAAAAAGGAAAAGACATACAATAACAAACCCAAAACAATTAAGAAAATGGGAATAGGAACATACATATCGATAATTACCTTAAATGTAAATGGATTAAATACTCCCACCTAAAGACCCAGACTGGCTGAATGGATACAAAAACAAGACCCATATATATGCTGTCTACAAGAGACCCACTTCAGACCTAGAGACACAAACAGACTGAAAGTGAGGGATTGAAAAAGATATTCCATGCAAATGGAAAACAAAAGAAAGCTGGAGTAGCAATTCTCATATCACACAAAATAGACTTTAAAATAAAGACTATTAGAAGAGACAAAGAAGGACACTACATAATGATCAAGGGATCGATCCAAGAAGAGGATATAAAAATTGTAAATATTTATGTACCCAACATAGGAACACCTCAATACATCAGGCAAATGCTAACAGCCATAAAACAGGAAATCAACAGTAACACATTCATAGTAGGGGACTTTAACACACCACTTTCACCAATGGACAGATCATCTAAAATTAAAATAAATAAGGAAACAGAAGCTTTAAATGATACATTAAAAAAGACAGACTTAATTGATATTTATAGGACATTCCATCCAAAAACAACAGAATACACATTTTTCTCAAATGCTCATGGAACATTCTCCAGGATAGATCATATCTTGGGTCACAAATCAACCCTTGGTAAATTTAAGAAAATTGAAATTGTATCAAGTATTTTTTCTGACCACAACGCTATGAGACTAGATATCAATTACAGGAAAAGATCTGTAAAAAATACAAACACATGGAGGCTAAACAATACACTACTTTATAACGAAGTGATCACTGAAGAAATCAAAGAGGAAATCAAAAAATACCTCGAAACAAATGACAGTGGACACACGACGACACAAAACCTATGGGATGCAGCAAAAGCAGTTCTAAGAGGGAAGTTTATAGCAATATAATCCTACCTTAAGAAATAGTAAACATCTCGAATAAACAACCTAACCTTGCACGTAAAGCAATCAGAGAAAGAACAAAAAAACCCCGAAGTTAGCAGAAGGAAAGAAATCATAAAGATCAGATCAGAAATAAATGAAAAAGAAATGAAGCAAACGATAGCAAAGATCAATAAAACTAAAAGCTGTTTCTTTGAGAAGATAAACAAAATTGATAAACCATTAGCCAGACTCATCAAGAAAAAAAGGGAGAAGACTCAAATCAACAAAACTAGAAATGAAAAGGAGAAGTAACAACTGACACTGCAGAAATAAAAAAGATCATGAAAGATTACTAAAAGCAACTCTATGCCAATAAAATGGACAACCTGGAAGAAATGGACAAATTCTTAGAAGTGCACAACCTGCCAAGACTGAATCAGGAAGAAATAGAAAATATGAACAGACCAATCACAAGCACTGAAATTGAAAATGTGATGAAAAATCTTCCAACAAACAAAAGCCCAGGATTCACAGGCGAACTCTATCAAACAATTAGAGAAGAGCTAACACCTATCCTTCTCAAACTCTTCCAAAATATAGCAGAGGGGGGAACACTCCCAAACTCATTCTATGAGGCCACCATCACCCTGATACCAAAAGCAGACAAGGATGTCACAAAGAAAGAAAACTACAGGCCAATATCAGTGATGAACATAGATGCAAAAATCCTCAACAAAAAACTAGCAAACAGAATCCAATAGCACATTAAAAGGATCATACACCATGATCAAGTGGGGTTTATTCCAGGAATGCAAGGATTCTTCAAAATATGCAAATCAATCAACGTGATACACCATAATAACAAATTGAAAGAGAAAAACCATATGATCATCTCAATAGATGCAGAGAAAGCTTTCGACAAAATTCAACACCCATTTATGATAAAAACCCTGCAGAAAGTAGGCATAGAGGGAACTTTCCTCAACATAATAAAGGCCATATATGACACACCCACAGCCAACATCACCCTCAATGGTGAAAAACTGAAACCATTTCCACTAAGATCAGGAACAATACAAGGTTTTCCACTCTCACCACTCTTATTCAACATCGTTTTGGAAGTTTTAGCCACAGCAATCAGAGAAGAAAAGGAAATAAAAGTAATCCAAATTGGAAAAGAAGAAGTAAAGCTGTCACTGTTTGCAGATGACATGATACTATACATAAAGAATCCTAAAGATGCTACCACAAAACTACTAGAGCTAATCATTGAATTTGGTAAAGTAGCAGGATACAAAATTAATGCACAGAAATCTCTGGCATTCCTATACACTGATGATGAAAAATCTGAAAGTGAAATCAAGAAAACATTCCCATTTACCATTGCAACAAAAATAATAAAATATCTAGGAATAAACCTACCTAAGGAGACAAAAGACCTGTATGCAGAAAATTATAAGACACTGATGAAAGAAATTAAAGGTGATACAAATAGATGGAGAGATATACCATGTTCTTGGATTGGAAGAATCAACATTGTGAAAATGATGATACTACCCAAAGCAATCTACAGATTCAATGCAATCCCTATCAAACTACCATTGGCATTTTTCACAGAATTAGAACAAAAAATTTCACAATTTGTATGGAAACACAAAAGACCCTGAATAGCCAAAGCAATCTTGAGAACAAAAAACGGAGCTGGAGGAATCAGGCTCCCTGACTTCAGACTATACTACAAAGCTACAGTAATCAAGACAGTATGGTACTGGCACAAAAACAGAAATATAGATCAATGGAACAGGATAGAAAGCCCAGAGATAAACCCACGCACATATGGTCACCTTACCTTTGATAAAGGAGGCAGGAATGTACAGTGGAGAAAGAACAGCCTCTTCAATAAGTGGTGCTGGGAAAACTGGACAGGTACATGTAAAAGTATGAGATTAGATCACTCCATACACAAAAATAAGCTCAAAATTGATTAAAGACCTAAATGTAAGGCCAGAAACTATCAAACTCTTAGAGGAAAACATAGGCAGGACACTCTATGACATAAATCACAGCAAGATCCTTTTTGACCCACCTCCTAGAGAAATGGAAATAAAAACAAAAATAAACAAATGGGACCTAATGAAACTTCAAAGCTTTTGCACAGCAAAGGAAACCATAAACAAGACCAAAAGACAACCCTCTGAATGGGAGAAAATATTTGCAAATGAAGCAACTGACAAGGGATTAATCTCCAAAATTTATAAGCACCTCATGCAGCTCAATCACAAGAAAAGAAACAACCCAATCAAGAAATGGGCAGAAGACCTAAACAGACATTTCTACAAAGAAGATATACAGATTGCCAACAAACACATGGAAGAATGCTGAACATCATTAATCATTAGAGAAATGCAAATCAAAACCACAATGAGATATCATCTCACACCGGTCAGAATGGCCATCATCAAAAAATCTAGAAACAATAAATGTTGGAGAGGGTGTGGAGAAAAGGGAACACTCTTGCACTGCTGGTGGGAATGTGAATTGGTACAGCCACTATGGAGAACAGTATGGAGGTTCCTTAAAAAACTACAAATAGAACTACCATATGACCCAGCAATCCCGTTACTGGGCATCTACCGTGAGAAAACCATAATTCAAAAAGAGTCATGTACCAAAATGTTCATTGCAGCTCTATTTACAATAGCCAGGACATGGAAGCAACCTAAGTGTCCATCATCGCATGAATGGATAAAGAAGATATGGCACATATATACAATGGAATATTACTCAGCCATAAAAAGAAACGATATTGAGTTATTTGTAGTGAGGTGGATGGACCTAGAGTCTGTCACACAGAATGAAGTAAGTCAGAAAGAGAAAGACAAATACCGTATGCTAACACATATATATGGAATATAAGAAAAAAATGTCATGAAGAACCTAGGGGTAAGACAGGAATAAAGACACAGACCTACTAGAGAATGGACTTGAGGATATGGGGTGGGGGAAGGGTAAGCTGTGACAAAGTGAGAGAGTGGCATGGACATATATACAGTACCAAACTTAAAACTGATAGCTAGTGGGAAGCAGCCGCATAGCACAGCGAGATTAGCTCGGTGCTTTGTGACCACCTGGATGGGTGGGATAGGGAGGGTGGGAGGGAGGGAGATGCAAGAGGGAGGAGATATGGGAACATATGTATATGTATAAATGATTCACTTTGTTACAAAGCAGAAACTAACACACCACTGTAAAGCAATTATACTCTAATAAAGATGTAAAAAAAAAATAAAAGAAAAATTCATCTTGGCCTCTTTCCTTGATGTTTATTACAGCAGATGAGATTTCCCCTCTGGGCAACCACTGTGTTATTGCTCATTTCTTACTAAACTCATTTTCTGTTATACCTATATTAATTTTTCCCTTCTTTCTTCCTTCTTTCCTTCATTTCTCTCCCTCCCCTACTCACCCTTACCCCCGCCTCTCTCCCTTCCTCCCTCCCTTCCTTCTTTTTTCTTTCTTTCTTTGTCAGCATTTTAAAATTCCATATTTTATATATCCAAAAATCTCAAACAAGTATACAATTGATTCATGAATTGATAATCTGTTTAGTTTTTAACAACTTAAATTTAATCTCAGTTTATTTATACATCTTCTGGGTTAAAAAAACTATGCTCTGTAACAGGTGAAAGGTGTTATAATTAACTGTATATACAAACGAGCTTCGTGGGGTTCAAGCCAGATATCTGTGATATTGATAGTAACTAAAATATTTTTATTATTTAAGCTTCATCATCAATATTGGACCTATGATTTTAGGAGTACTCTATAATTTTCTCATTTGAGCTATCTTAACAAATAATATGAGTAGACATATAATTGCTTTCAACTAGACTGCAATGGTCTGTTCTCCCTTAGCCTAATTTTAGTTTTTACATTAAGTTAATAAATATTTCAAAGTAAAAGCATCAGTTGTTATTTTCACATCGTAATACTCAAGTACCTAAACTAACATTTCTGATTTTTTCCTTACTTTTATTCAACATGATTTTTGAACTTCATCAAGCCCTTTTTGCTTTACTTGTAAAGTAGCACTGAAAAAGAATGCCAAGGACATATATGCAAAAACATTGGTCTACTATTTTCAAAAGTTGATTTTCTAGTGGAAGTATCTCTACATATCTGGGTAACCCACAGTCTTTTAAAAGAACTTTATTTATTTTTAGATAAACACATGACTTTCAGAAAAATACCAAGCACTTTGAAAAAATGAAAAAGGAATTACAATATCACTTGAAATCTCTTTACTCACAAATTGTCACAATGAAGCTTTTTAAGCAAAATTATAGACATTTCTCTTTGCCTATAAAGAGCTACATATTAGAAAGAACTTAATAAAATGCAATTGGATTATACTTGCTTATAAAAATGAAAAAAATACTCAAATGCATTACATTCCTTTGTAAGACAAAAGAATTTGGAGAAACTGCTGAATTTCAGATAAGTATTTTCTTAACAAGGAATATGTATATACACAATATACCTCTAAAGTTTAAAGGGATTAAAACAATAAGGCATTTGATTTCTCTAAGTACTATATGTTACACATTCAACTCTATGTATAAATTTTATGCTATAAAACAGAGAAGATTGTGAAATTAACATATCACATTCTCCTATTTACACTATCCTGTCTCCTATAATAAATTGTCAAAGCGTATAACATTCTTTTCTATATTCTTTTCTGCAATCACCACAGTTTATACTAAATTAATTCAATATTCAAAATTTGTTTGTGGTTGTTATTGTTGTAGCTGTTGTTTTCCTGTGAGGGGATATGCATGATTTTTGCTATTGTTTACAAAGTTTAGAAAACTTTACTAGAATATATCACCATGCTGATTATTTTTGTTGTTCACCTGAGAAATGCAGTGCCATTTCAGGATTTTAGAAACACTTTTATTATATCTTCAAATACTTTCCTGTTTATTATGTTATTTTCATCAAGAAAAATTATAAATATGTTGGAAAAAATTGTTGGCCTTTCAACAAAGTACCTTAAGGAAAAAAATTATTCTATTCAGTTTTGTCTGATTTTGCCTGTCTTCCCATGTTAGTTATTTCAATTCTTTTTTGGTATAATTTCTTTCACACGGGCTTCATTTCTATTCCCTACCTTACATCTAAATAGCACCAAATAGTGAATGTGGGTAGGAATATTGAATATTACAAGTCTAGATACTAAGATACCCACCATGAGTATCTATCTTCTCTCTTTCCTTTATCTAAGGAGCTGAAAGTGAAAGCCTAGGAGGGAGATAGCAGAGACAAATTAAGGAAGAAACCAACACCTTGACTCATCTCATGGAGGGAAAAACTTAAGAGAGTAGTCTGACCAATACTAGACTGTGATTCAATCAAGAAAGCAACCTTTATTGAGTTAAGCCACTAACTTCCATTAGTTATTTTTATGCCTACATAAAAGTAATTATAATTGGAATTTAATTTTAAGTAACGAACGTGTTCTATCACTAATAGAAACTTTCTCTCTCTCTTCCTATCTCTCCCTCTCTCTCTCTTTCCCTCTCTCTCTCTCCAATAAACCAATGTGACCTGATTATGTATGTAAAGGGAAATTTCAAAACTCAACAACTCCTCTTTTGTCTGAATTTTCATTGTTTTACTATGAAGTATGCTTCCTAATACACACTATAAAGGTATTCAAGAGGATACAAACTAGAATTTATTGTGTTTATTGCTTCTATATTGCATATATTTTTATCACTTTAAATGTATTTCTTTGAAATTATTCTATGGCTTGTATATAAGGTCTTGAGAGGCCCTGATGCTACACTATCAATTTAGTATTATCTAAGGAAACTATGTTACCTTTAACCAAAATCAGAACATTTCATCATTACTTTTTTTCTCTGAGATTGTTTCAAGGTTTCACGTGAAGTTCTAACTAGTTATTTTCTTCCCTTTGAATTTCAATAGAAAAAATTTCCACCTGTTCTTGACACTTATGTTATACCTTCCTGATTTGTACTTTTGTTTGTTCAGGTCCTATCTGTTCAACCAGATTGTAAGTACTTTAAGACAGTGAGCATGTTTAAAGAATCTGTGTGCCCTGTGGCACTTAACAGATACAACTAGCAAATTTTTTGCCAAATGATAGTTGCTACAGCTCCAAAGAGACTCATGTGTTTTTGTAGCCTTTGTTTCATCATTTTCCTACAAGTTTATTTTAAATGAACCTGCATTCTGATATATGAGCCTGCTACAAAAATGAAATAAGCTTGTTTTTACTTTTTCAGCCTTCTTAGATCATTGGTCTTACCACTACTATAGAGAACTTGTTCAATTATTTAATATTAAGTTTTAAATATATTGTTTTGTATCTCATCTGTCGTGTGACAGTTTTACCTTCTTCGTGGACACCTGCCTTTCCTCTATACCCACAGTTCACCCAAAATAATGTATTGAGCTATGACATCAGCTGTCAGTAAAAAGGTTTTTTAAAATGTAAATGAACAAAATTATTTACTTATTTTATTGCTGAGTAATTCTATTAATCAGTGATTTGTTTTACTCTATCCTTAAGTATCAATGTAAAGGATACATTATTAAATATTTAATATTACTAAAGTATAACTATAAAGGCACATTGTTAGAATTATTGGCATATTTTACCATTATGCTGTTGTGCTTTAGTGATAAGAAAACACATAGAGTTGTTTGAAGTAATGTTTTAGTGCTTTTCTAAGTAAACATATAAACAGAGGACTAAACTACTTTTGTTTTAATCAGCATCTGTTAAAAACCTACCTTTGATGTCTTATGTCTGTGTTTATGCCTACATATATTCTCCAGATATATAATTCTCCTATTTATATTCCTGATAGTTTTGCTAAATTAAGAATGGATGATTTATTTCGAGCATTTTACATACATTTTATAAATGCAATGCAGGGATAGCTATCACTCAGAAAACACACACACACACACGTATCTTATTCTTGGATATATCAGTATATAATATGGGCAGCTGAGAAATGGATTCATTTTAGAAAATCATTATACAAGGTTACACAATTAATTTTAGATAAAGAATAAGAGTCACACGCTTGAGGTTGACAGCTTCATTAGAAACCTAAAACATATTCCTTTCTTCTAAGGAATGTGGTTCAAAAGGACATATAGAAAATATGTTAGCAGGTTTAAGACCTAGTTATAGTCAAAACATGTCATTTTATAATTATATAGAATCATGTTTTCATTTTGTTCCTATTAAAACTACAGGAGTTGGATTAGGGAGGGAAAAAGAAGATACAACAGTTGCTGTGGAAAGAAATTAGTGAAAAGCTTTAAAATTACATTATTACCATCAACAACATCACACCATAGAGAAGAAAAACTGCATCATTATTGGCACTGTAAGTAGAAATAAGCTAGTTCAGCCAAGTTGCCTAATTTAGGAATAAACAGTAATAGGATGAAGTGGCTTAAGGTTTAAGATGAGATGGTTAAGAGGTTTAAGACGGGTGAGTATAGGCACAGCCTTCGTGTAGGACATGTAATATCTTATTTCCTACCTCCCAAGTGAGAGAAGCTAATTTTATCATGTGACGTACTTCTTTATTTTTCTGACCCATATTTTAAGCTTCAAGGTAGAAATCTGTCTCAGAGATGAAACTGAAAAAGTCACCTGAGATAAAAAGTTTAATCTAGAGCCCCTATTTCAGATTCTGCTACAGAGGTTCAGTGTTTTTAGTTTAGCCATTAAAAGCTCAGCTACACACCAGGGGAGACTTGTGACATTATTGTTCCTTCTATAACAAAATATCTAGCCATCCTGACTGCAGCCTATCCTCTTCTGAAAAACAGCTCATATCATTACTGATTAGCAAAAGACAAAATCAGAACTTCAAAGAAATAAACTAAGCCTTCTTTTTATTTGTAATTAAAAAAAAAAAACACTGACTGGAATCTAAAACATGAAACAAACAAATGAATATAACAAAACAGAAATGGATCCACAGATATAAAGAACAAACTAGTGGTTACCAGTGGACAGAGGGGTGGAGGGAGGGGCAAGATAGTGGTAGGGGATGGAGAGGTACAAACTACTACGTATAAAATAAATAAGCTACAAGGATATACTGCACGGCACATGGAATATAGCCCATATTTTATAATACCTTTAAATGGAGTATAACCTACAAAAATATTGAATCACTATGTTGTACACTGAAACTAATACTGTAAATCAACTATACTTCAATTTTTAAAAAGATATTGAATATATTACATTAGAAAGCAGGGAATTTATTAACTCAATCAGAGAAAAGAGGAAAGTATGTCAACTTCTGGATTGTTTTATATTTTCAGCTTTGAAATTTCTGAGTAGGCTAGTTGCTGCATCTGCCAAGGGTAGTAGGTGGCAGCAAAGAAGCTTCCCTTTGGGGATTTCAAATCATTTTAAAAACAGTAAGTGACAAATCATAATATACTGATGGCAACAACATAAACTGAGGTGGACCATCAAAATGTGCTGTGCACTGATCCATTGAGCAATTACAGACAGTGGTGAGGTCTGCAGTGAAAGTGCCAGGACATCTGAACCACACTGTTACTTATAACCTGATCACACTGGTCTGATCCAAAGTCAGATTTAGCTTATGCATAAATTTTGTATATAAAATTATGACTTTAATAAAGTACTGTTACTAAAGGAAATAAAGTATAGAAATTTATAAATGATTTTCATTTCATAATAAAAATTAAAGCACAATAAATTATCGCCACAAAATAATGACTTTACTGCCTCCAGTAAGTATAATTTTCCCAATGACTTAGCCTGAGTTATGAAAAAAATGGGCACAGACATTTTAAAAATGTTGAAATGAAAGTCTTTGGCAAATAATGTTTTGCTTTTTGCTAGGTGACGTTTACATATGATTATCTTCTTCTATCTTTCATTTGTTTTGAATTACTATATATTGAGGTTACTTTTTCTTCTTTGTATTAATTTATTTTTAGTTAAAGTATAAGTTACATTAAGTGAAATGCTCAGCTTTTTTTTTTTTACTATGTTTTATTTTTTTAATATCTTTACTGGAGCATAATTGCTTTACAATGTTGCATTACTTTCTGCTGTACAACAAAGTGAATCAGCTATAAGTATACATATATCCCCATATCCTCTCCCTCTTGCATCTCTCTCCCACACTCCCTATCCCACCCCTCTAAGTTCTCACAAAGCACCGAGCTGATCTCCCTGTGATATGCAGCAGCTTCCCACTAGCCATCCATTTTACGTTTGGTAGTGTATATGTCAATGCTACTCTCTCACTTTGTCCCAGCTTCCCCTCCCACCCCACCTCGTGTCCTCAAGTCCATTCTCTACATCTGCAGCTTTATTCCTGCCCTGTCACTAGGTTCATCAGTACTGGGGTTTTTTGTTTTTTTGTGTGTGTGTTTTTTTTTTAGATTCCATATATGTACATTAGCATGTGGTATTTGTCTTTCTCTTTCTGACTTACTTAACTCTGTATGACAGAATATAGGTCCATACACCTCATTACAAACAACTCAATTTTGTTTCTTTTTATGGCTGAGTAATATTCCATTGTATATAAGTGCCACACCTTCTTTATCCATTAATCTGTCAATGGACATTTAGATTGCTTCCATGTACGGGCTATTTTAAGTAGTGCTGCAATGAACATTGTGGTATATGTCTCTTTTTGAATTACGGTTTTCTCAGGGTATATGTCAGGTAGTGGGATTGCAGGGTCATATGGTAGCTCTATTTTCAGTTTTTAAAGGAACCTCCATACTGTTATCGATAGTGGCTGTATCAATTTAAATTCCACAAACAGTGCAAGAGGGTTCCCTTTTCTCCACATCCTACCCAGCATTTATTGTTTGTAGATAATGGCCATTCTGATCAGTGTGAGATCATACCACACTGTGGTTTTGATTTGCATTTCTCTAATGGTTAGTGATGTTGAGCATCTTTTCATGTGTTTGTTGGCACTCTGTATATCTTCTTTGGAGAAATGTCTATTTAGGTCTTCCACCCATTTTTGGATTGGGTTCTTTGTTTTTTCTGATATTGAGCTGCACGAACTGCTTGTATATTTTGGAGATTAATCCTTTGTCAGTTGCTTCGTTTGCAAATATTTTCTCGCATTCTGAGGGTTGTCTTTTCATCTTGTTTATGGTTTCCTTTGCTGTGCAAAAGCTTTTAAGTTTCATTAGGTCCAATTTGTTTATTTTCGATTTTATTTCCATAACTCTAGGAGGTGGGTCAAAAAAGATCTTGCTGTGATTTATGTCACACAGTGTTCTGCCTGTTTTCCTCTAAGAGTTTTATAGTGTCTGGTGTTACATTTAGGTCTTTAATCCATTTTGAGTTTATTTTTGTGTACAGTGTTAGGAAGTATTCTAATTTCATTCTTTTATGTATAGCTGTCCAATTTTCCCAGCACCACTTATTGAAGAGGCTGTCTTTTCTCCATTGTATATTCTTGCCTCGTTTGTCAAAGATAAGGTGACCATATGTGCATAGGTTTATCTCTGGGCTTTCTATCCTGTTCCATTGGTCTATATTTCTGTTTTTGTGCCAGTACCATACTGTCTTGATTACCGTAGCATCATAGTATAGTCTGAAGTCAGGGAGCCTGATTCCTCCAGATCCACTTTTCTTTCTCAGGATTGCTTTGCCTATTCAGGGTCTTCTGTGTTTCCATACAAATTGTAAAATGTTTTGCTCTAGTTCTGTGAGAAATACCATTGACAATTTGATACAGATTGCATTGAATCTGTATATTGCTTTGGGTAGTATCATCATTTTCACAATATTGATTCTTCCAATCCAAGAACATGGTATATCTCCCCATCTCTTTTTATCGTCTTTGATTTCTTTCATCAGTGTCTAATAGTTTTCTGCATAAAGGTCTTTTGCCTCCTTATGTAGGTTTATTCCTAGGTATTTTATTCTTTTGGTTGCAATGATAAATGGGAGTGTTTCCTTAATTTCTCTAATTTTTTGTTGTTAGCATATAGGAATGCCAGAGCTTTCTATGCATTAATTTTGTATCCTGAGACTTTAACAAATTCATTGATTAGCTCTAGTAGTTTTCTGGTCGCATCTTTAGGATTTTCCATGTAGAGTATCATGTCATCTGCAAACAGTGACAATGACAGTTTTACTTCTTCTTTTCCAATTTGGATTACTTTTATTTCTTTTTCTTCTCTGACTGTCGTGGCTAAAACTTCCAAAACTATGTTGAATAATAGTGGTGAGAGTGGGCACCCTTGTCTTGTTCCTAATCTTAGAGGAAATGATTTCAGTATTTCATCATTGAGAACGATATTGGCTGTGGGTTTGTCATATATGGCTTTTATTACGTTGAGGTAGGTCCCCTCTATGCCCACTTTCCGGAGAGTTTTTATCATAAATGGGTGTTGGATTTTGTCAAAAGCTTTTTCTGCATCGATTGAGATGATCATATGGGTTTTATCCTCCAATTTGTTAATATGGTGTATCACACTGATTTGCATATATTGAAGAATCCCTGCAATCCTGGGATAAACCCAACGTGACCATGGTGTATGACCCTTTTAATGTGCTGTTGGATTCTGTTTGCTAATATTTTGTTGAGGATTTTTGCATCTATGTTCACCAGAGATATTGGCCTGTAGTTTTCTTTCTTTGTGACATCTTTGTCTGGTTTTGATATCAGGGTGATGGTGGCCTTTAGAATGAGTTTGAGAGTGTTCCTCTCTCTGTTGTATTTTGGAAGAGTTTGAGAAGGATAGGTGTTAGCTCTTCCCTAAATGTTTGATGGAATTCACCTGTGAAGCCATCTGGTCCTGGGCTTCTGTTTGTTGGAAGACTTTTAATCACAGTTTCAATTTCAGTGCCTGTGACTGCTCTGTTTATACTTTCTATTTCTTCCAGGTTCAGTGTTGGAAGGTTGTGCTATTGTAAGAATGTGTCCTTTACTTCCATGTTGTCCATTTTATTGGCATATAGTTGCTTGTAGTAATCTCTCATGATCCTTTCTATTTCTGCAGAGTCTGTTGTATCTTCTCATTTTTCATTTCTCATTCTGTTGATTTGAGTGTTTTCCTTTTTTTCTGGATGAGTCAGGCTAATGGTTTATCCATTTTGTTTATCTTCTCAAAGAACCAGCTTTTAGTTTTATTGATCTTTGCTACTGTTTCCTACATTTCTTTTTCATTTATTTTTGATCTGATCTTTATGATTTCTTTCCTTCTGCTAGCTTTGGGTTTTTTCTGTTCTTCTTTCTCTAATTGCTTTAGGTGTAAGGTTACGTTGTTTATTTGAGGTTTTTCTTGTTTCTTGCATTAGTACTGTATTGCTATAAACTTCCCTTTTTAGAACTGCTTTTGCTGCATCCCATAGGTTTTGGGTCATCGTGTTTTCATTGCCATTTGTTTCTAGGTATTTTTTTATTTCCTCCTTGAGTTCTTTAGTGATCTCTTGGTTATTTAGTAGTGTATTGTTTAGCCTCCACGTGTTTGTATTTTTTACAGTTTTTTTCCTGTAACTGATATCTAATCTCAAAGCATTGTGGTCAATAAGGATACCTGATATGATTTCAATTTTCTTAAATTTACCAAGGCTTCATTTGTGACCCAAGATATGATTTATCCTGGTGAGCGTTCCATGAGCACTTGAGAAGAAAGTGTATTCTGCTTTTTTTGGATGGAATGTCCTACAAATATCAATTAAGTCCATCTGGTCTAATGCATCATTTAAAGCTTGTATTGCCTTATTTATTTTCATTTTGGATGATCTGTCCATTGGTGAAAGTGGGGTGTTAAAGTCCCATACTATGATTGTTTTACTGTCGATTTCCCCTTTTATGGCTGTTAGCATTTGCCTTATGTATCAAGGTGCTCCTATGTTGGGTGCATAAATATTTACAATTGTTATATCTTCTTCTTGGATTGATCCCTTGATCTTTACGTACTGTCCTTCTTTGTCTCTTGTAATAGTGTTTATTTTAAAGTCTATGTTTTCTGATATGAGAATTGCTACTCCAGCTTTCTTCTGATTTCCATTTGCATGGAAGATCTTTTTCCATCCCCTCACTTTCAGTCTGCATGTGGCCTTAGGTCCCAAGCGGGTCTCTTGTAGACAGCATATATATGGGTCTTCTTTTTGTATCCGTTCAGCCAGTCTATGTCTTTTGGTGGGAGCATTTAATCCATTTACATTTAAGGTAATTATCAATATGCATGGTCCTATTACCATTTTCTTAATTGTTTTGGGTTTGTTATTATAGGTCTTTTCTTTCTGTTGTGTTTCTTGCCTAGAGAAGTTCCTTTAGCATTTGTTGTAAAGCTGGTTTGGTGGTGCTGAACTCTCTCAGCTTTTACTTGTCTGTAAAGGTTTTAATTCCTTTTAATTCCTAAAGGATCTGAATGAGATCCTTGCTGGGTTGAGTAATCTTGGTTGTAGGTTTTTCCCTTTCATCATTTTAAATATGTCCTACCACTCCCTTCTGGCTTGCAGAGTTTCTACTGAAAGATCAGCTGTTAACCTTATGGAGATTCCTTTGTATGTTATTTGTTGCTTTCCCCTTGCTGCCGCTAACATTTTTTCTTTTTATTTAATTTTTGATAGTTTGATTAATATGTGTCTCGGTATGTTTCTCCTTGGATTTATCCTGTATGGTACTCTCTGTGCTTCCTGGACTTATTTCCTTTCCCATATTAGGGAAGTTTTCAACTATATTCTCTTCAAATATTTTCTCAGTCCCTTTCATTTTCTCTTCTTCTTCTGGGAACCCTATAATTCGAATATCAGTGCATTTAATGTTGTCCCAGAGGTCTCTGAGACTGTCCTCAATTCTTTTCATTCTTTTTTTTTATTCTGCTCTGCAGTAGTTATTTCCACTATTTTATCTTCCAGGTCACTTATCCATTCTTCTGCCTCAGTCATTCTGCTATTGATTCCTTCTAGAGAATTTTTAATTTCATTTATTGTGTTGTTCATCACTGTTTGTTTGCTCTTTAGTTCTTCTAGGACCTTGTTAAACATTTCTTGTATTTTCTCTATTCTATTTACAAGATTTTGGATTATCTTAACTATCATTACTCTGAATTCCTTTTCAGGTAGACTGCCTATTTCCTCGTCATTTGTTTGGTCTGGTGGGTTTTTACCTTGCTCCTTCATCTGCTGCATTTTTCTCTGTCTTCTTATTTTTCTTACCATACTGTGTTTGGGGTCTCCTTTTCACAGGCTGCAGGTTCATAGTTCCGTTGTTTTTGGTGTTTTCCGCCAGTGGGTAGGGTTGGTTCAGTGGGTTGTGTAGGCTTCTTGGTGGAGGGGACTGGTCCCTGCGTTCTGGTGGATGAGGCTGGATCTTGTCTTTCTGTTGGGCAGTACCACATCCTGTGGTGTGTTTGGGGTGTCTGTGAACTTATTATTATTTTAGGCAGGCTTTCTGCTAATGGGTGGGTTTGCTTTCCTGTGTTTCTAGTTGTTTGGCATGGCGTGTCCAGCACTGGAGCTTACTGGTCGTTGAGTGGAGCTGGGTCTTAGCACTGAGACAGAGATCTCTGGCAGAGCTCTAACTGATTGCTATTATGTGGGGCCGGGAGGTCTCTGGTGGACCAATGTCCTGACTCGGCTCTCCCACCTCAGAGGCTCAGGCTTGACACCTGGCTGGAGCACCAACATCTTGTCAGCTTTTGGGAAGTCTGAGGTCTTCTGCCAGCTTTCAGTAGGTGTTCTGTAGAAGTTGTTCCACATACAGATGTATTTTTGATGTACTTGTGGGGAGGAAGGTGATCTCCATGTCTTACTCTTCTGCCATCTTGAAGGTCCTCCCTTATACTGTAAATGCATTACTTAAAGAAATAGCTAAATAGTGTTATAATGGGATTTGAAGTTAATAGCCATAGCCATTTCTCTCTCTCTCTGTGTGTGTGTGTGTGTGTGTGTGTCTGTTTGAGAGACAGAGAGAGAGAGAATGAGAAATGGAAATAAAAGATTATACAAAGGGAATCCCAACTGTATCATTTTAAATTTACACAAAACAAAAATAAGCACATGAATAATGATTATAATCTTCTATTTTGGACCAATCAGAACAGAGATGACATATAACTCTTCTTTGCCATTCAACCAGTCAATCTAGAGTGCTGAATTAGTTACACTGCAAACATCTGTGTAGGAGTGATCTCTTCATATTATTACAAACTCTGGTGGAGAATAAAAGGACACAAAAGATGGGCTGATAACTATAGAATACATTCATTTTCCTAGGTGCCATTACTGAACTACTGCACAGCTTGTAACAGTAAGGAAAAATATTTCTAATGTAACAGTTTTATGTGGCCCATATAATGGCACTGATGCTGGCCATACTACTATCAGTGTCTCTAATTTCTAGCCATATTTACTAGTTTACGCTGCTCTCCATATTAATAGACAAGTAAAAATTATAATTATCTTTTAAAAATTTCTTCATTAATTCCTAGTAAAAACAGATTGAAGTAGAAAAGAAAGTAGTTTTTTTGGCATGACTGCCCTAACTTGTTTCACTACTTTTGCTAATAAGGAGATTCTGATTCCCAAGAACTCAGAGGATATACTTTATTTTGTGCCCTTTTCCCTGATCTCAGAATGCCAAAAGAAATATCAACGTGGTATAGAAGTAAGCTTTCCATTCACAATAAATAGTATTTTTCTCTTTTAGGCCTGTCTTTTTTTTTTTTTTTTCCTGTTTCTTAATTCAAACAGAAAGTCACAAAAATTATAATCATCCTCATCAGTTCACTCAGTCCCATGTAATTTTTTTTCATCTTGGTCTTTTGTTAGCACTTTTATGAATTCATCAGTTTTCCATTAGATTTCTGAAAATGCTTATTCATTCAGTTCAGCAGTATAGTCAGTTACCAGAAACCTGTACTTGTCAGAGTCTTTTCCATGAATTCCTTGAAGATGAAACCCTTTTATAGGAACATTTTTGCAAAAGCATCAGAGTACACCCAGAACTGTCTGTAAATGACAAAAGACTTAAAAATGACCACGGTTAGGGCTGCCCTGGTGGCGCAGTGGTTGAGAGTCCGTCTGCCGATGCAGGGGACACGGGTTCGTGCCCCGGTCCGGGAAGATCCCACATGCCGCCGAGTGGCTGGGCCCGTGAGCCATGGCCACTGAGCCTGCGCGTCCGGAGCCTGTGCTCCGCAACGGGAGAGGCCACAACAGTGAGAGGCCCGTGTACCGCAAAAAAAAAAAAAAAAAAAAAAAGACCACGGTTAAATATTTGATGAAAGTTCATAATAATGCAATTGACAAGGAAATTAATTATTTCTGAGATATACATTTTAAAGTAATAACTAAAATTATGACTTATAACATTATACCAGAACATATAAGATTTTTAGGAATTTCATGTAATGCCTGAAACATTTATATTAACATTTCCATACAAATAACCCAAAGAAAGTTTAATATTAGTGTTTGTTTAATTTTAAAATTTTATTTATTTTTTTATACAGCAGGTTCTTATTAGTCATCAATTTTATACATATCAGTGTATACATGTCAATCCCAATCGCCCAATTCAGCACACCACCATCTCCACCCCACTGCAGCTTTCCCCCCTTGGTGTCCATACGTTTGTTGTCTACATCTGTGTCTCAACTTCTGCCCTGCAAACCGGTTCATCTGTACCATTCTTCTAGGTTCCACATACATACATTAATATACGATATTTGTTTTTCTCTTTCTGATTTACTTCACTCTGTATGACAGTCTCTAGATCCATCCATGTCTCAACAAATGACTCAATTTCGTTCCTTTTTATCGCTGAGTAATACTGCATTGTATATATGTACCACAACTTCTTTACCCTTTGTCTGTCAATGGGTATTTAGGTTGCTTCCATGACCTGGCTATTGTAAACAGTGCTGCAATGAACATTGGGGTGCATGTGTCTTTTTGAATTATGGTTTTCTCTGGGTATATGTCCAGTAGTGGGATTGCTGGATCATACGGTAATTCTATTTTTAGTTTTTTAAGGAACCTCCATACTGTTCTCCATAGTGGCTTTATCAATTTACATTCCCACCAACAGTGCAAGAGGGTTCCCTTTTCTCCACACTCTCTCCAGCATTTGTTGTTTGTAGATTTTCTGATGATGGCCATTCTAACTGGTGTGAGGTGATACCTCACTGTAGTTTTGATTTGCATTTCTCTAATAATTAGTGATGTGGAGCAGCTTTTCATGTGCTTCTTGGCCATCTGTATGTCTTCTTTGGAGAAATGTCTATTTAGGTCTTCTGCCCATTTTTGGATTGGGTTGTTTGTTTCTTTAATATTGAGCTGCATGAGCTGTTTATATATTTTGGAGATTAATCCTTTGTCCATTAATTCGTTTGCAAATATTTTCTCCCATTCTGAGGGTTGTCTTTTCGTGTTGTTTATGGTTTCCTTTGCTGTGCAAAAGCTTTTAAGTTTCATTAGGTCCCATTTGTTTATTTTTGTTTTTATTTCCATTACTCTAGGAGGTGGATCAAAAAAGATCTTGCTGTGATTTATGTCAAAGAGTGTTCTCCCTATGTTTTCCTCTAAGAGTTTTATAGTGCCCGGTCTTACATTTATGTCTTTAATCCATTTTGAGTTTATTTTTGTGTATGGTGTTAGGGAGTATTCTAATTTCATTCTTTTACATGTAGCTGTCCAGTTTTCCCAACACCACTTATTGAAGAGACTGTCTTTTCTCCATTGTATATCCTTGCCTTCTTTGTCATAGATTAGTTGACCATGGGTGCGTAGGTTTATCTCTGGGCTTTCTATCTTGTTCCACTGATCTATGTTTCTGTTTTTGTGCCAGTACCATATTGTCTTGATTACTGTAGCTATGCCTGTCTTTTAGATTGTTGGCTTCAGGAAAAATCATTTAGAATATTGTCTGTGGTACATATGCTTGGAATCATTTATTTGGGACTCAGTACACATTCTGTACACTTCTCCACCCTGCCTTCTGTCTGGGAAGCTGAGCTGTATAAACTAGATCAAGAGGACTCCCAGGCCTTTTTCTTCTTCCTGGGTCCAAACAATGCCGAGCTCTGTCAGGAATTGGAAGAACATATAGTGAAGAGTGAAGTCAGGGTGCTGATTCCTTTGACTCTCTCCCAGCATTCTTGCCTTGAGCTGTCTGTTACCTTGCAATGAAGATTACAGATCCTTTCAGTATGGATGACCCGCTGCAGTTCTCTCTCCTTTCTCTAGTTCTAATAACTGTCCTTCCCCTGTCCTCTGATCTTGTTTAGTTGCATTTTGAACTATCCCCAAACTCAGTGGTATAAAACAACTTGCTCTGTCCAGACAGGGCAAAGCAAGATCAGGTTGTCTCTGATTCATGATGTCTGAGGCCTCTGATGAAAATTAAGAGTCAGGAATAGTAAATAACCAGGGACTGGAATTAATCTGAAGGCTTGCTCATTCTTACGTCTGCTGTTTGAAGCTAAATATCAGCTGGAACTTTAGCTGTGCTGTGGAACACCTTCATAGAACCCTCCAAATAGCCTGGACCTCCTCACATTACGCTGACTAAATTAATGTGAGTGTTCTGATTGTGAGACAGAGACAGAGAGAGGGAGAAAGACAGAGATAGAAACTAGATAGAAACTCTACTGCTTTTTACGTTTAGCCTAAAAACCTAGCCTAGGTTTGCCCTCAGACATCTTGTAGCATCACTTTCACCCCATTTCTTATTGAGGCAGTTACAAAGTCCTGTCCAGTTTTAAGAAGCGGGGAAATAGATTCTAACTCTTTTAACTGGGGAGTGGCAAGATTCCTGAAGTATTCATAGGACTCCCAGATATTTCTATGGACATTTTGAGATAACTTATTGAGCCACAAACCTAGGGGTGGTGAGTGTTTGTCTACTACTCGTCCAAAGTTCCAACACTACCCTTTGTGGTTTCTAAAGTTCTGTAATAAACCCTCTTTGAATTATGCTCATTCAGAGTGTTTTCTGTTTCTTGTTGGAACCCTAAATAAAGTATATTATTCAAATACTGTTTGAAAGAAACAATATTTTCAGAATATTGAAAGTCATTTTTCTAATATACATATCAATCTGTTATTTTTATAGTTATTAAGTTGAATTATTTTTTGTTACTTGGAAATCATGTAGAAAGCAAGTATAATCAAAATAACATGTATTTCTTATTTAATCCATGGAATTCCTAAGGAATAAGTTAACAAAACCACTATCACCATGTTTTTTTAATATTGTTTTACAACTTCTCGCTGATGTGATAGAAAAATAAATTTTTAGAGGAAAAATATTACAAAAGACTAGATAAAATTTTATGCATTTCTAGATGATATAATCAGATATATCCATGGCCTAATATGCAATTCTAAAATATCTGCAAAAATTAAATACAGAATTTTGTAAGATGTGTCTGTTTTTACAATAACCATTTAAAAAATATAATTACCAAATAATTCTTTTGTGGTGAACTGAATGCTGCAATGACCTCAATCACCAGTCTCCTTGTGTGTACATGCTTTGCAATTTGACTTTGTAGCTTTTCCCAAGAACAAAACCTGCCATAGTCTCCACTATTTCTCACTCCTTGAATCTGCTCTGTTTGTGTGACTTACTTTCACCAACTGAGTCTAGTGAGAAACTGACATTAATTAGCCAGTTTAAATTCTAGGCATTTAGTAGTCTTTTGCGCTTTCATTTCTTATCTTTGAACCCAGCCTCCTTCATGAAAACACATGCTAATCTCTAAGATGGTGAGGAACTGCACCCCAGGTCATGATAGTCAACACCCAGAAACAGAGAGTAAAAACAAACCAGCAGCTGATGACAGAGGTATGAGAAAGATCTACTGATACCAGAAAAAACAGCTGGACCCAGTCTAAATTATTGGCTTTCTGATTCAAGAGTTAACAAAAGGCTTGTTATTTTTTTTAATCAGTTGAATTTTGGAATAGTTTGTTAATCAATAATCAGGAGTTAACTGATGCACCATTTATAGATGTTTCAAAAGTATATAATATTTAGCAATATTTTTAATGGGAAATATCTTTATCAGGCCACACACATATAGAAAAACACCAAATATCTGTTATATTTCCTATTTTATATATGTTCAAATATATGACTATAAGAATTTTATAGCATATAGCATATTTAATATGAAATATATATATTATATTTAATGTTTATGTCTATAAGTATATTCAACAGGATATATATATATACATAATATATACATACATATATAAATAAAATGAGCATTGAAATAACGAAAAGTAATACTCTTATTCTTGGATAGGAAGATCACAAAAGTTTCAGTTATTCACAGTATTCTACGATTTACATGCAGTTGCAATTAGAATCCTAAAGGAAATTTTGCTGTTGTGATTTTTTGTTCTTTTTCTCCTTTTGAAACAGTCATATTCTTTTGAACTCATTCCCAAGAATATCCATGAAATTTTTTTAAATGAAGACAAAGTAAAAACTAATGTGTGGGGTAATCCTGTACTGAATATTAAATGTTACTATATACAGTAAGTCCCCTACATGCAAACGAGTTCTGTTCCGAGAGCGTGTTCATAAGTTCAATTTGTTCGTAAGTCCAACAAAGTTAGTCTAGGTACCCAACTAACACAATCAGCTATAAGGTACTGTACTGTAATAGGTTTATAATACTTTTCACACAAATAATACATTAAAAAATAATAATAAAGAAAACATTTTTACTCTTACAGTACAGTACCCTGAAAAGTACAGTAGTACAGTACAACAGCTGGCATACAGGGGCAGGTTCACATCTTTGAAAGTTCGGAACTTGAAGGTTCGTATGTAGGGGACTTGCTGTAATCACTATATAATTTAAAAGACTGAATGTCACAGAAAAATAAAAATAAATCTTCAAAACACAATAAAGTGTCCATAAATAGATATCCAACTATTTGTGAAAACTCAACATAAAACTGAGGTAGATTGTCTTTCAATGCAGTGAGAAAAATATGGTTTAATAACTGGGAGACTGCATTTGTCTATTTCTCTAAGAGAAAAAGCAAAGGAAAAAAACGCTTATGTTACTAACTCATGTTATATCTCAATGTAAATCTAGAGAGAATAATAATTCAATTTAAAAATAAAAGAATAAAGATACTAGAGCAAAATATAAGAAAATGTACACATGAAACTACTTTCACCTTCAATTTTTAATAATACTGTTGCTGGATGTAGGCTAGTCTACTTCTATACCTAAGGTTCCTACAGAATGGCCATGTTCTGAACAAGGAAATCTTCCACTTTGCCTGGCAAAATCTGGAAAATCTTCCATCCCTGAATGAGCTATGAAAATTGGTTAGCTCATAACTTCCCAGGTAGTACTTTTTGGTTGTTCTTTCCCTGGCCTCACAGAATCTAACCCTGCTCCTGCACAGTTTAGGATTGAGCCAAACATTTAAAAGACCCTCTATGCAAATTTCAGGACTTCTTTCTATGATTAACTTCTTCCTCTCTGGCTGTTTGGCCTACAAATTCCAGCCACCTCAATCTCCCCAAAGACTAACCCTTGTCTCTTCAATAGATAAAAATACCAAAATATCCTTATGCCAACCTCCTCTATTCCAGGTAGAAAGCCTGTGTGTTCTCAGCCTTTGTATTCTTATTCCTTCTGAGAAATCATGGCTACGTGTTGTTGCCCAATTTCCAAAATCATTTATTTGACATTCTGTTCAATTTTCTAACTGATTTTAGACAGAGGGTTTTAGATAACAGGTACTATGCCATGTCAGTGCCCAAATAATGTCTGTGTATCTGTACAGACACCATACATCATGAAGTCCATGAATCAGTACTAGAGTCCAAAAATTATCTGCAACATATATGATAAAAAATAGCTAATATTCCTAATATACCAAGACTCTTAAACTAGGCAAAACAAAAAAAAAAATGAAGAGAGAATCTAACAGAAAAACAGGTAAAATATATATTTGGAAATTCATAATAGGGAACAAATACATTGTAGTATGAGTGTAGAAAATACTGTATTTCGGGCTTCCCTGGTGGCGCAGTGGTTGAGAGTCCACCTGCCGATGCAGGGGACGTGGGTTCGTGCCCCGGTCCGGGAAGACCCCACATGCCGCGGAGCGGCTGGGCCCGTGAGCCATGGCCGCTGAGCCTGCGCGTCCGGAGCCTGTGCTCCGCAACAGGAGAGGCCACAACAGGGAGAGGCCCGCGTACCACAAAAAAAAAATACTGTATTTCATTTGTGGTTAGGAAAATTAAAAAGTGAAAAAAAACTTTTAAAATTAGATCAGAAAAAGCCGTAAGTATGAATATGAGTGAAAACATCCTATGCTTTAGAGGATGTGGAAAATAGACGCATGCATATGTCTGGTGGGAATGTATATTCCTATAACTTTTTTATTAAGAATAATCTGACTATATATTAACATTAAAGCAACATACTCTTTCAGTTAGTAATGGTAAATATGTAAGAATCTCTATTTTAGAAGCAATGCCACCAACATGGAAAGATACGTGTACAGTAATATTTATTTGAAGAGTTGTGACACTGGCTAAGATGGTAAAAGAATTTGAATATACACCAGATGGGCATAGTTGAAGGGATTGCAATACATGCATAACATATAATTACCTGAAGCTATTTAAATGAAGAAATATCCGTTCATAATGCTAACTGAGAAAATCAGGTTCAGAGGAGTGTGTAAACTATGACAAAATCGCCTATACTGGTGTATAATTTGTGAGCTGGAGAAAGATTTGAAGGTTACACAAAGCTGTTAATCTTTGTTACATCAAGAGATCACTAGTGGAAGTGTGGGTGATGGGGTATTAATTTTTCAAAACATACCTTTGTTTCACTAGTCAAACTATTTTTGTATAATTAAACAGAACATTAAACTCACATGAAAATGAAAAATAAAATATATTGTATAATGAGGAAAAACCCAAGTATACCAGGCAGCATTTGAAAATATCTTGCTATTATAAAAATAAATACCTCAGAGATCCACCCCTATCTTAGTATGGTGTGTCAATTCCTCTAAAAACTTAAGAGCAGGCTTCTTCTGAAGGTGTCTAATAAGAAGGCTGTATGACCAGGTGGTAAAATGAATGACTCTAGACCTGTCTCTTTAAGTTCTAATATTGACTCTAGCACTTGCTAATTAATTCCATCTCAGAAATGTAACTTCTTTGAATATAGCATTCCTGACTCTTTTGAACAAACACAAAAATTGCAAAAGAACAAGAAGAAGAAGAGAATGACAAGAAGCTAGTTCTAAAAAATATTTTGAATATTTCTGAAGATAAATGGAGAAAATCCTGTAAATTTATGATCATAATAGTTTAGTAATTAGGATTTGAAAGTAAATTTATATATTATAAAAGTTTAATATTGGTAGAATATTTTTATATTTTATATTTTTCCAGTTCTGATAATAATTTACCTTACTAAATAAAACCTATTCAGTATTTGGCTTGAAATTTCATCTTAGCCTTTTTAGTTGGTGCATATATAGGAAAGCAAAGCTGGAGATGCTGAAAAAAGTTATTATTTTGGTATTAGAAAGTCTATGCACATGTGCATAAATGCAAATAAGTTTAGGAACACAGGGCTAGAAACTTCTATTTCAATAGGTATACCATAAGCTGCTTAACAAGCAATAGTGGAGGGTTAATAATATTTTGCTGCCTTGCTTAACAGGAAAGAGATAAAAAATTGAAATTTAATAGATGTAATTCTTCTGCTCCTTCTACTGAGACTCTGTGCTGAGTGTTGAGGACAAAGCCAAGGACAGTTATGATTGCTTCAGTGGAGCACAGCTCTCTACACTAGCCCCAATCTGAGAAATCTTTTATTAAAGAATGGCCCACTTATTATAAATCATTATTCCTGTTCATGCACTGTTAGGAAGGAAGAATGACAGTCCACTCAAAGTGACACAAAGATCAGTGATTTCCTAAAACGCAATGAGACAACATAGGGTTCTTACAGTGAATTCTGGCCAATTTTCTTGCACTCAGCTCTAACATATAATAAGCTGGGACCAGAACAGTCATAATAGTCCAGAAACCTTTATAAGTTGGGGTGAAACTGCACAAAGTTAAAACATCCTTATTTTTCCAAGTTCTCATGAAGCACTTAAGCATAAAGGAATGTGTTATTCCTTTGGATAAAGGAATGAGTTATTCTTTATCAATATATTTTAAAAATAATCTTAACAAACATAAGTTGCTAAATACTATTTTATATTTATCAATATATTGTCAATGAAAATTTTATGTAACTTTTTCATACCCTAGGAATTATTATGCTTATATTTTATATGGTTATTAAAATAATGAATTCACAGAAATATACCTGATATGTCAAATAAATTAGTCTCTAGTTTTTTCAAATCATGTCATTTAGTATCTGTTTCTGAGTTCTCTTTTCTCACAGCAAAATTACCCAGGATGATCTATGACCTTTGATTATTTAATTCTGTGAAAACATAGTAACCTAACCTTTGATTTTGTGAACTCTTACAAGGCATAAACAATGCTACTACACAAAATCACTTAAATAAGTGATTTCTTATTACCTTGTGTGGATGTATTCTAGTGTAATTTTACATATTAAATATATTGATCAAGTATTTATTGAAGAACTACCATATCCCAAAGTAAACAATAAGCAGAGATTTCTGCCCTCCTTGGGCTTACTTTTTGATGTAAATCTGGAGTTCAAGAGAGAGAAGTGGGTAAAAATATGAACCTGGACAATATATACATGGTATTTAAAGCCATGAAACTAATGAGATCATAAGGGAAATAGGGCAAATTTTTAAGAGAGAGAAAGGTTCACAGGACTAAAAGATGGGAGAAAGGCAGGAACTTTGAAGAAGCTTGGTACAAACAATGGATAGGACATACAGTGAGGAATTGTAGTTCTAGAGCAAAAGAGGTCAAACATTAGGAGGTAACGAGTGAATTAGGAGGTAATGAGCGAATGAGGTTTATAAAACTTTGAGGTTTATAGAATCTATATGATGGAAGGGTTGCAGATATCAGTAAAGACAGGGTCTAGTTTATGACCAGGCCAGTGAAGAGCTCAAATAATTAGAAGTTAATATCACTGGAGGAGAATGTCTCAAAAGATTGAGAGGTCTGGCCATTAGAAAGATTATTTAAATTTGTACTTTAGACTACCAAAAAGTAAGGCAGGAGAAGTCCTGAAAAGAAAGGCAATGATCTAGGACATACATTTACTGAGAAATGAGGGAGAATGACTGAGTTTTTGTAGATGACAACACAAGGAGGGAAAGTAGTGCTATAGTACATTGACAAGTTTTAAAACTTGGATTTTTGCTTGGAGAGAAGCAGAAGGGTTGGGAGGTGATAATGAGGAGCCAGAACCACAAATCCTGTACCTCCAACCCCAGTGATCCCAGAGTTGTGAGATGGCTGCAGGGAAAACAAGGTCCCCAGTGGAGAGCCAGTGGAGAGCCAATGTTCTCTCAGAGTAAAAAGGTAAAAGAAATGCTTAGAACAAAGGTAGAAAACATAGAAGATTTTTCTGTTGATCTGCCATGAATTCCAGAGGGCACAAAGGAAGCATCTGGGATGTTGGGGACAATTAAAAAAGAGAGCTAAATAGAAAATGTGCTAAGGGTTACCAGGATTAGAGTACACAGATGACTAGGTGGTGATCTGGTAGTCTGCAGCTTCTTGTGATGACTGACATCCTGAAACATAATGACACCATTCTTAGAGAACTCAAGGTACAGAGTGACAGCAGGGCTGTGATTGTTAGTGGTAGGCAGGGCAGTTGTAAGTGAGGTGCAGTGATGCACTGGTTCTTCTTAACCCCTAACCATGCAGAGCATAAGTCATGGACAATGTTTCATATTAATCCCTTCATAGAGTTTACTCTGATCCCTGTCCATGATGTGTGCATTTATTCCAAATGTGCAGTTTTTCACATTGACCTTTTTGATAGAATTAAGGACTTGAAGAAAGTCTTATTATAAGCTCAGCTCTCACATGCCCCTTGTTATTGGAAAGTAGATGTCTTCCAGAGGAATGAAAAATACACTATCCTCATCTCAAATGAGAAGATGTTTCCCACCTATTAAGGCCAAATCCAGTTTCCTTACCACCAGAGGGGGAAAAATATAATTCCTCTTTACTCTTTACTTTGACTTTTGTTCACCAAATCGCCCTATGTACCTAACGTCCTTCCCATTAGGCCATGGTCTCATGCAGGGACCATGGATAATTTATCTTATTCCCATTTGTGTTGTAAACGGAGGAGCAAGGCCCCCATGTGGGGTCTTTAAGGATTATTCCAACATGACTGTGGAAATTACACTCAGAAAAGTATACGAGATTAAAAGGATTTACTATATTCACTGGTTCCAGAAGAGGGAGGCACAGCACACCATGCAAGGACCACGTGGGAGAAGCACCAAGGGAGTGGTGCAACCTAGTAGTTGGGGAGCTAAGAGAGAGCGTGAGGACTCCTGGGGAAGGATCTCTTTGGAGGATCAGGGTGGAGGACACAAGCAAAAGGCATGAAGGTATTTCACTGGTGCATTTGGATGTCACCAGGCCAAAACCAGAGGAGGGCAAAGAAAGGGAACTTGGGAGAAATCTGATCACATTGGTGCACCTGGTCATCTGGAGGGTTGCTCATAGCCTGTCTTTGGGGATGCTGAGGCATCAGGAAATGTGAATAGCTTATGAGTGGCAGTAAAATAGTCTAGAAAAGTGTTTCTTCAACTTATTTAGTGGATGTGGGTGGAGGCTGAGATTCTACCATTTCTAAAAAGCTCTCGGGTAACCCCAATGCCAGTTGTTCTTGGCCACACAAAAAGTAGCCAATTCTAACATGGCAGACACATATACATTAAAGACTAATTATAATAATTACTATCAGGTCATAAAATGGCTATAATTTTGCTTCCTTTTAATTAAGAGAAATAGAGTTTTTCCATATAAGAGAGCCATTCTTTTTTCATGTTAGAAATATTCGTGATACTAATTTAAATAAAATTTTGATTTTCATGTTGTGCTACAGGTGAAATTACAGTCCACTTGAGGCTGAATTAGCAAAGCAAGTCACAACAATATATAAAGAAAAACAGAGTGTAAGTGACTTGACCTCATCTAGAATAACGTCCTCTGATCATGCAGGCAACAAATACCATTGTAATCAAGAGGCAGAGAGTGTCAAAAGATCTCATATGACATGAATACACTTTTATCCCTAGTTCACAGAACCCAGAACATCAGACAGGGTAAATGTGACAAAAGTTACAGAAGGACTTTAGCTTGGAACAATAGTTTCAATAATCTAATTTCTTGAACATTAATTAAATTCATAATATTTATCTTCATAAGACCACTGACAAAAATCCATTCATTGAATGTGTAATTGGACTTCTGTGGTTATACTACAAGGAAACTTTGTGTTTGGAGAAGAGTGTCTGGTAACACCCTGTGGACCCATATTCTAGGAGCACCCTGAGGACTGTGGCTTGCTGAGTGGGGAAGAAGAGCCTATTGCATTACAATAGTAGGACCAGCTTGACCCCAAACCAGGGCTTGTTTGCAAATATTTTAGATGTTTAGAATCTGAATATGAAGGATATACAAGAATAATTTCATTTACGTCAATTACTTGGATTTAAGAGCCCCATAGGGCTTCCTGGTGGCATAGTGGTTGAGAGTCCACCTGCCAATGCAGGGGACATGGGTTCATGCCCCGGTCCGGGAAGATCCCACATGCTGCGGAGCGGCTAGGCCCGTGAGCCATGGCCGCTGAGCCTGCGCGCCCGGAGTCTGTGCTCCACAATGGGAGAGGCTGCGACAGTGAGAGGCCCATGTACCGCAAAAAAAAAAAAAAAAAAGAGTCCCATAACTGTTCTGGCACAAGTCAGAAAGAAGAGATGCCATAATTTCTTTAAAATGTAATACATTACTCCTGGCTTTTGTTAATGTCCAGGATTCTTTCTGTAGACATATATATACTCTAAAATTTTATTTATTGAGGTGCTCCAATGTTGGGTGCATAAATATTTACAATTGTTATATCTTCTTCTTGGATTGATCCCTTGATGAATGTCCTTCTTTGTGTCCTTCTTTGTCAATACATAAGGCAATGCTAACAGCCATAAAAGGGGAAATTGACAGTAACACAATAATAGCAGGAGACTTTAACACCCCACTTTCACCAATGGACAGATCATCCAAAATGAAAATAAATAAGGAAACACAAGTTTAAAATGATACATTAAACAAAATGGACTTGACTGTTATTTATAGACATTCCAGCCAAAAACAACAGAATACACTTTCTTCTCAAGTGCTGATGGAACATTCTCCAAGTTAGACCATATCTAGGATCACAAATCAAGCCTTGGTAAATTTATGAAAATTGAAATTGTATCAAGTATCTTTTCCGACACAACACTATGAAACTAGATATCAATTACAGGAAAAAAAAACTGTAAAAAATACAAACAGATGGAGGCTAAATAAAACACTACTAAACAACCAAGAGATCACTGAAGAAATCAAAGAGGAAATCAAAAAATACCCAGAACAAATGACAATGAAAACACGACAACCTAAAACCTATGGGATGCAGCAAAAGCAGTTCTAAGAGGGAAGTTTACAGCAATACAATCCTACCTAAAGAAAGAAGAAAAATCTCAAATAACCTAACCTTACACCTAAAGCAATTAGAGAAAGAAGAGCAAAAAAACCCCAAAGTTATGGGCTTCCCTGGTGGCGCAGTGGTTGAGAGCCCACCTGCCGACGCAGGGGACACAGGTTCATGCCCCAGTCTGGGAAGATCCCACATGCCGCGGAGCGGCTGGGCCCGTGAGCCATGGCTGCTGAGCCGGCGCGTCCGGAGCCTGTGCTCCGCAATAGGAGAGGCCACAACAGTGAGAGTCCCGTGTACCGCAAAACAACAACAACAACAAAAAAAAAACCCCCAAAGTTAGCAGAAGGAAAGAAATCATAAAGATCAGATCAGAAATAAATGAAAATGAAGAAAACAATACCAAAGTTCAATAAAACTAAAACCTGGTTCTTTGAGAAGAAAAACAAAATTGATAAACCATTAGCCAGACTCATCAAGAAAAACAGGCAGAAGACTCAAGTCAACAGAATAAGAAATGAAAAGGGAGAAGTAACAACTGGCACTGAAGAAATACAAAGGATCATGAGAGATTACTACAAGCAAGTATATCCCAATAAAATGGACAACTGGGAAGAAATGGGACAAATTCTTAGAAAAGCACAATCTTCTGAGACTCAACCAGGAAGAAATAGAAAACATGAACAGACCAATCACAAGCACTGAAAATGAAACTGTGATTAAAATTCTTCCAACAAACCAAAGTCCAAGAACAGATAGGTTCACAGGTGAATTCTGTAAAACATTTAGAGAAGAGCTAACACCTATCCTTCTCAAAGTCTTCAAAAATATAGCAGAGGAAGAAACACTCCCAAATTCACTCTACGAGGTCACTATCACACTGATATCAAAACCAAAGATGTCACAAAAAAAGAAAATTACAAGCCAATATCACTGACGAACACAGATGCAAAAATCCTCAACAAAATACTAGCAAACAGAATCCAACAGCACATTAAAAGGATCATACAGCATGATCAAGTGGGATTCATCCCAGGAATACAAGGATTCTTCAATATATACAAATGAATCAATGTGATACACCATATTAACAAACTGAAGAATAAAAAACATATGATAACTTCAATAGATGCAGAAAAAGCTTTTGACAAAATTCAACACCCATTTATGATAAAAACTCTCCAGAAGGTGGGCATAGAGGGAACCTATCTCAACATAATGAAAGCCATGTATGACAAAACCACAGCCAACATTGTTCTCAATGGTGAAAAACTAAAACCTTTCCTCTAAGATCAGGAACAAGACAAGGGTGCCCACTCTCACCACTCTTATTCAACATAGTTTTGGAAGTTTTAGCCATGGCAATCAGAGAGGAAAAAGAAATAAAAGGAATCCAAATTGGAAAAGAAGAAGTACAGCTGTCACTGTTTGCAGGTGACATGATACTATACATAGAGAATCCTAAAGATGCGACCAGAAAACTACTAGAGCTAATCAAGGAATTTGGTAAAGTAGCAGGTGTTACAAAATTAATGCACAGAAATCTCTTGCATTCTTATACACTAATAATGAAAAATCAGAAAGAAATATTAAGGAAACCCCCCCCATTTACCATATCAACAAAAAGAATAAAATACCTAGGAATAAACCTACATAAGGAGGCAAAAGACCTTTAGGCAGAAAACTATAAGACACTGATGAAAGAAATCAAAAACAATAAAAAGAGATAGGGAGATATACCATGTTCTTGGATTGGAAGAATCAACATTGTGAAAATGAGTATACTACCCAAAGCAATCTACAGATTCAATGCAATCTGTATCAAATTGTCGATGGCATTTCTCACAGAACGAGAACAAAAAATTTTACAATTTGTATGGAAACACAAAAGACCCCAAATAGCCAAAGCAATCTTGAGAAAGAAAAATGGAGCTGGAGGAATCAGGCTCCCTGATTTCAGACTACAGTATGAAGCTACAGTAATCAAGACAGTATGGTACTGGCACAAAAACAGAAATATAGGTCAATGGAACAGGATAGAAAGCCCAGAGAAAAACCCATGCACCTATGGTCAATTAATCTATGACAAAGGAGGCAAGGATATACAATGGAGAAAAGACAGCCTCTTCAATAAGTGGTGCTGGGAAAACTGGACAGCTACATGTAAAAGTATGAAATTAGAACACTTCCCAACACCATACACAAAAAAACCTCAAAATGGATTAAAGACCTAAATGTAACACCAGACACTATAAAACTCTTAGAGGAAAACACAGGCAGAAACCTCTACATAAATCCCAGCAAGATCCTTTTTGACCCACCTCGTAGAGTAATGGAAATAAAATAAAAATTAAACCAATTAGACCTAATGAAACTTAAAAGCTTTTGCACAGCAAAGGAAACCATAAACAACACGAAAAGACAACCCTCAGAATGGGAGAAAATATTTGCAAATGAAGCAACTGACAAAGGATTAATCTCTAAAATATACAAGCAGCTCATGCAGCTCAATATGAAAAAAACAAAGAACCCAATCTAAAAATTGGCGGAAGTCCTAAACAGACATTTCTCTAAAGAAGATATACAAATTGCCAACAAACACATGAAAAGATGCTCAACATCACTAATTATTAGAGAAATGCAAATGAAAACGACAATGAGGTATCACCTCACACTGGTCAGAATGGCCATCATCGAAAAATCTACAAACAATAAATGTTGAAGAGGGTGTGGAGAAAAGGGAACCCTCTTGCACTGTTGGTGGGAATGTAAACTGATACAGCCACCAAGGAAAACAGTATGGAGATTCCTTAAAAAACTAAAAATAGAACTACCATATGATTCAGCAATCCCACTACTGGGCATATACCCTGAGAAAACCATAATTCAAAAAGAGACGTACCACAATGTTCATTGAAGCACTATTTACAATAGCCAGGACATGGAAGCAACCTAAATGTCCGTCGACAGATTAATGGATAAAGATGTGGCACATATATACAATTGAATGTTACTCAGCCATAAAAAGAAATGAAATTGAGTTATTTGTAGTGAGGTGGGTGGACCTAGAGTCTGTCATACAGAGTGAAGTCAGAATGAGAAAAATAAATACCATATGCTAACACATATATATGAAATCTAAAAAAAAAAATGGTTCTGATGAACCTAGGGGTAGGACGGGAATAAAGACGCAGATGTAGAGAATGGACTTGAGGACACGGGAAGGGGGAAGGGTAAGCTGGGACGAAGTGAGAGGGTAGCATTGACATATATACACTACCAAATGTAAAACAGATAGCTAGTGGGAAGCAGCTGCATAGCACAGGGAGATCAGCTCAGTGCTTTGTGACCACCTAGAGGGGTGGGATAGGGAGGGTGAGAGGGAGGCTCAAGAAGTGGAGGATACGGGGATATATGTATACATATAGCTGATTCACTTTGTTATACAGCAGAAACTAACAGAACATTGTAAAGCCATTATACTCCATGAAGATGTTAAAAAATATAACAAAAAAACAAAATAAAATAAAATTTAGGGCTAATTTTAATCCATGCCATAGACTGTAAAAGAAGAAAAAGGCAATGACATTTAGCTTACCCTTATGAAACACTGAAAGTTATTTTAAGATATTTTATAGAAATATTTAATTGTTGAGACATTTGAAACTATGAGAATTTCACCCAAGAAGAATCATAATATTGAGATTATATCTTTATAACTGTGTAACTATTTAAACACTGTATATCTATTAGGACTTTTTTTTATGTCTTTCATAACTTAACTGCTAAGCACTGTGGTGTTTTTAGAACCTCCTTGTTTTTTCACTTTATGTTTGTTATGTCTCGTTATAGTTTATCTGTATTTAACAGAAAAATCTCAAAGCATCAGATATGAAGAAGTAATGAAATGATAATGGAAACAGAAGTCTTCTTTATTCATTTTACTCAATTAGTTTTGATAGGTGGATTTCATAATTTATACCATTAAGATTTCATCCTTTTTCAATACATAGCTTTTAAAATAAAGATAGTTGTGTTTTATCAGCTCTTAGAGGAGTAAACTTACGGACAGTTATTAAGTAAAGGGAAATATTGACCTGGGTAAGCTTTATAATTTATATTCCTATATCACAAAATCTAAAGATATAATTAAAATATATAAAATAAAATCATACTTAAATGGTTTTCACAGTGATTTTATTTAATAGTACACTGGGTTTTGGTAGGTAACACCAATTATGAAAGAAAAAACATAACTTTATAATTTTTTGAGTATAATAAGATAAAATTGCACAAAATATGGTTATTTCTACATTCTGGATAGAAAAATTGAAACAATATTACAGAATAAAAATTAGTCTATCTAATTTCTCTCATAATTACAAGACACTTATTAAATATTCATTATCACAGTCATAACCAAAATCATACAGTAGGATCACACATTGCATGCATGTGTTCTCTCTCTCAGGTCCTGTATTTGTATGTGTGTGTGTGTTTCAGTAATTCTAGAAAATGTGTATGGGTGAGGAAAATGTTCTTAATGATTTATGTATGAAGCATGTGATATTAGATGGGTGGGTGGGCAGAGGCGACCAGTTCTCTCTGGAAGCTACATGTAGCTAGTTAATTACTATCAACTTTTGACTTACCTAATCTTTGAGGAATCATACAGAAAGTCAGTCCTCTTTTTCTAAGAAAATACCCTTATTTGCTCAGTTTCCTCTAGTTCAAGTGTCTTCAAATTAGTACATGTGGGCTAAATGCAGTCCACTGCTTGATTTTTTTAAGGTTGTATTAGAACACACCCACACACATTCACTTACATATCATCTATGGCTGCTTTCATACTATTTACTAACTAGTCTTTTAAAAAACAGTTGGTTCACCCGTTTTGTTTATGTCTTGAAGTTCATCTTACCTCCCACTCTATCCTCCAGCCCAAATCACTTTCTTTCATCTATTTATTCATATAGAACATCTAGTCAGAAATATGCATTTTATACGTTTACATTCAACATTTGTTTTCTGTTCTTTCATGTGTCAGTCTCAATAATCTAGCTATGTATATAGGCAGTTAATCTCCATGAAGGTTGTTGGTAAAATATTGAGGGAATTTATTAGAATAAAGAATATTCAATTATTTCATATATGGCCCAAATGTAAATAGTATTTCCTCCTCCTACCACTATTCTATGTGCCACATACCATTCTGTTTCATCTGCTCACCAAGTCATTTATATAATATTTCTCTATTGAGCACACACTTTGTGTCAGGTCCTATACTACCAGATATTGGGACTATAATATTGGACAAAAGGTGTTTGCCTCGTAAAGAACTTACAGTAGACAAGAGAGACAAGTAAGTGTATAGGAAATGTAAAGAGTTAATACAGCACACTATTGATGCCTATAGGAGAAGATGCTTAACCCAAGCCTTGAGCTCCTGAAAGTGACATATACATTAGGACCTTGTGAATGTAAGAATCTGTTAAAGTTAACAAAATAAAAGGAAATAGTAGAGGACATGGCACTTTGCAGAGATCTGGAGGCTAGGAAGACTGTGAAGTAAATAGGGAACTAGTGGTTCTACAGCTGGAGCACACAATGTGAGAGGGTGAGTGGTTAGGGATTTGCCTGGAGACACAGAGATTCACATAGCAGAGAATCCACTGACAAACTGACTGGTTAGCTAATACATAGTTATAGATTGCCTAATTGATCAGCAACTAACCAACCATTCTGTATTTACTATTATTAATGTCCCTTAGAAGTCTGTTCGAATAGAGTAATTAGAACTCAGTGGCAATTTAAATGAAAGATTCTGGCTGTCATCTGCACAGATCATACACTGACTCTGAAAAGGTGCATTATTAAAGAAAAAGAAACACAATAAAGTTGGCTTTAGGAGTCTCTCTCCTTCTCTCTGTCTCTATCTCTGGCACACATAACACACAATACACAATGACACACATTTAATTAAGAATCACAAGGTTTCTGATCCTAGTCATTCTCTTAACTACTCAATAAACTCCAATAAATCACTAGATTTCAAACCCCTTTTTCTACAAAAACTACAGTAAGAGCTTCTAGCTTAAAAAGTTATATCACATAAGTACTGTCGCATGGTGTTCCAGATATGAAACTATTTTTTGCCACTGATTATTCAAGTTATCTTAATTAATAAATTAGTAGATATTTATTAAGTACCTACTATACTGTTACTGCTATTGATTTACCTCTTCTCTTTCTTTCTAAGCAACTAATATAATAAAAAAAATCCTTGGAATACAATAATGAGAGGTGGAAAAGTGGATTACGCTGAGGTATAACCAAATTTGATTTTATATGCATCATTTTTGATAATCACTAAGCATTTATATCAAAACTAGTTTATGTTATCAGTAAGGTTAGCAGAGAACTATACAGCTGACCTTGCTCCCAGGACACATGGAAATATGGTTTCAGTTCTTCCATTCTAGCTGTTATTTCTTTTCTTGCCTTTCATGCTTTTCTCCCTTTACACTCTACGAGATTTGGCTACTACATCATTTCCAGTCTCTATTTTTCCATTTACTTCCCACTGCTCTTTGTGATCTGTGCAAATCACCTAGGAAGGTTTGTCTTCTGACAAAGACAAACTGCCTACATCTCTTACCTAGAAAGCTGCTTCAATGTTTTAGGCAACTGAGTAAAAAACAATTTATTTCCCTACATATAAAAAAATAGTATTCCTATAACACCATTCTAGTTTTTCATCGTTAGATGGGTAGAGATAATAAGAACTTTCTCTCAATTAAGGGATTACAGGAAATTGAGTTTTATGGCTCAGCATCCTTATGTCTTTGGAGAAGGTGACTCCTTAGGTTCTTGGTTAAAAGGACTATACATTTGAAAGTAAACCCACATAGCTTAATATCAATCATATATGCAACAGCTCATGCTATTTACTGGTTTACAATGCTGTTTTAGGCATTTTTCATTTATCATTCCATGTAATTTCTACCAGCTCATCTGGCAGCTCTCATTACATGTCTAGTGGAAAGAGAAGTTAGCTGACTTGCTCGAGGCCAATGCAAGCAGACACTAAGGTGACTCCAGGAGATGCAATGATTCTTGATTTGGATGCATGTTGCTCACAGTACTTCAAATTATTTTTGATTTAGTGTAGATTTGTAAAAAAAAGTTAATTTTGTTTTAAATCAAAGTTTAAAAGAAGATAAAGGAACAATTTCTTGTCATTCTTTGGAGGAAATTGCAAATGCTTGCAAACTGTAAATCTGTAGTAGAAACAAATTTATAGACTATGTGACTGACCTCAGCGGTGTTTATTCTATGATGCTCAGTTTCTTCTCATGTAAAATAGAAGGGAGATACAACAGGGTAGCGTGTAAATGCATGAACACATAGGACAGTGCCTGACACATGAAGACTCACTGAAGTGAAATTTTGCCTTTATTTCATTAGGCAGCTGAACAGTGATGCTGAAAATATTATCCTTCATAAAAAATGTCGAATAGCCTATTGTAATTTTTAAATACCCATTTAGTTTCACCTTATGAGAAGTTATAACCTGAAAACGATGCCCAATCTTAATAAGGAATGTTTTAGATTGCTTCACAAATATAATGAAAGTTTAACTCCAAAATAATCAGTTTGTTCCTTTAGACTTTTTGTGGTAAAACTATTACCTCATAAATTAACTATATGTCTGATATTATAAAAAAGATTAAAAATTAGGGTTTTATTTAATAACAGATAAAAGCTAATATTTTGATCCAGTTTGGTCAAAGTAATTTAATTTTCTCTTGGCACAAAAGATGTTTCCATGTTTAAGTTTTTACTATTATCTATTTCTGGTAAAAACTATACTATATCACATCCATTTTAAAAGGGAGAGGGTTCACTGGAACTTCCTGATCATAAGATATAATAAAGAGTTTACTATATTTTTGGTTATGATGAGAATAATGTTTTATACATTGGTAGCCTTTAAATGGTTCTTTAATGGGACTGAAAATGTATGTTCTAAATAAACCTTTACTAAAATCTTGAAGTTACCATTATTGGTATAATACCAGTTTTAACATTTAACAGCTGATTGTGCAGGGCCTTTATAGCAAGTCCTATTAATAACTTTTATTTTGTATATATTTTAATACAAGTTTCTTATACTTCAGAACTTAATGTTATTTTATGGATATAAAATTAGACATTATGAAAAGCATCATCCCAAAATTATCACTCCAGTGCATTAGATATTGTACATATTTTTAAAATATTGTATCTAGCTATAGTTTATGGATATTAAAATGTCTTATGAAAGAAGAAGCTATTCAATGACATTTTTAATCTTTTACTTACTAGGAAGAGAAATGTCTCTAATTTGCAGTATCAGGTATTATGCCTACAGTTTCTTTTATATTCTGGACTGATGAGTTTTGGCTTATAAAAGCCTGAATTTCTCTATTGTGGGAGATTAACCCAGGTTGGTGGCTTGGAAATATATAAGGATGGGATAATAAGAAGCAAGTAGTAAAATTATTTCATTTTTTATTCATTTTTTTTCTGATTGTAATTCTCTCTCTTAGCTTAAGAATAATGTACCACTTATTTTTGTTATAATCTGTTTACTATGTTCTCTCTTTTTTTTTTTTTTTTTTTTGCAGTACGCGGGCCTCTCACTGTTGTGGCCTCTCCCGTTGCGGAGCACAGGCTCCGGACGCACAGGCTCAGTGGTCATGGCTCATGGGCCCAGCCGCTCCGCAGCATGTGGGATCCTCCCGGACCGGGGCACGAACCCGTGTCCCCTGCATCGGCAGGTGGACTCTCAACCACTGCGCCACCAGGGAAGCCCTACTATGTTCTCTTTATCATCATATTCATCAAAGATTATTTTCTTCATTTTGGAAAAACTTTCAGCTTTGCTATTCATTATCATTGATTCAATTTTACACAGCAAATGCTTTATTTGACTGACTCCCAGGTAAATATTAATTTTACCTTTTCATTCTACTTTCCTTGAGTTCTTTCTATAATTTACTTACCTTTTCATGCCACCCCGTTTTTTTTTTATCTTAGCCTGAACTTTTCTATGACTTTTTGCTTCCATTTCATAGAGAAGATACTGCCTTATATTCTTTAGAAGATACCAAATATCTTTTTAAACATTTCTTGTACCCCCCTCCCAACAATGAATCACTTCTGGTCTGATCTATTCTTCATAAAATATGCATAAAACAGTAGCAGAAGAGAATTTTCTCATAATGCTTCTTTATCCTTTTTATTTTGTTCTGTAGTATTTTTCCCTTTCTGGTTCCTTATTCTAGAATGAGATGAACTCAGTTCATAACAGGTGTTCATAAAGAGACGGTGTATGCACCATTCCCATTCACATGTCCTGTGGGTATTTACAAAATCCTGTATGAACTAAAGGGGCAGCCAGTTGTGCACAGCCACTGTCCTAATATTCTGCATGTACTACACGTTCAACTAGCGTAGGTTAATAAACATGCTAGAAACAAATAGTTGTTTGCCATATTGAAATTTGAATCTTGGCCTATTCTTGATCACTATACACTTAGCCACTCTCTCTAACCTGTACCTTCATTAAAACACCTTGCTTATTAAAAACATTGCTGTTATGAAATGCACCTTGTCAATTACATATCTTCCTAGGCTCTTATCTTCAGTACAATACACACAGACACATACACACACACACATAGTTTTCTTATAGTTGAAGTTTCACATGAAGGTATAAGATATAACACTGATATGAGTGTGGGAATCATTTTCTGGTGATTTCATAAACCACTACCAAAATGTCACAGAGAATTGACAAAGCTTTCTGTTTGGTTCAGATCTTGGGTCTAACTGGGCAAGAATGCAGTCAATGGGGAAGGACAAACACTCCCATAAGCTCTTTTAGATTAAGCAGTTTGCACTGCCTCTAGCTATTGTTTCTCTCCATTCAATTTTGCTAGAATTCGAAGGTAAAAAATATCAAGCAATAATTTGGAAGTCATGACCATTGACCAGGCATTATTTTAAGCAAACTTAACTACTGAAAAAATTTCTAATAATAAAGCCACATTATAAAGTAAGGAGTATTTGGATAGTATATCTTATAAACATTCTTTGAAATACATGTAGATATATGGACAAAAAATATTTATGGCCACTTTGTTTTTCCACTGGGTCTTTTTCTCCTCCAAAATGCATGGCATGGAGGATGACAAGAAAAGAGTGACATTGAAATAATGCATTATTTTGGGTTATGGAGACTAAAATTATAATTCAAGGCAACAAGTCAGTCAGGATTTCAGCAGGGAAGCAATGAGAAGATTGTCACAAGTCCTGTTTTCCCATATGTGTTCAAGAAGGCAGAAAGGACAAAGAGGCACTATAAGAAAGTCCTCTTCTGCTACTGTTTTTATCTTGAAGCAAAATGCTTTCCTAGAAATCTTCCTTTAAAAGTTGTTTGCTGGAATTGTGTCACCCATAAATGTAGAAGAGTTTGCACAATTGAACATGACAGCTAGGAGTGGCTGCCATTCAAAAACTGTAATTCCATCCCACTGCCTATTTCAACACCAAAGGGTTGTGTGCAAAAATCATTTCTGATGAGTTTGCTCTGTCTCTGCCATTTTTTTTCCATGAGCAAATAACTTTAGCATATTTTTCTTCTAGGGCATTTGCTTTTTGGTATAGGAGAAGCCTTTTAAAGTATGTAAAATAACTGACATATGATAGAAAATTTTCAGATACAGGATATACACTGGGGAGGGAAACTAGGGGAGGGGAAAATTCAAGGGGATTCTTGATGCATTTAAAATCTCACAAGCAGATGTTTGGTTTAACAGATCCATAGTTTAAATGTTACTATACATAGAATTTTTCCCATTTTGATAAACTGGGGACTAATAGCTGGGCAGTACAATATGTAATGCTGGGTTCCAAAATGTTAATGCTATTCTAAATAGGACATTTGGTTTTTTTTTAAGCCATTACCACCTCCTTGATTTCCTGGAATTTCTGACTCACTAGGCATCACATTCAGATTTTGAATAAATGGCTCTTGTTCCTGGAACTAACCATTTAACCACATACTGGCATCAGTCAGTCTAATAAAAGCAAGACTTGAGAGTACTTGTAAAAAGGCACTTCACTGTGGAACACATCAGATATTTTCAAAGGCACTATCAAATCAACACATTGTACACACCAAACCTACACAATGTTTTATGTCAGTTATATCTCAATGAAAAAAGAAAAATACCCTGATAACCAATAGTCATAGAAATGTCTCTCTTCATCCAGTAATTTGTAAATATAATGCCAAGATAAACTGCCTTATGCACTATTTATTGCCAAATTCGTTTGGCATTTCTGTGTAGGTGTGTGCGGTTTCAACTTGACTTGATTAGACTCACTCTTTCTAAAACAACTTATGGTAGAAAATGTATTAGTATTGATCTATTGGTACTCTAATTTCTTTAAAAACTATTTGGTCAATATATATATCTGATTGAGATTACTGCTTGTTTCATTATATGCCTATTATATAATGGGGGTATAATAATTATTTTTATAGTCTTAGGAGAATATGCTCCCCACAGTTGTTACATTGAAATGATTCAGTTTTTATCCCCATGTTAGTGACATCAACAAAGAATAAAAAGATTCCAGAATAGGTGAAGCATAGCCTAAAAGAAAGAAGATTACCATCATGATACTTATATAGTTTCACAAATAACATACATAATTTGGAATCTCACATTTTGTAGATATTTGTTTTAACTTATAAAACTGTAATCTTGAAAAGTTGTGTTTTATTGGCGTTTCATGCTTCATGTCCTTCTCTAAGCTCCCTTTACAGCTTTAATACCTTCAGAATAATAAGGTTGGCTGGTTGTCAGAAAAAAAAAAAAAACCTCTTAATGAAGAGTTTTGCAGTGAGGGCATGTAACTACAATTCATTGAATCTGTTAAAGTTCCAAACATTCAAAGAGCATTACCTATGTAATATAAATATTTATACCTATCTGCCTGTGATTACAAACTAGGTCCACATTTCCTACAAAATTATCAGAAAGATTTGCCATATCTTATGGTAGCCATCTTGAAATGCCTCAAAGGATTTCCAGGTTTTCTCACATTTGAATATGGATCATATGTCCACTCTATTACTGTGCCAGCTGCCACCAGCCAGGAAAGTCAGATCATCACAAGTGAACCTTCTAAAACAAAACTCCATTACTTGTAGTTGGCCCAACCGCCTGGTTTTTACCGCTTCTAGTTCTCTTCTTTGTGCGTTTTGCTGAATACTATGTGAAAACCACAGCCATCCCATAAAGAAGGAGGTAGGCCCTATCATCAATTTTTCTGGACCAGAGTCTTCATTTACCATGGTCCCCGAAAGAAAGAGCCTTGGTGTCACCCTGGTAGCCCAATACTAACCATCTCCTGACAATGTCACCTAGTGACACTCTCAATCTAACTAACATAATTCCATCATAATTCCTCTAGGTCATGGGGATCCCTTAATAAATGTTTTTCAATGTCACACTCTGTCAGGTGGTCTCATGAAAAAAAAAAATCCCAGTGTGGTATAGTTATTCAGTTAAATTTTAGTTCACACACATACTAATTTTCCTGAAGGTCACAGATGGAAGTAGATGAGAGTGATTTCTAGCATCAGCCATGGGCTATGCAGAATCATGAGTCCCTTGCAAATTTAGGCCTCCTTTAGACCTCAGGGTTAACATGCCACCTGACTCATCCCTTTATCTGATCAGTATATTTGAACTCAGAGGATCCAGCTGGTTGGAGTCATCTAACAACTATGAGAACCCCAGTTCATCAAAAATACTTGAATAATTGTTGATTTTTTTTGTATTTAAACTGGTCATATTTCTCAATCTTGTTGGTGAAGAGAAACTCTCAAATTTTCTACCTTAGAGTTAGTCATTTTCAATATCAAATATCAGTTACATGTTAATTAATTATATTTAATATAAATACATAGTCTTATAGTTTCTCTCCAACCTACCTTTCTCTTTTCTTTCAGCCTGAGATTCTACCTAAGTTCTTAAATGGCTTATATGCTATCAGCTGTGACCTAGCTTCTATCTTCCTTCATCTATTCATTGGAGTTTCTTCAGACCTACTCAAAGTTTTCTGGTTTGTCTTTTTTGAGTACTTTGCTTATATAACATGCTGAAGGCCATGGTCTCTGCTACTGAGGTCTTACTATGTGGCTTTCGCAGCTCAACCTTAGTTCCTTTCACTTAGGCTTTCTGTATCCCACCCTAAGATATGTAGAAAACTTCTCATTCCATCTGTACCACACCCAGTCCATAGGTTTGAAAAGGTCTATCTGTCTAAACACCTTCTGTGTCAATAGCCTCAAAAATGCGCTTGTATTTCTCAAAATTACGTCTTGGAAATGAGAAATAAGCACCTCTGAGATGGAAAAAACCCCACAATTATTTGTTCTTTCCCTTCCAGCCTTGTCTGACCTAGTTTAATACCATTCAAATGGGGAATAAAAAGTAGTAGAATTATCCCTAGCACATCAGTTCTTAGTCTTTCCTATAACCCTTAGAAAATAAAGCTTATGAAAAAGAACATGGTTGGAGACCTAGTTCTTGATACCCTCCTTTTACACTAAATTTCTTGAGTGGAAGTTCAATTTGTACTTTGTTGTTTTTGATCTATTTGATTTAATGTTAACTTTAAAGTAAAACTTCTTCAATGGCAGTAGTATCTATAAAATTCCTTTACAATCAAAAATTGTGCAAATTCTTAGGATATATCTACCATGTTTAAATGAGGATGAAAATTATCCTTTCTATAAACCGAAGTATAAAATAAATGCCCAGGAGTCCATATTTATATAAATGATTGAATAATAAATTGAGGATGAGACAAATAAACTCATGCAGAATAACTCTAAGTTATTTATGTAAATATTCCACCACCCCTCAATTTGATGGGTCATAATCCTTCACCTCTTAAGTGTGGGCTGCACATAGTAGTCAAAGAGAACAATGTGGAAAGAGAAAAAGAAGAATATCCTTTGAGTACAGAAACATGACAAACACAACCTCAGTCAGGTGATGAAGGTGAACATCAATAGTAATAAGTCATGTTGACAATATGGATCCTTGATATGTAATGAAAATGGCACCTTATCTCTGCAATCTTCATCCCCAAAACACATAAGCCCTGCCTAATTAGGAGAAAAGCATCAAACAAATCCTAATTGAAGGATATCACACAAATTATGACCAATAATCCTCAAAACTGTCAAGGTCATCAAAAACAAGCATGTTTTGGGGAATGGTGGAAGCAAGGGCTTTCCATGGAGGCTGTGAATAATCTGACACTCTGGAGAAGCTTCAGGTTATTCACTGTAATAGTAACATCTAATGTGGAAAAAAGTATAGTTTATATTAATTTGGTGGGGACCAAATGGTGATCCTCTGTATACTATGTCAAGAAGTTTGAGCTTCCTTCCATATGGAGCTTTCTCTTATGGTTTTTAAGCTGCAATCTACTATACAGTGATATGTGGATTAGAAAATATAGCAGAAGTAGACTAAAGCAAATTGATTGAGATGATAAATAAATGCAATATAACTGAATTACGTTTTTTCCCTTTCTCAAAGTTTTATCCTTTAGATTGAGTAGATATGTTTATTCCTTCATTATACACTGCTCTGTAATTTTCTCAAATGGTACCTCATTTGAAGTCTTCTCTCCCTGATCTACTTTTTAGAGTTTCCTAGATAGGGACTGTCACATTTTTCCCCCCTATTACCTCCCAGTGCAGTGTTGACCATATAGAACTAAGCATACAATTAATATGTCTTTACTGATCAGTAACTCATGTAACAGACATGCTTTAGGACAATAGATTTATGTGCATATGTAAACTAATAGTTTTTTGTAATTTATACTATTTACCTGATATAAACACTTTCTTCTATTTTTAGATTACTTTAAAATTGAAAGTAATCTTTACTTTCAAATGTTAAAATGACTAACAGGATAATACTTAGCCTTTCATTGCTTTTCTAATGAAATGACAACAAATGGTGGACTTACACAGTGAAAAAAATTTCCTGTCTCTTTTTATCCAACTCTTTCAGCACAACAGGTATCTCTTTGTTATCTTCTTAGTTTATAAGATTGCACATTATTGCTTATTGAAGTAGGTTTTAAAGCAGTAATAGCTTAACAAAAGACATTATATGTGATATGGACTTAGGACATTATGTGTCCATATATTTTTAAATAGGTGATGGACTACTGGTCTATGAACAAGGGATCTTTGTTTTATTTTCAAGGTAATTTATAGCTATGTCTCTGTGGCAAGACCTTTAATCTCTATGCTCCTTAAATAACACATTTATAAGGGAAAAGGTTTAAACTAGATGAATTTTCAGTTTTTTTAAATTTTAATATTCAATGATATGTTCAATGCATAAGAAAAAGAGCCATTTCGGTCACTGTGATAAGAGATTAGTAATCTTTTAACATATTCTTGGCCAATTTCTGATACATGCAATTTTAAGGCCACGGTTAATTGAAAGATTTATATCATAATCTAGCTTTATCATGCTGAATAAAATGTAAATATTGAGATTAAATTTATTTCTGTACCTGAATTAACTAGCAGTCTAATTTCCTGATTTGTCTCAAGTCCATTATCAATATACCTGATCAAGACAATGAAGTACTCTATGATGGAAGAAACGAAGTATATTAAACAAATCTAAACTCTTATTTGCCTTTTATTTTTTGCACAAAATGTCCTCCAAAGGTTACTGGTTAACTCTTACAGAAGATTTAATGTTAACTGAAATATGGACGTAGATTTGGTAATGAAATATCAAAAAAAATTATAAATATCTAGGAAAATACGATAGTTTCATTAGTTATATGGAGATGAGTTTGCAATGGAGATTTCACTTCATTAAGACAAATTAAACTTAATTTTCTTTCCAGAGTGGGTAAAACAAAGCAGTCACATTAGTTCTGGAAACGTAGTGACTATCTTTTGAAACAGAACTGTAGAGCTGGTGTGGGGTCATACTGATGCTTCAAAAAAATACTAAAAAATTAGTGTAAGAATGCAAGGAGAATGATAAGGGAGTTTAATTCTCTCACTATTTCCCTCATCTATTCCTCCGAAGATGGCCTACATTACTATACAAAACCTTGATTGGCTATTCCAAACATCAAACAACAGAATGTAGGAGGAAGCTAAAGTCATGATATTCATAAACTGATCAAAAGCAAAAAGTGCATTGATCCTGTTCCCTCTAACCTTAGAAGACCAACTATGGAACAATCTTCATTGTGATGAATGTCTGTTTTTTTCTACCTACCAATTTTCCATTTTATCTTTGACAAAATGTCTATCAAACTGACACACTAATGGAAGGAATACTTATAAGCTGTTACCGGGTAGCTGAGGCTAAAAAAGCCAGTGGTAGACAAATTCCTATCATCTACACTCTCCAAAAATAAGTATGAAGGCAAAAGATTATTCATGCTCCTAATTTCGAGAAGATTGAAGAGGCAAAGCTGAGGACGTGGAGGTCCTTGATGCAGTTTTTAAGCCTTTGTATTGTCAATAAACTTGAAATACAAGAAAAATGGAACATAAGCATTAAGACAACCACCAACAAAAAATGTATACATTATAATAATATGTCTTCCTCATGTATTAGATGTTTCTTAATGTCTCGGGCATACTACTTACACCAGAAGCATCCCAGTTTCTCGCTAAAAACCATGATTTGTGGTATTCTGTGGTTCCAGAAACTCTGCATCTCTGGGGGTAGAGGAATATGAATTGTTGTTATGTAACCTGAGGAATACTTATTCCCTTAATTCACAGCTTAGAAGTGACTGAGTCAGCTGCACTGCTCTGATTTTGTACCAACTTTACCTTCGATTCTAGAAAGTCCACACTCTCACACAATGATGCTCATAATGTCTTTTAGAAACCAACTTAGGTCTTTTGTACATCAACTGATGAAAGTTAAAATTTATTACATTATGATGTTGCCTATCAATCAGCACTTTGCTCCAGCAGTATCAAAATCTTCATCTTTGAATGTATTAAAATGCATTCAATATGTATCTAAGAAACCTTCAAGATGGCGGAAGAGTAAGACATGAAGATCACCTTCCTCCACACAAATATATCAGAAATACATCAACATGTGGAACAACTCCCACAGTACACCTGCTGCACGCTGGCAGAAGACCTCAGACCTCCCAAAAGGCAAGAAACTCCCCACGTACCTGGGTAGGGCAAAAGAAAAAAGAAAAAGCAGAGACAAAGAATAGAGACAGGACCTGCACCAGTGGGAGGGAGCTGTGAAGGAGAAAATGTTTCCACACACTAGGAAGCCCGTTCACTGGTGGAGACAGGGGGTTGCGGCGGGGGGGAGCTTCAGAGCCACAGAGGAGAGCGCAGCAACAGGGGTGCAGAGGGCAAAGCGGAGAGATTCCAGCACAGAGGATCAGGACCGACCAGCACTCACCAGCCTGATAGGCTTGTCTGCTCACCCGCCGGGGCGGGCGGGGCTGGGAGCTGAGGCTCGGGATCCGACAATCCCAGGGAGAGGACTGGGGTTGGCTGCGTGAACACAGCCTGAAGGGGGCTAGTGCGTCACAGCTAGCTGGGAGGGAGTCTGGGAAAAAGTCTGGACCTGCATAAGAGGCAAGAGACCATTGTTTTGGGGTGCCAAGGAGAGGGGATTCAGAGCACTGGTTAAACAACCTCCAGAGATGGGTGAGAGCCGCTGCTATCAGCGTAAACACCAGAGACTGGCATGAAATGCTTAGGTTGCTGCTGAAGCCACGAAGAAACCTGTGTGCAAGCACAGGTCACTATCCACACCTCCCCTCCAGGGAGCCTGTGCAGCCCACCACTGACAGGGTCCTGTGATCCAGGGACAAATTCTCTGGAAGAACACATGGCGCGCCTTAGGCTGTTGCAACATCATGCCGGCCTCTGCCGCCGCAGGCTCACCCCACATTCCGTACCCCTCCCTCCCCCCCCGCCTGAGTGAGCCAGAGCCCCCGCATCAGCTGCTACATTAACCCCATCCTGACTGAGCGAAGAACAGATGCTCTCAGGTGACCTACACACAGAGCTGGGGAAAAATCCAAACCTGAACCCCAGGAGCTGTACAAACAAAGAAGAGAAAGGGAAATCACTCCCAGCAGCCTCAGGAGCAGTGGATTAAATCTCCACAATCAACTTGATGTACCTGCATCGGTGGAATACCTGAATAGACAAAGAATCATCCCAAAATTGAGGCGGTGGACATTGGGAGCAACGATATACATATTTTTTCCTTTTTCTCTTTTTGTGACTGTGTATATATATGCTTCTGTGTGTGATTTTGTCTGTCTTTTTGGTTTCTTTTCAGTACAGTTTTTAGCGCTTGTTGTCATTGGTGGAATTGCTTTTTGATTTCATTGCTTTGTTCTTTCTTCATTGCTTGCTTGTTTTTCTTCTTTTACTACTTTGAATTTTTTTCATTTTTAAAAATTATTTTTTATTTTAATGACTTCCTTTTCTTTTCTTTCCTTTTTTTTCTCCCTTTTCTTCAGAACCAAGTGGCTAACAGGGTCTTGGTGCTCCAGCCGGGCGTCAGGCCTGTGCCTCTGAGGTGGGAAAGCTGAATTCAGGACATTGGTCCACCAGAGACCTCCCGGCTCCAAGTAATATCAAACAGCGAAAGCTCTCCCAGAGATCTCCATCTCAAGCTAAGACCCAGCTCCACTCAACAACCAGCAAGCTACAGTGCTGCACATCCTATGCCAAACAACTAGCAAGACCGGAACACAAAACCACCCATTAGCAGAGAGGGAGCCTAAAATCATAATAAGGTCACAGACACCCCAAAACACACCAACGGACATGGACCTGCCCACAAGAAAAACAAGATGCAGCCTCATCCACCAGAACACAGACACGAGTCCCCTCCACCAGGAGGCCTACACAACCCACTGAACCAGCCTAGCCACTGGGGGCAGACACCAAAAAAAACAGGAATGACGAACATGCGGTCTGCTAAAAGGAGACCCCAAACACATAAGTTTAGCAAAATTAGAAGACAGAGAAACACACAGCAGAAGAAGGAGCAAGGTAAAAATCCACCAAACCAAACAAACGAAGAGGAAATAGGCAGTACCTGAAAAAGAATTCAGAGTAATGATAGTAAAGATGATCAAAATCTTGGAAATAGAATAGAGAAAACGCAAGAAACATTTAACAAGGACCTAGAAGAACAAACGATGAAACAAACAACGATGAACAACACAATAAATGAAATTTATTTAACAAGGAGCTAGAAGAACAAAAGATGAAACAAGCAACAATGAACAAAACAATAAATGAAATTAAAAATACTCTAGATGGGATCAATAGCAGAATAGCTGAGGCAGAAGAACGGAGAAGTGACCTGTTAGATAAAATAGTGGAAATAACTACTGCAAAGCAAAATAAAGAAAAAAGAATGAAAAGAACTGAGGACAGTCTCAGAGACCTCTGGGACAACATTAAATGCACCAACATTCGAATTATAGAGGTTCCAGGAGAAGAAGAGAAAAAGAAAGGGACTGAGAAAATATTTGAAGAGATTATATTTGAAAACTTCCCTAATATGGGAAAGGAAATAGTTAATCAAGTCCAGGAAGCACAGAGAGTCCCATACAGGATAAATCCAAGGAGAAACACACCAAGACACATCTTCATCAATCTGTCAAAAATTAAATACAAAGAAAACATATTAAAAGCAGCAAGGGAAAAACAACAAATAACATACAAGGGAATCCCCATAAGGTTAACAGCTGATCTCTCAGCAGAAACTCTGCAAGCCAGAAGGGACTGGCAGGACATGTTTAAAGTGATGAAGGAGAGAAACCTACAACCAAGATTACTCTACCCAGCAAGGATCTCATTCAGATTTGATAGAGAAATGAAAAGCTTTACAGACAAGCAAAAACTGAGAGTTCAGCACCACCAAACCAGCTTTACAACAAATGCTAAAGGATCTTCTCTAGGCAAGAAACACAAGAGAAGGAAAAGACCTATAATAACAAACCCAAAACAATTAAGAAAATGGGAATAGGAACATACATATCGATAATTACCTTAAATGTAAATGGATTAAGTGCTCCACCAAAAGACAGAGACTGGCTGAATGGATACAAAAACAAGACCCATATATATTATGTCTACAAGAGACCCACATCAGACCTAGAGACACATACAGACTGAAAGTGAGGGGATGAAAAAAGACATTCCATGCAAATGGAAACCAAAAGAAAGCTGGAGTAGCAATTCTCATATCAGACAAAATAGACTTTAAAATAAAGGCTATTAGAAGAGACAAAGAAGGACACTACATAATGATCAAGGGATCAATCCAAAAAGATGATATAACAATGAAAATATTTATGCACCCAACACAGGAGCACCTCAATACATAAGGCAAATGCTAACAGCCATAAAATGGGAAATCGACAGTAACACATTCATAGTAGGGGACTTTAACACCCCACTTTCACCAATGGACAGATCATCCAAAATGAAAATAAATAAGGAAACACAAGCTTTAAATGACTCATCAGACCAGGTGAAATTAATTGATATTTATAAGACAGTCCATCCAAAAACAACAGAATACACTTTCTTCTCAAGTGCTCATGGAACACTCTCCAGGATAGATCATATCTTGGGTCACAAATCAAGCCTTGGTATATTTAAGAAAACTGAAATCATATCAAGTAACTTTTCCAACCACAACGTTATGAGACTATATATCAAGTACAGGAAAACACCCGTTAAAAACTAGAAACTCATGGAGGCTAAACAATACACTACTTAACAACAAATAAATCACTGCAGAAATCAAAGAGGAAATCAAAAAATACCTAGACACAAATGACAATAAAAACACTATGACCCAAAACCTATTGGATACAGCAAAGGCAATTCTAAGAGAGAAGTTTACAGCAATACAATCCTACCTCAAGAAACAAGAAACATCTCAAATAAACAACCTAACCTTATACCTAAAGCAATTAGAGAAAGAAAAACAAAAACCTCCAAAGTTAGCAGAACGAAAGAAATCATAAAGATCAGATTAGAAATAAATAAAAAAGAAATGAAGGAAACGATAGCAAAGATCAATGAAACTAAAAGCTGGTTCTTTGAGAAGATAAACAAAATTGATAAACCATGAGCCAGACTCATCAAGAAAAAAAGGGAGAAGACTCAAATCAGTAGAATTAGAAATGAATAAGAAGTAACAACCGACACCGCAGAAATACAGAGGATCATGAGAGACTACTACAAGCTACTATATGCCAATAAAATGGACAACCTGGAAGAAATAGACAAATTCTTACAAAGCACAACCCTCCGAGACTGAACAAGAAGAAACAGAAAATATAAACCGACCAATAACAAGCACTGAAATATATACTGTGATTAAAAATCTTCCAACAAACAAAAGCCTAGACCAGATGACTTTATAGGCAAATTTTATCAAACATTTAGAGAGGAGCTAACACCTATCCTTCTCAAACACTTCAAAAATATAGCAGAGGGAGGAAAACTTCCAAATTCATTCTAAGAGGCCACCATCACCCTGATACCAAAAGCAGACAAGGATGTCACAAAGAAAGAAAACTACAGGCCAATATCACAGATGAACATAGATGCAAAAATCCTCAACAAAATACTAGCAAATAGAATCCAACAACACATTAAAAGGATAATACACCATGATCAAGTGGGGTTTATCCCAGGGATGCAAGGATTCTTCAATATATGCAAATCAATCAGTGTGATACACCATATTAACAAAATGAAGAACAAAAACCATACGATCATATCAAAAGATGTAGAAAAAGCTTTCAACAAAATTCAACACCCATTTATGATAAAAACCCTCCAGAAAGTAGACATAGAGGGAAATTACCTCAACATAATAAAGGCCATATAGACAAACCCACAGCCAACATCGTTCTCAATGGTGAAAAACTGAAACGATTTCCACTATGATCAAGAACAAAACAAGGTTGCCCACTCTCACCACTGTTATCCAACATAGTTTGGAAGTTTTAGCAACAGCAATCAGAGAGGAAGAAGAAATGAAAGGAATCTAAATCAGAAAAGAAGAAGTAAAACTGTCACAGTTTGCAGATGACATGACACTATACATAGAGAATACTAAAGATGCCACCAGAAAACTACTAGAGCTAATCAGTGAATTTGGTAAAGTAGCAGGATACAAAATTAATGCACAGAAAACTCTGGCATTCCTATACACTAATGATGAAAAATCTGAAAGAGAAATTAAGGAAACACTCCCACTTACCACTGCAACAAAAAGAATAAAATACCCAGGAATACACCTACCTAAGGAGACAAGAGACCTGTATGCAGAAAACTATAAGACCCTGATGAAAGAAATTAAAGATGATACAAACAGATGGAGAGATACACCGTGTTCTTGGATTAGAAGAATCAACATTGTTAAAATGACTCTACTACCCAAAGCAATCTACAGATTCAATGCAATCCCTATCAAACTACCAATGGCATTTTTCACAGAACGAGAACAAAAAGTTTCACAATTTGTATGGAAACACAAAAGAACCCAAATAGCCAAAGCAATCTTGAGAAAGAAAAATGGAGCTGGAGGAATCAGGCTCCCTGACTTCAGACTATACTACAAAGCTACAGCAATCAAGACAGTATGGCACTGGCACAAAAACAGAAATACAGATCAATGGAACAGGATAGAAAGCCCAGAGATAAACCCACGCACATGGTCACCTTATCTTTGATGAAGGAGACAAGAATATACAATGGAGAAAAGACAGCCTCTTCAATAAGTAGTGCTGGGAAAACTGGACAGCTATATGTAAAAGAATGAAATTAGCACACTCCCTAACACCATACACAAAAATAAACTCAAAATGGATTACAGACCTAAATGTGAGGCCAGACACTATAAAACTCTTAGAGGAATACATAGGCAGAACACAGTATCACATAAATCACAGCAAGATCCTTTATGACCCACCTCCTAGAGAAATGGAAATAAAAAGAAAAATAAATAAATGGGACCTAATGAAAATTCAAAGCTTTTGCCCAGCAAAGGAAACCATAAACAAGACGAAAATACAATGCTCAGAATGGGAAAAAATATTTGCAAATGAAGCAACTGACAAAGGATTAATCTCCAAAAGTTACAAGCAGCTCATGCAGCTCAATATGAAAAAAACAAACAACCCCATCCAAAACTGGGCGTAACTCCTAAAGAGACATTTCTCCAAAGAAGATATACAGATTGCCAACAAACACATGAAAGAATGCTCAACATCATTAATCATTAGAGAAATGCAAATCAAAACTACAATGAGGTATCACCTCACACTGGTCAGAATGGCCATCATCGAAAAATCTACAAACAATAAATGTTGAAGAGGGTGTGGAGAAAAGGGAACGCTCTTGCAGTTGGTGGGAATGTAAACTGATACAGCCACCAAGGAAAACAGTATGGAGATTCCTTAAAAAACTAAAAATAGAACTACCATATGATTCAGCAATCCCACTACTGGGCATATACCCTGAGAAAACCATAATTCAAAAAGAGACATGTACCACAATGTTCATTGCAGCACTATTTACAACAGCAAGGACATGGAAACAATCTAAATGTCCATCAGCAGATGAATGGATAAAGAAGATGTGGCACATGTATACAATGGAATATTACTCAGCCATAAAAAGAAATGAAATTGAGTTATTTCTAGTGAGGTGAATGGACCTAGAGTGTCACACAGAGCAAAATAAATCAGAAAAGCAAATACTATATGCTAACACATACATATGGGATCTAAAAAAAAAAAAAAAAAGGTTCTGAAGAACCTAGGGGCAGGACAGGAATAAAACACAGATGTAGAGAATAGACTTGAGAACGCGGGGAAGGGGAAGGGTAAGCTGGGACAAAGTCAGATAGGGGCATGGACTTCTACATACTACCAAATGTGAAATAGATAGCACTTGGGAAGCAGCTGCAATAGCACAGGCAGATCAGCTTGGTGCTTTGTGACCACCTACAGGGGTGGAATAGAGAGTGTGGGAGGGAGACGCAAGAGGGAGGAGATATGGGGATATAAGTATATGTATAGCTGATTCACTTTGTTATAAATCAGAAACTAATACACCACTGTAAAGCAATTATACTCCAATTAATATATAAAAAAATATGTATCTGAATATTTTTTAGCAGTTTTTAAAAATTTTTATTGGAGTATAGTTGATTTGTATCTGAAAATTTCTTTGCATTTTCCCTTATTTAGTGAAATGGTAGAAGAGGGGAAATACAATTTATTTGAAAAAAAATATTGTATTAGAAAAAAGATTTTAAAATAACACAATATATTCAAAAAATAGTGATACTTTAACCTCATCCTGAATGTTACATTATGTAGAAAAATAAAATCAATGATTAAAATGCATTCTAGAAATATATCTTTCATGTTGCTGTCTAACAGGCAGGTATATTTGGTGATTTCATAAAGCATTTGCTTCTTGGTATTGAAAACTCCTGTTCCTTTTCAGTTTACTTTTGGCAATATTATTTCAAATATCTTTTTCTTCAAAAATTTGTTATGTAAGAAAGTGGGGGCTCATTTGTGTTAATATTGAGTATGTTCATTTAGTTATTTATGCATTGGACAAACATTTATTAAGCATCTGTCTCAGATTTAGAAGTGGGATATACTATATTAACAAACCAGAAACAAAGCCCCCTGTACACATACAGCTTGCATTCTGATTAGGAAAATGCAGACATTAAACAATCAATAGATTATCTATCAAGTGATGATTCATGTTAGGAAGAGGAAAATAAATAAATAAAACTACTTTGTAGTGGGTAGACTATAGGATGAGAATAACTTGAAAGAGACCTGAAAGAAGTGAGGGAGGGAATCATGTGACTACTGGAGAAAACACATTGCAGGACCAACTAAAAGAAAGCCTGTTGAGTCAGGGGCTTTCACAGCATGACTGAGGAACAGCAGGGAGGCCAATGTGGGCACCGCAGGATGAACAAGAAGGTTGAGAAGGAGATTACGAAGTTAGGAGACCAAATCACAGAGCAACTGATAGTCCATGGTGAGAACATTGATTTTTATTAGTCTGAGTGAGATGGATAGCCACTGGAAAATTTGGAGCAATGTGTCACTCTTTTAAATTTGGTATATTTTTTAAAAAGATTTCTGTGGTAGCTGAGTGGAGAGTAGCCTGGATAAGTGCAAAGATGGAGTAGGGACACCAGTTATGAGACTACTGAAATAATCCAAGCTAAAGATAATGCTGCCTTACATGAGAGTGGTTACCGTGGAGACAGTAAGAAATGGTTGGTTTCTGGATAATTTCTATGATATTATTTTGAAAAATGGATGATGAATTTGAAACAGGAGGGAAGGGGGCAGGGTACAACCTTTAAAAGAATGACATAGCCCAAGGGCACAACATAAACTGATTAGAACCAAATAGGTCCAAATTGGCGGAAGATTTGACTTCCAGTGGACCTTGAGCCTCATTATATGCTCATTGTAATATAATAGAATATGCTAAATGACACACCCACCAGCACCATGTCAGTTCCAAGGCAGAACATAAAGGTCAGAAGTGGGCGGTGGCCCAATTCCTGGAAATCCCCACCCCTTCTCCAAAATAGCTGGAATACTCCTGCCACTCCTTAGCCTATGAAATCACCCACCCCTATAAAAACTGACAACCCCATAGGTTAGGGCCACTCTTGCCTTCTGAGATGGCCCACACTCTGTCTGTGGAGTGTGTTTCTCTCTAAATAAATCCACATCTTACCTATCACTCTGTCTCTCACTGAATTCTTTCTGCAATGAGACATCAAGAACCTGAGCTTCAATGTGGTACATATATACAATGGAATGATACTCAGCCAGAAAAAGGAATGAAACTGGGTCATTTGTAGAGATGTTGGTGGACCTAGAAACTGTCATAAGGAGTGAAGTCAGAAAAAGAAAAACAAGTATTGTATATTAACGCATATATGTGGAATATAGAAAAATGGTACAAATGAACCGGTTTGTAAGGCAGAAATAGAGACACAGATGTAGGGAACAAACATATGGACACCAAGGGGGGAAGTGATGGGGGAGGGGGGTTAGGTGGGATGAATTGGGAGATTAGGATTGACATATACACACTAATATGTATAAAATAGATAACTAATAAAAAGAAAAAAAAAGAAGAAAAAGAACCTGAGCTTAAGTCCTGAGACCTGGTGTGTGATCTCAGTTAAAAGACTGTGAGTTCAAGTCCCAATCTGCATTTAGTCCGGGTTTGAGTCTGGATACGTGGGTTCAATCCCAATCTGGGTTTAGGCAGGGTTTGAGTCCTGGCATGTGGGTTCAAGTCCCAATCAAGTTACACGGTTTCAAATTAGATGTGTGATGTGGAGAGCGGGAAAAGATGTCTTTTGTAATTTTTCTCTGTGCATCTCAAGGAAGGGAGTTGCTAATTACTGAGATGAGTAACACAGTCAAACTAATAAGAGAACTTTGGGGATTGAGGGAGCATGGTATAAAATGTTTCACTGCAGACATGTTACATGTGAGATGCCTATTCAGCAGGTAGGTGGAGATGCCAGGCCGACTAACAGTTGCATGAATGGTTTTTCAGGGGGAGAGTTTGGGCTGCAAGTATAACTTTGTGATCAGCCGCAAATAAATTATATTTAAAACCAAGAGATGAGATGTTATCTCCCAGGTAGTTAATGAAGATAGAGAAGCTATCTAAGAACAAATCTTGTAAAAATCTGATGTTGAGAAATTTTAAAAGATGAGGAGAAATCCCCATAGGAAACAGAGAAGAGATAAATACTAGGTTGAAGAGAAAATAGTGATATTTCTTAGCAATCAGAAACAAAGGTGGGCTTCCCTGGTGGCGCAGTGGTTGAGAGTCCACCTGCCGATGCAGGGAACACGGCTTTGTGCCCCGGTCCGGGAGAATCCCACATGCTGTGGAGTGGCTGGGCCCGTGAGCCATGGCCGCTGAGCCTGAATGTCCAGAGCCTGTGCTCTGCAACAGGAGAGGCCACAACAGTGAGAGGCCCGTGTACTGCAAAAAAAAAAAAAAAAAAAAACAAAGGTGATGAAGAAAGAGTCAAAAGCGATGTTGAGGCTTCTATGATTAAGTTACTAGAAGACTAATGATGACATTATTTATGACATTAGGCAAAGGAGAGGAGAAATTTTGTAAAATACCTCTGGAGGACAAAAACCAAAGACAATATATCTTTCTTAAGGTTCACAACACATTTCATTTGATGTCCCAATACAACCTAGCACAGATAGCAGTTATTATCAAAAAACTGTTGATTAAAAAGTGTCAAGATAGTAAATATTCCTTTGATAACTTAAGGCCATGATTTATGGGGTAGATAACAGACAATATGTACGTTAATATGTAAAGTTGAATTTTTGCATACTACAGTTTGCTTGTTTCAGTCTAATCCTTTTTATCTTCTCTTCTTTGGATCTGCTATACAAAGATAAATAAGATTACTGCTGATTATTCCACTTTGAATTAGAATGCTTTTGATAGAAGTTGAGATATAAAATAGCAATAAAGAAATAAATATTGGAATTTTAAAACGTGAGCTTTGAACCCAACATAGGAGCACCTCAGTACATAAGGCAAATTCTAACAGCTATAAAAGAGGAAATGGACAGTAACATAATAATAGTGGGGGACTTCAACACCTCACTTACACCAAAGGACAGATCATCCAGACAGAAAATTAATAAGGAAACACAAGCTTTAAATGACACAATAGACTAGATAGATTTAATTGATATTTATAGGACATTCCATCCAAAAACAGCAGATTACACTTTCTTCTCAAGTGCACATGGAACATTCTCCAGGAGAGATAACATCTTGGGTCACAAATCAAGCCTCAGTAAATTTAAGAAAACTGAAATCATATCAAGCATCTTTTCCGACCACAACGCTATGAGATTAGAAATCAATTACAGGGAAAAAAACGTAAAAAACACAAACACATGGAGACTAAACAATACATTACTAAATAACCAAGAGATCACTGAAGAAATCAAAAAATACCTAGAGACAAATGACAATGAAAACACAATGATCCAAAACCTATGGAATGCAACAAAAACAGTTCTAAGAGGGAAGTTTATAGCAATACAATCATACTTCAAGACACAAGAAAAATCTCAAATAAACAATCTAACCTTATACCTAAAGGAACTAGAGAAAGAAGAACAAACAAAACCCAAAGTTAGTAGAAAGAAAGAAATCGTAAAGATCAGAGCAGAAATAAATGAAGTAGAAACAAAGAAAAAAATAGCAAAGATCAATAAAACTAAAACCTGGTCCTTTGAGAAGATAAACAAAATTGATAAACATTCAGCCAAACTCGTCAACAAAAAGAAGGAGAGGATTCAAATCAATAAAATTAGAAATGAAAAATGAGAAGTTACAACAGACACTGCAGAAATAAAAAGCATCCTAAGAGACTGCTACAAGCAACTGTATGCCAATAAAATGGACAACCTGGAAGAAATGGACAAATTCTTAGAAAGGTATAACCTTCTAAGACCGAACCAGAAAGAAATAGAAAACATGAACAGACTAATCACAAGTAATGAAATTGAAACTGTGATTAAAAATGTTCCAACAAACCAAAGTCCAGGAGCAGATGGCTTCACAGGTGAATTCTATCAAACATTTAGAGAAGACCTAACACCCACCCTTCTCAAACTCTTCCACAAAATTGCAGAGGAAGGAACACTCCCAAACTAATTCTATGAGGCTACCATCACCTTGATACCAAAACCAGACAAAGATACTACAAAAAAAGAAAATTACCGACCAATATCACTGATGAATATAGATGCAAAAATCGTCAACAAAATACTAGCAAACAGAATCCAACAGCACATTAAAAGGATCATACACCATGATCAAGCGGAATTTATCCCAGGGATGCAAGGATTCTTCAATGTACACAAATCAATCAATGTGATATACCATATTAACAAACTGAAGAATAAAAACCATATGATCATCTCATATGAGATGAAGAAAAAGCTTTTGACAAAACTCAGCACCGATTTATGATAAAAACTCTCCAGAAAGTGGGCATGCAGGGAACCTACCTCAACATAATAAAGGCCATCTATGACAAACCCACAGCAAATATTATTCTCAATGGGGAAAAACTGAAAGCATTTCCTCTAAGATCAGGAACAAGACAAGGATGTCCAGTCTTGCCACTATTATTCAACATAGTTTTGGAAGTCTTAGCCACAGCAATAGAAGAAGAAATAAAAGGAATCCAAATCAGAAAAAAGAAAGTAAAACTGTCACTGTTTGCAGATGACATGAAAACAGTGATACACAGAAAATCCTAAAGATGCCACCAGAAAACTACTATAGCTACTAATGAATTTGGTGAAGTTGCAGGAAACAAAATTCACAGAAATCTCTTGCATTCCTATACACTAACAACAAAAGACCAGAAAGAGAAATTAAGGAAACAATCCCATTTACCACTGCAACAAAAAGAATAAATACCTAGGAATAAACCTACCTAAGGAGGCAAAAGACCTGTATTCAGAAAACTATAAGCCACTGCTGAAAGAAATCAAAGATGACCAAACAGATGGAGAGACATACGATGTTCTTGGATTGGAGGAATCAATATTGTGAAAATGACTATACTACCCAAAGCAATCTACAGATTCAATGCAATTCCTATTAAATTAGCAATGGCATTTTTTACAGAATGAGAACAAAACATCTTAAAATTTGTATGGAGACACAAAAAACCCCGAAGAGCCAAACTGATCTTGAGGGAAAAAAAATGCATCTGGAGGAATCAGACACCCTGGCTTCAGACTATACTACAAAGCTATAGTAATCAAGATAACATGGTACTGGCACAAAAACAGAAATATAGGTCAATGGAACAGGATAGGAAGCCCAGAGATAAACCCACGCACCTATGGTCAACTAATCTATGACAAAGGAGGCAATGATTTACAATGGAGAAAAGACAGTCTCTTCAATAAGTGGTGCTGGGAAAATTGGACAGCTACATGTAAAAGAATGAAATTAGAACACTTCCTAACAGCATACACGAAAAGAAACTCAAAATGGATTAAAGATCTAAATGTAAGACCAGACACTATAAAAGTTTTAGAGCAAAACACAGGAAGAACACTCTTTGACATAAATCACAGCAAGATCTTTTTTGACCCAGCTCCTAGAGTAATGGAAATAAAAACAAAAATAAACAAATGGGACCTAATGAAACTTAAAAGCTTTTGCACAGCAAAGGAAACCATAAACAAGACGAAAAGACAACCCTCAGAATGGGGGAAAATATTTGCAAACAAATCAACAGACAAAGGATTAATCTCCAAAATATATAAACAGTTCATGCAGCTCCATATTAAAAAAAAGCCCAATTAAAACATGGGCAGAAGTCCTAAGTAGACATTTCTCCAAAGGAGACAAACAGATGGCCAAAAGGCACATGAAAAACTGCTCAACATCACTAATTATTAGAGAAATGCAAATCAAAACTACAGTGAGGTATCACCCTGCACCAGTTAGAATGGCCATCATCAGAAAATCTACAAACAACAAATGCTGGAGAGGGTGTGGAGAAAAGGGAGCCCTCTTGCACTGTTGGTGGGAATGTAAATTGATACAGCCACTATGGAGAACAGTATGGAGGTTCCTTAAAAAACTAAAAATAGAATTACCATATGACCCAGCAATCCCAGTACTAGCATATAACCAGAGAAAACCATAATTCAAAAAGACACACGCACCCCAATATTCATTGCAGCACTATTTACAACAGCCAGGTCATGGAAGCAACCTACATGCCCAACGACAGATGAATGGATAAAGAAGATGCGGTACATATATGCAATGGAATATTACTCAGCCATAAAAAGGAATGAAATTGGGTCATTTGTAGAGACGTGGGTGGGCCTAGAGACTGTCATGCAGAGTGAAGTAAGTCAGAAAGAGAAAAACAAATATTGTATATTAACGCATATATGTGGAAACTAGAAAAATGGTAGAGATGAACTGGTTTGCAAGGCAGAAATAGAGACACAGATGTAGAGAACAAATGTATGGACACCAAGGGGGGAAAGCGGGTTTGGGGGGGGTTGGTGGTGGGATGGATTGGGAGATTGGGATTGACATATATATACTAATATGTATAAAACAGTTAACTAATAAGAACCTGGTGTATAGAAAAATTAAATTTAAAAAAAGATGGTAATATAGAGAAAAAATTTCTCATTAAAAAATAAAATGTGAGCTTTGAAAATATACAAAAATTAATTTATTTTAAAAGGTAATTCCTGAAACTTTAAAGATACTTAATTGTAAAATGTTAATAACACATGTCATGGAATTTGATAAATAGGCATAAGTTAACTGAGGCTTATTAGACTTTCATTGCTTTCTAAGTATAGTGAATTGGTTCACCTATGCACTACTGGGGTAGTAATTAGGGTTATAAAATCACTGAAATCGGAAAGTGTCACACCCTCACGTTTACTGGTTATATTACTTACAATGGCAGGAATCTTGAAATACTATTTTGCAAATTTAAATAGTCCCTTGAATTTCTTTATCAAATTTCCAAGGATTTCAGTTAAGATGATAAAATTTCAGTGTTTTTCACAGAGGAACGGGATTCTGAATGAGAACAGCAGATTGGGCTTACTAAGTCAAGCTCTGGCACAACTGACTCTGCACCCATGCACCTGCAAGCTGGCTATTATTCAAGCACTTTCTAGCAAGTTCTGTCCTATATTGAGCTCTGAAGAAGTAGTTCCAGTTTCTTATTGACACTTCCAAATAAAATTCATCTTGAACACAATACAAGAAACCAAATTAATTATTTTCCTCCTTCCAATATAACCTCCGTTTGATCACTGTCTCACATAATAAAATCACTAAACATCCTTGTGTGTTAAACTTAAAATTTCAGCAGCATCTTTGATTTCTCCATTTCCTGTTGGTACCCTAGACATCTTTCAAGAGAATTCATATCAGTTACTTCATTCAGCTTATTAGAAACTCTCTTTAATTTAAAAACTAATTTCAATAGCCTTTTAGCTTATTATAAAAGTATGTTCATTGTAGAGGATTTAGAAAATGCAGATAAGCTGAGAGGTAAAATTAATCCTTATTCATAATCCTACAAACCAGAGAGTATTACCATTAACATTATGGTGTTCATTACTACAACATTTAATGTTCATATTGAAACTGTTCAACTCAGACTGGGACTTGAACCCAGTGCCAGCACTCGAACCCAGCCACAACCCAGATTGGGACTTGAACCCACAGTCTTTTAACTGAGATCACACACCTGTTCTCAGGACTTAAAGAAGCTCAGGTTCTTGATGTCTCATTGCAGAAAGAATTCAGTGAGAGACAAAGTGATAGGTAAGATGTGGATTTATTTAGAGAGAAACACACTCCACAGATAGAGTGTGGGCTGTCTCAGAAGGCGAGAGTGGCCCTAACCTATGGGGTTGTCAGTTTTTATAGGGGTGGGTGATTTCATAGGCTAAGGAGTGGCAGGAGTATTCCAGCTATTTTGGGGAAGGGGTGGGGATTTCCAGGAATTGGGCCACCGCCCACTTCTGACCTTTATGTTCCGCCTTGGAACTGACATGGTGCTGGTGGGTGTGTCATTTAGCATATTCTATTGTATTACAATGAGCATATAATGAGGCTCAAGGTCCACTGGAAGTCAAATCTTCTGCCATCTTGGACCTATTTGGTTCTAATCAGTTTATGTTGTGCCCTTGGGCTGTCATTCTTTTAAAGGTTGTACCCTGCCCCCTTCCCTCCTGTTTCAATACTAATTTATAAAATTTACTGAAGAATCATTGTATATATATATACTGGTTTAACCTAGTTTTCAATGTTCTGTAAACATATTCCATTGCATTAATTTCTCCTCCAAGATAGACCCATCTTTTTTACTTAGTTAAGAGGAGCCACAATTTCTTCTTCTTAAAATAGTGTTTACTTAACTTAAAACTTATCTTTATACCAGCAATATAACATTCCATTAAGTAAATAGATCACAATTTACCTTATCCGTCCCTATTGATAAGCTTATAAATTATTCTGTGATTTTAAACAATGTGTCTAAGGTCATCATTTTAGCTAAATTTTTCCACTAGAATTCCTAATATGTCCCTACAAGAACTTGCTAGGGATGTTCATTTTTGTGGCATTTGAAATGTACTGTGCAGAGATCTGGTTTGCTTACCATTTTCTGCAGAGAGATTATATACTCTTTAACACGATGTTTTCAACCATTTGGGTTCAACTAGTCAGTAGCTTTTTGAGTCTCCTGGCCCACTAGAATTGTATCCATTCACACTACTATTGTAATCCAGTAACAATAAACCCTTCAGTTGTTTTGATTCAACTGCATATCTCTGCCTCTTGTTTAAAACATGTCAGGGGTTTTGATGCTGCTGAAAGACACGTCTTCTATGAAACTTCACTGCCCAAGACTGTGTTGTCTTGGATAACACTTTTGCTCCCCAGTTTGCATTTCTGTGGTATTTAATGTCTCTAACAAACACTTCAGATGAACCTCCATGTAATAAAAGTATGTGAGACTGTATTTTCATCCTCCCCATTGTGCCTCACAAGAGGCCTGGGGCAGAGTATGTTGTAGCCACGCCTGCAGGTCCCCAAATGCCCTGCTCAAAAAGTGATATATATCCAATATTTGTATTACATCAAATATCTCCTATGGTAAGTGTAGCTTCGACCTTGTGGAGTATGGTTTAGATGTTTATGATATATGCTAAATATTACATCAAGAGTTTTTTACATTTCTACAGAGTAATATGAATTTTGAAAGTGAAGAGCATTAAGTCTTTCTGGCACAGCTGAGGGCTCTGTGTACCAGTGCAGCAGAGCAATGTCTAATACTCAACATTTCCAGTAAGATTGGCTCCCTACCGAATTCTGGACAACATCTTCATTGAACTTTGGGCCAATATTTAAATCAGTGAGATCTTTAGTTAACAATCTTTATTTCTTATTCATCCATTTGTCCTCAACCCTAACACATTTTAAATGCTCGATAAATATAAGTGATTTCATAGAATTTTATATGGTTATATTAAAGAGTTAGTAGTTCAGAATGCATTGAAATCCCTAAAACTTTAAAAGTCTATAGCAATGTCAATGTTTTATGCAAAAAAACTGTATTTTATATGATATTTTAATTTCTCAAGATTGCACAGAATTAGGGACTTCTCTGGCTTTCCAGAGGTTAAGACTCCATGCTTCCATTGCAGGGTGCGTGGGTTTGATACCTGGTCAGGGAAATAAGATCCCACATGCTGCACAGTGCAGCCAAAAAGTAAAAAGAAAAAAAAAAAAAAAAGATTGCACAGAATTAGACTTTCTTTCCTCTATAAACACATTATTATACTGTGACACAATAAACATGATGGTCCATCTTTTGTAAGAAATAAATGCCTTTTAAAAATATTTGTTTAAATGTCTGTGAGATTTGCAGTCAGGTCTAATACAGTGATTTCAGCAAAATCAATATAAAATGATTACCGAATTTAAGATCAATTACCTGAACAGATTTGGTTTGCAACTTTTAATATGGTTTCTTGTATAACAATTTTCCCATTATGCTTCTTTTTAAAACTGGAATTTTACTAAATGCAATTTTCCCATTTGATAGGGCAAGTGTTTAAAAATAGTCAGAAAGTAAATGCAAAATACATACCCTCTATCATTTGACTTTTAATAGGTCTGTGTATGTGAATGGTCCCTACAAACTATCAGAAACATAATCATTTTGGTAATAATTTAACATACTTATTCTCATACTTTTCTTTTCATAAATGCTATCCACAGAAATTAGAAGAATCAAGGAAAATTCATCCTTCATGCACAGATTTTGTTCATTATCTTCTAAAATATAAGATGCTGTTGTCAAGGGAGAAAGTATCTGTGCTTGAAAAGAACAAAAGCAGAAGTATAATCTCTGCCTGAACCTGGAGCAAAAAGTAGTGGTGTTAGGACTACTTTGAATCCTGTATCTCAGTGGTTCTCAACGGGGGGCAGTTTCATCATCCTCCTGGAGAAATTTGTCATGGTGTGCACACATATTTTGTTGTCTCAAGTGGAGGGTGCTACCAGCATCTACTGCGTAGAGGCCAGGAATGCTGTGAAATCTCCTATGGTGCCAGGATACATAACCACAACCACAGGATGTCGAGAGTGTCAAGGCTGAGAAATACTGGTCTAGCGTTTATCAGCCCTAAGCCTCCTTTTATAGATTTCTCTTCCCCCACCTGGATGTTAGTTAAAACCAGTCCTTGTGGTTAAGAAACACAAAGACATCTATTAGATCCCATGAAATCTGTGATGTTTCCATTTTGGGTCCAAAGTTACTCAAACCCCAGACATACATGTAAAAAAGTAAAAGCACTAATAAGGCATTTCTTTTTTTTTTTTTTAATTTTTATTTATTTATTTTTAGGCCATACCACGTGGCATGCGGGATCTTAGTTCCCTGACCAGGGATCTGGCCTGTGCTCCATGCAGTGGAAGCGCGGAGTCTTAACCACTAGACCGCCGGGGAAGTCCAATCATAAGCCATTTCTTAATTGCTTTCTCATACACCAATACACCCACGCTCATTTTCTTTGTTTGTTTGCTTTTTTCCTCAGTAGTTCATCTTTAAGAATGAAAGAATAAACTGATCAAATATGAAGGAATATTTAAAGTTCTTAATTTCAAAGAACATTCATTCTGATTGCTGAGTATTTTTTTATAGCTCTTGCTATAATAAATGGGAGTGAGAATCTACAGGATTAATGAGGGCTGCTCAAAGACCCATATTTTCATGCAAATTTCCTAGTCACCCTAAATTATATCACCTGTAAGATTCAGTCAGCAAACATGGAGAAGTAGGACTTCAGAAATAAATGAAACCATTTCCATTTCCTTACATCAAGTGTTGGCAAATTACAACCCACAGGCCACTCTCAGCCAGCCATCTGATTTTGTAAATACACTGAAGGATGGCCACATTAATTCATTAACTCATTGCCCATGGCTACTTTTGTGTTACAGTGCAAATTTGAGTAGTTGCAACAGGAACTATACTGTCTTTAAAGTTTAAAATATTTACTCTCTGGCCCTTTACGAAAAAAAAAATTGTCAACCCCAGATATTAAAGTGCGGGTCTTCTGGCCACAGAGAGCCTGAGGACAGAGGTCTGGAGCCTGAGTGGTTTCTTCCTCACTTGTAAGGTCTCTGAGTCTGTCTGCAGAAATTGAGGACAATACACAGTCTGAAAATTAGTGACTTAGATCTTTTAAGTGCCCATAAATACTGCAGACTGCAGGAGAAATAAAGTAAAAGGCAATGTAAATTGGGTACAAGAAGGTATCCAAAGTTACAGGAAAATAGAAACAAAGTGTTATCTATTAAGAGGCCTTTCTTCTGACATATAATGGTGTGATCTCTTACAAAAGAAGATGGATATTCAAGTCCAAGCTCTCAACTGTACACCCATCCCACAAACTGTATACCCAAACCTCTGCTCCTCAGCAAATAGCAACCACATTTACCCCGTTGCTTAGAACAAAAAGTTTGGCAGCATCTTTAAATCTTCTCTTTCGCTCACTTTCTACACCCAATCCATCACTAGTCCTATTAACTAACCTTCTAAACAATTCACCACTGCTACCACTCTGACCCAACACTTCTCTATGGCAATAGTCTCCCAATTGCTTCCTTGTTTGCACACTTTTCCTCATAAGATCTATTTTACACAAAGCAGAGTAAATTTTTTTTTTTGGCTGCATTGGGTCTTTGTTGCTGTGTGAGGGCTTTCTCTACTTGCGGTGAGCAGGGGCTACTCTTCGTTGCAGTGCGCAGGCTTCTCCTTGTGGTGGCTTCTCTTGTTGCAGAGCATGGGCTCTAGGCACACAGGCTTCAGTAGTTGCAGCATGCGGGCTCTGCAGTTGCGGCATGCGGGCCCTAGAGTGCACGGGCTTCAGTAGTTGTGGCGCATGGACTCAGTAGTTGTGGCTCGCGGGCTCTAAAGTGCAGGCTCAGTAGTCGTGGAGCACGGGCTTAGTTGCTCCACGGCATGTGGGATCTTCCCAGACCAGGGATCAAAGCCCTGTTCCCTGCATTGGCAGGCGGAATCTTAACCACTGCGCCACCAGGCAAGTCCCCAGAGTAAATTTTTAAAATACAAATTATACAACCCACTCCACTCTATAATACCTCTCCCCACTTTCACAATTAGAATAAAATCCCAGCTTTTCCCTTGAATTATAGAGCTGTGAGTGACTAGTTTCTGGCTACTTCTCTGACCTTGTCTCCTATGTCTTTTCCCTTTGCCTACACAGAGATGCTGGCCTTCCTTCTCTTTTTGCAGGGTAATTTAGTCATTTCTGCCTATCCATTCTTTCTTCTGGGAATGTGCTTTCTCCCAAACTTTATTGTATATATTCCTTCTAGAGGGTTTAAATGGAGCTGGAGGAATTTTAGCTTGATTCTTGCTGTGGAGGTAGCAATAGGTTTAGCATTTGCACTATTTTTATTGGCTTTCTATATATACTTTTAATATATCATTTTCTCGGAGATGTCTTCCCCTTCAATCCCCCATTCTTTATAGAATGTCATACTTTTTTAAAGTCTGCTTCACTGAGGTGTATTCAGTTATAAGTTTTCTTTTCAATGAGTTTTGGCGAATATATTCAATATACAGGTGTGTAAATATCACTTAGATCAATATATAAAACATTTCCGTCACTCTTAAAACTCACTTTGAGGACCTTTGCCATTAACAAACTGCCCTCACCTTGAGCCCATGGCAATCACTGATCTGCCTTCAAGTAAATGAAATCAAACCATAGGCAGCCTTTTGTGTCTGGTTCCTTTTACATATGGTTATTTTTTGTAGTTTCAACTGTTTCATTGAATGAATTTGGAGTTCATTTCCTTTTGTTGCTTTTTATGCACTGTATAGATGCACCACCTATTTGTTTATTCATTTACCAGGTGATGGACTTTTGAGGTGTTTCCTGTTTTGGGCTACTATGATTTAAGTTGCTATAGACATTTGAGTCATTTTCATATGACATTAGTTTTCATTCCTATAAGAGAAGTTGCTGAGTTGTACGATGAAGTATATGTATAACCTTGAAAAAAATATTTCAAAGTGTTATACAATTGACTTCATGTTCATTTTTGTGCATTGTGTGGATTCATTTTTTCTCATATGGATATAGAAACACCATATGTTGAAAATACTGTCCTTTTTCCATTGAGCTACCCTAGCACTATTGCCAAAAAACAATCACTCATATAGGTACAGGTTGATTTATGAATTCTTTATTCTGTCCATTGAGCTATATGTTTATCCTCACTTTATTAATGTACTTTAATAATAAGTCTTTCTGACTTCACTCTGTATGACAGACTCTAGGTCCATCCACATCTCTACAAATGACCCAATTTCATTCCTTTTTATGGCTAATATTCCATTGTATATATGTACCCCATCTTCTTTATCCATTCATCTGTGATGACCTAGATGGGTGGGATGGGGTGGGGAGTGGGAAGGAGGTCCAAGAGGGAGGGGAATATATGTATACATACAGCTGATGCACTTCGTTGTACAGCAGAGACTAACACAACATTGTAAAGCAACTACACTCCAATTTTTTAAAAATTGAAAAAAAACATAATAAGTCTTAAAATTACATATTGTGAGTCATCAATTTAGTCCTTTCCTAAAATTGTTTTGGCTATTCTAGACCCTTACACTTCCATATAAATTTTTGAATCAGCTTGTAAATTTCTATGAGAATGCTATTGGGGTTTTTTGATCAGGATTTTAGTAAATCTATAAATCAAGTTGGGTGCAATATATATCTTAGCGATACTGATTCTTCTGATTTGTGAACATAGTAGATATTGTCATTTATTTAGGTTTTGTAATTTCTATTAAAGAGGAATGCTTTCATAGGTTTAAGTTTATAGGTCTTATACATATTTTATTAAATCTATTCCTAACAATTTCATATTTTGAAGCTATCCTAAATGGTATTTTAAGTTTTCAATTGGCATGTTTTTATTCTTTGTATAAATCTTTTCACCATTTGTTATTTCTCTATTGGATTATTTTTTTAACTTACTTATATCGCTTTTTTTTCCCTGCTAAAAAGTAAGCTTCTTCACAAGTGTCTATGTATTTTGATCACTACCACCTCCTCTGTCCCATAAAATTACTGGAGCACTGAAACAACCTAAGTAAGTATTCATCAATGAATGAATGGATAAAGGATTTGTAATATATAAACAATAGAATATTATTTAGCCATTTGTGACATGGATGGACCTTGAGGGCATCATGCTAAGTGACAAAAGTCAGACAGAAAAAAGCCAAATTCTATATACCATATGATCTCTCCTATATGTAGCATGTAAAAAACAAACAAAGAAACAAAAGCAGAAAACAAAACAAATTTTTAAAAAAGCTCATACAGAGAACAGATTGGTGGTTGCCAGAGGTGATGGTAGCGGGTAGAGGGTGAGAATAATGGGTAAATTTTAATTTTTCTTTTTTTAATTTAAATGAATTGAATACATTTTTTAAAGTACTGGTGCACATTAATTTCTCAGTAATTATTTATTCCTCTATGAATGTACAACATATGTGACACTGAAAACATTGTTTAATTTCTCTAAGTCTATGTTTCTTCATATATAGGTATATAAATATTTATATATGTAAATATGAATATCTACATATGTATAAACAATAAAACAATAGTACTTACCCTCCCTGAGATTACTGTTAAATCATATTTTATAAAAACTTTAACACAGCCTAAAAGGCACTAACTTCTGTATTTCTTAGTGTTTTTCTATAAAGAAAAACACATCATATTGCTATGGTTGATTGGCTAATAGATGGAGTGGATTTGTTTTACTTTAGTTCTTTCTCCAAGGAAATGTTGTCTACATAACACTGTTATTTATGATATTAGTTCTCAGCTGAACTAGGTTTCCTAAATTAATTATAACCTGAAGATAAACAACAAAAAAAATCCTGAAATTGCTCCTTGAAAATTTTAGAATTAACAGCTCATTAGTTCACTCCATCACTAATAACTGCCCCCAATTCATTTCTTAAATATATAAAAAGAAAAACCTAATTTTAAGTAATTTTTTAAATTATAATCTTGGGACATTCTCTGGGACTCTTGATCTTGAGATCAGTGTTCTTACTAATTTTTCATTTTGTAAAGATGACTCATCTCTTCAAAAAAGTCATTTGGTTTAGTGATTTCATTAAGATAGGCCTTGGACTGCTCTGGCTACTTACCTCAGTGATTAAGATATATCTAGTAGTTATTCTGCAACTACCCTGTGCTCAGCTTTAATGATTCTTCTTTTGGTGTGGGAGGTGGGTAGAGGGTGGGCTTGTGTTAACACAAATATAAAAGCAAATCCTTATATGTTTACTTTCAAAGAGTTGGTCAGCTATTAACAAGACTGGAACTCCATGAGTTATTAAAAGTGGTTGGGATTTAATAATATTTAGAAAACTCTCAAACAAAACCATAAAACTGTCTTTACTCTTTGGAGCAGTGAGCTCTCATGGTCTTATCACTCAGCCGTGCCCTGTGTAAATGTCAAGAGATCAGGCATCTCGACTACAAGACACAGCACCAGATTTCATCTCCTCGTTCTTCATAATAAAGTGCTATGAATGTTCTGAACACTTTGTTCCTTAGGTTTCATGTCCAGACTGCTGGGGTCATGGGAGAATATGTTAATGGGTCTTGTCAGTTTGGTGAAAGACACTCAAATGGAATGGTGCACAGCCAGGTGCCACGCATCCCGACACAAACTAGCATGAGGTAGGGAAAGTCACTGGCCCATTTGACATTTTTTCTGCTACTTTGCCTCTGATACTTCTTTGCCAGTACAACAAATATTCTAGGAATTCCTCTTTCTTCTTTAGCTCTAATATTCCTGACTCTTAGCTCATTCATACCTCTCTCAGAATACCAGACCTTATATACTCTCATCACATTTCCCTAATAACACCTATCCTAGACACCAGCGCATTATTATTCACCGGTTCCCGTAGTCAGCATGATCTCGTAAACACTCTTTCAATGCCTAATATTATACCATTGCTATGTTAAATGCTGTGGCCAAAAAAAGGCCAACTAAACTTCTTCCACGAAGAAGCATATATTGAAGTGGAGGACAGATTATGTCAATATAAAGGAGGAGGAATAATGTGGAGCTCACATTAGACTAAGCTATGAAGTCTCTAAAATTCCCCACACCAAGTCTTCACCCCAGACCAAGTGAACGGAAGTCTCTGAAGGAAAACAGAGGCATGAGAAGAGTCCTCACTACCCAGATGATTTCAATTTGCAGCCAAGCTTGAGGCCCACTGATGGCCAGGCATACGAGATAGCCTAAGGTTTGATGAAGGCTTTGTGCTTGAACTAAGACATGAGGGAGAGATGAGAGCTATCTTGGCCGCAGGACATAGGATGACTGTTCCAGACATAGAAAATACTACTGAGAGAGGCATGGTCCATAAACCCATCAGCTTATCTTAAATGCTGACAAATTTTTTTCAATAAATGAGCTTTGTAGATAATTCCCATATTACTTGCTTGGTATTTTTACAGCATGGGTCTCTAAATGTTACTAGATAGATAGGTGAAAGAGAGTTATTTAAATGATGGTATAGTATGCAATAGATACTATGAAAATTTCACTTATTGCACAGATTTGAACACACCAAAAATATTTCTTAAAAATAGTTGGAGGTCATTCAAACTAGGGCTATGAAATAGTTCTACTCTATTATATTTTATGTAACTATATAATAAATTTAATTATTAATTAGTTGTTATGGGGTCAAAAGTAATATAAATTATCTCTACAGGTTCATATTTTTACTCTGTATATATCTGGAAAACACAAACTTGGGTTTTTAATATTTAAATTTTCTGTTTATACACATGGGTGGTTGGTTGATACCCCAGTAAGGCTGAATTGTCTTTTTTTCCCCCTGTGAGGAACACAGACTGTATCTGTAAAGTTAAAACTTTGTTCCTTTTGCAAATGGACTTAAATGCACTTATTTTGACGCACCTAGATTTCAGAGAAAAAATAAGGCCTTTTTTTTTTTTTTTTTTTTGCCGTACGCGGGCCTCTCATTGTTGTGGCCTCTCCCGTTGCGGAGCACAGGCTCCAGACGCGCAGGCTCAGCGGCCATGGCTCACGGGCCCAGCCGCTCCGCGGCATGTGGGATCTTCCCAGACTGGTGCACGAACCCATGTCCCCTGCATCGGCAGGCGGACTCTCAACCACTGCGCCACCAGGGAAGCCCCAGGCCTTTCTTTTATTTTCAGAAAGAAGAAAATAAATGAGTGATTTTGGAATAAAATTCCTAATAAAGCTCTTTGCGTGAACAAAACTCTGTGTATGTCATACACTTAACGCTACATATTATCTTACAGAGCATTAGTAATAATTTTAAAATTTCATATGCCTCTTTCCGTATGATTTTTTTAGTATTGACAGTAATTCAGTAATTGACAAGACATCTAACCACACATCTTACAAACCAAATTCTGACTGTATCCTGCAACTGCACGGGTGCACCCTAAAAGAGAAACATTATTCTTTTGTTTATTTGGGAATTGAGCTTGAAAAGGTGTGGAATGTCAGGAATTTAAATCAAACCACTAGATGGCGCCCTGCACCCTGAACATACCAGAAAAGTCAGAAACTTTAGGAGAATGACAATTTTGAAACTGCTGTTACCATGGTGACCTGCTTGGCTTGTTCTGGTTGCTTTTCCCTGGGCCATTTTCCTTCTGTTCTTTCTAAATACATGAATTTACTCTTTTATGAACATGGTTATACACTGTACCAATGGAAAAAGAAATACATGCACCAACTACCTTTAAAATCACTGCTATGTGTAATGCCCTATGCTAGTAGCTTCTAATGGGGATTAGAAAGGTAGTTTAAGCCATAGTATTTGTGATGACAGAATTTACAATCTAGGTTAAGCATAATAGGTACAGATTAAGAAACAAAAACTAAACTAGCAATAACAGGAAGTACTTCATTGTGTATTAAATAGCAGCTAGTCTTGGTAAGCATGGTTGGATTTAAAGGACTCTATGTAATGAATCAGGGGATATGGCTCTTGACTTGAGTTGTGTCATTAATTTGCTGTGTTTCTTGAGACATTTTTTAATCTCCTATTTTCAGTTTTTTCAAATATGTGGATTGGACAAAGTAATCTCTAAAGTTCCACTCAATTTTAATATGATATGATTTTTCTAATGCTATAGGAATGGTGTGAAGGATACCTAGGTCATAATAGTCAGAAAAGTGTATCCATGTGTCTGGATATGTACTCTACATTGAAAATATAAAGTTCTGAAGAATAGTATCTGGAGAGGGGAAAAGATAGAAGGAAGCCTGTCAAATCTATCTGACCAGGAACAAACTCATTTATATTGGTATGTTTCTGCAGTTCAAAGTGTTTCAAGTGTTTGCATGAAAAATACTCTAAAAACACAGGAAGGACAATGACATGTCTCTGATGCTGTAAAAAAAGGTTATGACCCTGAGAGTTACTCCAATGAAATAAAAACATTAAAGTTAAAACTGATTCTCTATAGAAGTGCCTCTAAATTTTAGGTGTCTCATAAGCCAAAGCAAAAGAGAAAAATCCAGAAATCTAAGCATAGCATGTATTAGGGGAAAAAGAAAAGGAATAGCCCTGTTTTTCTCAGTGTACTGTATGAAAATCCTCTATAAGAATGAACTTGGGTATGTGTTAAAACTGGAGATTCCTTGGCTTTACCTGAAACCTTGTGGTACTCTGTTAATTTTTCAGTTTTTAAATTTTGCACACTGTAATTTTTCAAGGAAAGAACAAATGGATGAGTAAATAATGAAGGAGCAATGGATGAGGATATAGGGACAATTCATGTCTTCTAGTAAAAAAAGCAGATGATGTTATGACAAACCAGCAGAGTTAAGTATTTAAGTAAGACCCTCCCAGACAAGAAGGGGTCTGCATGCTCTTTTCATAAAGCACCATATGACTCTGCAAAAGGTTGGGTTTGTTTGGTTTTTTAATCTCAAGTCTTAAACCCTCAGAGATCCCTCAGAAACCACCCTACCTTAAAGTAATTCACTCTAATTGCCCATGTCTCCTATCTCCCTGCTTATTCCTGTTTCACTAATGGATGGGTTTACTTACACATTGTTTTCCCCTCCCCACTAGAAGACAGCACTCCTAGAAGACAGCACCCAGCGATCTCCCTTGTGTTGTCACCCGTGAGGCTGGAACTGGAACTTATAGATTCTGTTTCCCAAGTAAGAATTAAGTTCCTCTACACACCATCCCTGCAAATGGCCCGGCAATGTAATATTCCTGGGGAATAAATAGCCATTAATAACCATAAATATATTAAATGTTATTGAGTTTAATTATTTATCCATAGATATTTTTTAATAATCTGCATTTTAAAAACAAAGTGTAATAAGCTTACAGTAAATAACACACTCAAAGTCAAAACTGATATTTTTTATTTTCTTAGATTGTTCCCTAGTGCCCTTTCCCACTCAATACCCCCTCAGAGATAACTATTATTCTGACTTCTATAACCGCAGATTAGTTTGCACTGATTTTGACTTTTATAAATCAAATCATAAAGTATATACTCTTTTGAGTATAGCTTCTTTTGTTGAAGATAATGTTTTTGAGATCCATCAAAATTCTTTCGTGTGTCTATAGCCCATGTTTGTTTTTTTTCTGGGGGGGGAAATTTAAGATTTTATTTTCAATTTTAGGTTAATTAACATTATCAGAAATAAATTTGAATTTATATTTTTTTAATGTATTTTTTAACATCTTTATTGGAGTATGATTGCTTTACAATGGTGTGCTAGTTTCTGCTGTATAACAAAGTGAACCAGCTATACATATACATATATCCCCATATCTCCTACCTATCCCACCTCTCTAGGCGGTCACAAAGCACGGGGCTGATTTCCCTGTGCTATATGGCTGCTTCCCACTAGCTATCTATTTTACATTTCGTAGTGTATATATGTCCATGCCACTCACTTCGTCCCAGCTTACCCTTCCCACTCTCCTCAAGTCCATTCTCTATGCCTGCGTCTTGATTCCTGTCCTGTCCCTAGGTTCTTCAGAACCATTTTTCTTTTTTAAATTCCATATATATGTGTTAGCATATGGTATTTGTTTTTCTCTTTATGACTTACTTCACTCTGTATGACAGTCTCTGGGTCCATCCACCTCACTACAAATAACTCAATTTCATTTCTTTTTATGGCTGAGTAATATTCCATTGTATATATGTGCCACATCTTCTTTATCCATTCATCTGTCAATGGACACTTAGGTTGTGTAGCCCATGTTTTTATAGCTGAGTAATATTTCATCTTAGGAATTTGTACATTTTGTATACACATTGTATGTTGGTAAACTCATATGTTTTCTAGTTTAGCACTACTTTGAGTAAAGATGCTATGAACATTATTGTACATGCTTTTCTGATCTGCATAATTTTTATATTTTCTCTACGCATTTGGCTTTTAGACATATATATTACATCTTTTGTCAAAGTCACGTATTTCTTTTCTAATCTGTCCTTTTCTACACTTTGTTTTTCTCCTCTTTGAACTGAAGAATTTGGGTATCTTCTACCTGTCTTGGAAATTATTAATTATGCTTGCTGCTCTATCCAGGCTACCGTTGAATCTATCCATTGAGTTCTTAATTTAACACATTGCATTTTGCAGTTCTAAAACGTCCATTTGGTTCCTTTTTTGACAGATTTAGGTCCTCCGTTGAATTCTTCCATCTTTGATATATCATTCATAGTCATTTTGAGGCCGTTATCTACTAATTCCAAATCTGGACCATCTCTGGGTCTGACCCTCTTTCCTATTTTATCTCCTATCAGTTACTTTACTGCTTGTTTTCATGTTTCACAATTTTATATTTTGCCCCTTCTAGATAACCAGATACTGGAGTTCTAAATGAACATATCATTACTTAGGAATGTTAAAATTTGTTCATGCAGTAAAATTACTGGTAGTTCATCCTGATTCTGCCATAGCTTGGTTTCAGGTTTTCTTATAGTGGTTCTATATGAGCTTTGTTCTTATTTCTAAAGTGTGGCTCTTATTTTGAGGGGCTTATCCTTTGCTTAGGGCAGGGCCTCCCTGGAGTCTCACCTGAAAGCCAGTTGTGTCCACAAAGCTTTCTCTACCCTGATTGAGTTGGAACTTCAATATCTCCTCAACACTCTGGGAAATCTCTGTTTTCAGCCACTCAGCACTGTTCTATGCTAGGCTTTCCAGACACACACTTAACATATATGAAGTGTAGAAGTTGGCCCAGAACCCAACGTGAACTTCTACCCAGATTCTTGATGTTCCTTCTCTATATCTGTCTCCTTATCAGCATTCTGACCACAAATCCCAGTAACTTTGGCCACCCAGACAGAAATCTGTTTCCTCCTGCTGTTTCCTGATTGGGCTGTATTTTCCTGACTTATGGTTTGGAAAATCTCCTTAAAGAGACAGTAGGAGAGAATGAATGCTTCCCTGCATTGTGTGTGCTGTCCAATGCTTGCAAAAGATTGCTAACTATATTTTGTCCAGATTTTGTAGTTTTTTTATAGGAGAGTAAATTTAATATAAAATAGTCCATCTCAACTGGAATTAGAAGTTCTCTAGGGGATGCTAATTTGTAAGTTTCAAGGAGAATCTATCATATCTGTTTTTTCATTATTTGTTCACTAATTTTTGAACAAATATAAATGTAGCACCTATTATTTGCAAGTATTAAGCACTGAGGATACAAACCTATTAATAAAACAAATATGGATCATGCCTTCATGGAGCTTGGAAAAGAAAATATTCATTAAGTAATTAAACGTGTAGAAAAAAGTAATCCACATCTTATAAATGGAACAAAGTTAGAAACAGAAGTTGCTATGAGAATGTATAATACACAGGCTCCCCAAATCAGCATGTTATAGCATCAATTTAGTATTGTTGTTCCTTAAATTTACTCTTGAAGTCCATGCATCTACAATATTTTTGACAGCAGTCACTTAAATAAAAGTGGGAGCAACATGTTTCTAAGAATACTAAGAATGCTTTTTAAAAAAATGTTTTGGGCACATTTTAATCTTTGTTAGTGTAAAATACCAACATATGAGCAGAAAGAGAACTATCCACCTAAAATATTATGTTTTATGCAAAGACTGAGTTCAGCTTATCCATTTGGAGGAAGCAAGTAAATATATTTAAGTGAAATGCTGCCTATGGGGACCAAGTGGGACATATGAATTTCCAATTGAAAACTTCAGCTTCCCTTGGGGAAAAAACAGTCTTACGTAAACAACCTTTTGGCAGATGTTTTTAAAATGTCTGTTGTTCATTGAAAACTGAATTTTGTTATATAAAAATGATAAACATTTCTCAGAACAACAGCACAAAGCCACTTTCCCACAACCTCATCTGTTACTGTTGACAAAAATAGAAATTTGACACAAGGTTCACAGGAAGGTCAAGAGATATTTTATGTAATGACTCAAATTGAATGTTTTAAAGAGGATTTGAACCTTGATCCATTTAGGTATTACTAAATGAAGCCATTATTTCTTCAAGCACTCCTCTACCATTAATGAACAGGCCCTTATTGAGTTTTTTCTAAGACTAGCACTGAGCTTGGGATATGTGGGTACAGTACAACCAAACTTCTGAGCTCCATTCCCAAGAAAAGCAGTATTTTGAAAACACTGAGAAGAATTCAGGAAATTAATAGTACCTATGAGTTGCCAACTTGTGTGACACAGGCAGTAAGTTTAAGTTCGAAGAATGAAGAGACGCTTCGGTGGCTTAGAACTGTTATAAAAGGTTTGGTTAAGAAGGAAGGAACAGAGATGTCTCTAAGTCACATTACAACTTAGTGGAGGTTGAAATAAGACAAATGACATAGGGAATAGTTAGGCCTTTAGGCTCTGATCTGGAAGTACCTAAATGATCTTTATCATGGACAAGAGAGTAGCCCAGATATTTGCTGTGCATCCTTAGCCTACAAACTACTCAGGAGAGGCTCCTTTTAGGACTCACATATCCTATAGGCCACATCATCTGTTTCAGAGTATAACAGATGAGGCTAATTTACAACCTTTCAGGAAATATTTATTGCGCTAGTAGATGACATTTACTTATAATACCTTCAGTTCACCCTACCAGGTATAACTGAGATTACAAATGAGGGATATTTATGACCCTGGAAACATGAATCCTAATTTCATCCTTAACTATCTCTAATAGACTTGGAAATATGTTTTGTGGTTCTTAAAAAGGGACATTAAGGGCTTCCCTGGTGGTGCAGTGGTTGGGAGTCTGCCTGCTGATGCAGGGGACGCGGGTTCGGGCCCTGGTCCGGGAGCATCCCGCGTGCCGCGGAGCGGCTGGACCCGTGAGCCACGGCCGCTGAGCCTGCGCGTCCGGAGCCTGTGCTCCGCAATGGGAAAGGCCACAACAGTGAGAGGCCCGCGTACCGCAAAAAAAAAAAAAAAAAAAAGGGGACATTAAGAGTAGACATTGTATGTTTTTATGCCAGTGTAAAAAAAGAAAAGTAAACAAAAGAGGAAATGTTTCAAAAAAAATCATGAGCAAATGATTTGTAAATAATTTGTAAAATGTTTAGTCTTTCCTGGGCCTCCTGAGTTAATTTCTTTGGTTTGATGGAATATGTGAACTCTGAAAAAGCTATATTTATATTTCCTCCCACAGATAATAAAAATCCCTTAACTATAGGTGATTGAACACAGTATAAAATAGCAAATACACCTACCTACACAATTTAGGAAATTGAATAACACAAATATCCAGCACAGACTCTCAAAATGATTCCTTTTCTGGTTTTTGATACAAAGTCTCTGTGGACAGAACGAAAGAGAAAGCCATGCTGAGAGAAGAAAGAGAAAATCAAGCTGCCAGCAGAACAAGACGCTTGAGTGCTTCATGGAAGAGAGAAGATTAATCCTCCAGCCTTCATCCCTTGTCACAAGGGTGACAAGGGGTGAAGACTGCTGCATCACCCACTGCTCAGTGTTGTTTGGGGGCTGATAACAGGCAGAATAAAGCCAATGTGGAGCCTTTTCTCCAAGTCGCTCACAGAGCCCAGTGTGACTGAACAGCAGAGTAACCTGGCAGTGGAGCTGCATCACTTAGAGCTTGTTTTCTGTTGTTACTTTGCTTTAAATCTCAGTTGTCAGCAAAGCAAACCTTTGAGTGAGGGAAGCAATCCACTGAACATGCAGGAATCAGGATGGACAAGTAGACTTTCAACAATATTTTGGTTATCCTACCAAAGAGAGGAAAATACCCCAAACACTCTTCTAGAGGCCTCATACCCATTTGCAAAATCACCAGGAATCACAATTTTCCAATATTAAGATTTGCCCCTCTGCAAATACAAAAAGAACCCTTCAATTTATACACCTAGATGAAATCCTACCCTGAACATTTCATTCAAATGGTTATTTGTTACGATTTTCTTAAATTATCTAAAATATTTCCGACATGTATTATGCACACACACACACAACACAAAACTATACTGAATGGAATCTAGTAAAAACTAAGTCTCCCCATCCTGTCTCCTATTCCTCCCCTCTTCCACAACTACTTGCATTATAGTAATTATCCTTCAAGAATAGTCTATGCATGTGCAAATATCACCTTGTTACACAATAACAGCCTCCCACACACACTTTGTCTTCACTTAACAATATACCTCCAAATTAATTGTGTCAGTATATATAGAATAGACTCATACCTTTTAATAATGGCATAATACTTTATATAATATTATGTACGAATAAATCATGAGTTTTCCAACTGGTCCCATATGGATGGATAGATGGGTAACTTAGGTTGCTTCTAGCCCTTCGCTTTCACTCCTAATTGTGAATGAGTATCATTTACTTATAATAGCTTAAGTGAATATATATAACCATATATGAATATATCTGTCAAATTTATCAGACTTAACCTCCAAAGATGATATGGTTAATTTATACTCTCACCCACGAGAGTGTAAAACAAGATTACCCATAACTGCTCTCCTTTGCTTCTCTAATTGTATATTCCTTCATAACACCAAATTTCATCTGTTTTAATTGTTTCAGTTCTATACTTTTGCTCTGACTACCAACTTTGCCTCAGAATTAGCTCTCTCTCTTTTTTTTTTTTTTTTTTTTTTTTCGTCAGTGGCTGCAGGACTCAGCCTGGGGCCCTGGGTGCTGTATGCGCAGCCCTCGATTGACTGGCCAGCCTTCCACAACCTGCTAGAGCAGGCCACCCACCACTGTAAGAGGTTCCAGCAGCTGCGCCACGTGCCCTTCCTGGCCCCAGGCTTCCGCAAGCTCTTTGCCTCCACCCACTTGCCCAGATGTCCTTCACCAGCAGCCAGTTGGAAGCCCATAATAGGAAGAGCCAGACGCAAACGCTGAGCCAGACGCAAACGCTGAGCCAGACGCAAACCCTGATCCAGATGCTGGTGACGCACATCACGTTTCTAAGATGCGCCCCCGTGAGCACGCAGATGTACTGCACTGGTGAGAAGCTGCAGCTGATCTGCCTCGTGGTCACCATGCCTGCCTACAGCCTATGCTACGCCAGGAGCGCATGCCCCACGGGCAGCGTGTCTCCAAGATGGAGTCGAACGTGGAGGTGTGCCGCCTTCTCAAGCTGCCCGTCCGCCCGCAAGCTCCTCACCTGACAAGTTAAGCAGCCGGTCGCCTGCGAGATGAAGTGGAGAAGGTGCAGTGGGTGGAGGCCTTGTCCCACGCTGGGGTCATTCCCCGGGTGGATGGGGCCCCAGGATCCACTGGGGGAACTGGAGAGGAAGGGGCGCAGCCACGGGCTTACCGCAGCAAGAGCAGCGGCTGGAGCGCATACTGAAGCGAGCGGCCCTGGAAGAGCAGCCTGAGAGGGACCTCTTAGCTCGTGAGGTCGTCAGGAGAGCAGCAGCCTTGAGCGCGCCAGACGCAGCCAAGCGGCGCATGGGCACAAGAGAGCTCTTAGCTTGTTAGGTCGTCAGGAGAGCAGCAGCCTTAAGCGCGCCGGATGCAGCCAAGCGGCGCATGGGCACTGCAGTGCGCAGGGCGTGGTCTCGTTCCCATTAAAGCGGTGTGTCTCCGTCACCGTCCTGAGAAGCCTGTACTTCAGGGACCTGCTGTAGCATCAGGGTCCACATCCGACGCCCTGGACCCTCACTGGATGTAAGTTACCTTGTTTTCTTGAATTTAAAATTGTAATTTATTGTATTAAAGACACTAACATGAGATCTACCCACTTAATAGATTAAGTGTACAATATTGTTAACTATAGGCACAATGCTGTACAGGAGATCTCTAGAATTTATTCATCTTGCGTTCCTGAAACGTTATGTCTGTTAATTAGCAACCCCTCATTTTCCCCACACCCCTGGAATCATGCAGTATTTGTCCTATGGCTGCCTTATTTCACTTAGCCTCATGACCTCAAGGTTCATTCATTTTTCCGCATGTGACAGGATTTCCTTCTTTTTTAAGGCTAAATTATTCCATTGTATGTATATACATTTCCTTAATCCATTCATCCATCGATGGACATATATATAGGCTATAATCATTCATCTAGTACCAAAATACATGTTTGAAGCTTATATATAATTTCTTCTAGTACCAAAATACATGTTTGAAGCTTATATATAATTTCTATCTTCTCCTGAAGAATAAGTATTTAAAATAATCTAGATTAGTGACTCCCTGATTCAAATACAACTACTGTAATTTAATCATACCATGTGGGCTTAATGGGTTTAATGATGGTTAGGAGCACTGCTTTAGTGATGTGAAAATTGTAAATTAAGAATATAGCAACATAATGTACAATTTAGTTTATTTCATTTTAATCTGGCATCATTTTCTCATGGATAATACTATAAGCTTTTGATTAGTATAAATATGCACTGTTTCTTAAAATAAAATAAAGTATTTTAGGTAAAAAACAACATATATTAGAAGTTGAATCAAATCAAACAAGAAAAACAAAACATCTAGAAAAGAGAAAAAGATTCTAAATCCATTACAGAGTCCCTAAATATAATGGAAAGCAAACTATTTAATACAAAAGTTAAATGTTTCTGACGTTGAAAAAACTCAATGCAAGCAAAGCATACCTATGTTATCATCGAATATTTACATAATTACTAATGAGATAATTTTAAAGATGCCAGCTGATGACAAATTGAAATGATAGTGGAGTAATCATAGTTCAGGCATATAAAAATGGAGTTGGGGGACAATTGAGGACCAGGGCTTAGATAAATCCCAGCTAGATAAGTCCCAGCACCACTGAGAAATTGAACTTTCTGTGAACTATACATAACCCAAGGGCATCAGCCGTTTTTAAAACAACATCGGCTACCTGCAGCCTTGTCTCAAGGTTTTTGCCCCTTGTAACTATGCAGCCATTTTGGATCCCAACCTATCCATGCTTAACAAGCACACTCACTTCTTGCCAGCTCCAATTACAATTCTTGATAAATAACTCATGTAACTAATTGTGGCCTTGAAGTTTTTGCCTCCATAAACTTCCTCCATTTTGTAGTCAGTGGAACACAATTCAAGTACTTCTTGAATCTATGTCTCCCAGGCTGCAGTTCTAACAAACCCCCAATAAACGCCTCTTTGTTTCAATCAGGTCTCCATTTCTGAAATTTTGGTTAACACAGCTGATGTAACATTCATTAAAGACATTAATAGAAGGACTTTGGTGAGATTACTCCAGAATTGAAAACCGGAGGGCAGTGTGGCTATATTACTGAGCTCTGAAAATTGATACTCTCTTGTTTATACTTATATATTTTCATATATATTCAATACATTTCAAAAAATATTTTCTTTTGAATTGAACAAACTTTCATTTTCTCCTCTTTCAGTTCTTTCCCCTTGTTCTTCCTTCCCCCTCACTCACCTATGTTCCCTCTTTTCTCCCTAGGGGGGAAAAAATTGCTTTCTTTTAACCCAAAAGTTGTCATTCACTTGATGTAGGGCCCTTATGCATCACCAGAGGGTTAAAACTTATTAATATGTTGAATATGAATGAATGAATTGTGTACACTCTGAGGTATTTTTCTGACCTGATTGAGATGTGCTACTAACTGCTGAATGTTTGCACTAGAAGGTACTTATGCATGAATCTTGATTCACTGCCAAAGAATAAACAGATAAGTTAATAAATGGAACAACTAATTAATAGTCCATTTAGACACATAAGGAGTATTACATTGATAACAAAATCCAGTTGGGAATAGTCATAATGCCATTTAATAATATGAAGAAAAATATGAAAAATGCAAGCTATTAGAAAATCTTTATCCACTTTTGACAACAATCCTCAAAAGTTGGTGTCTGTATGTGATATTTTTATAATGTTTCCTCAAAAAGGACTTGAAACTGGAGAAATATATGTATTAATAACTATACTTGTCTTGTAAGATAGATACACTTTTTCTCATTGGTAGAACACTGCATGTTACATTTGAAAATTGTATGTAGAAAATAGTGGGACTGTTTTGGAGAAGTATATTTGAGAAGCAATGAATGATCAGAAGTTTTGTGACAGAAAATGTTACCAAGTCCAGGCTTGTACTGCTCCCCGCACAATAAGCCAGTAAACCGAGAGACGAGTTGTTGGGGCAAGGAATAGCGACTTAACTTGGAAAACCAGCTGACTGAAAAAGAAGATGGTGGGCTAGTGTCCCAAAGAACCATCTTGCCAGGGTTTGGATGCTAGTTTCTTTTATAGAACAAAGAGGGAGAGGTGAGGAGGTAAAGTAAAAAAGGCAATAAGTTGTCGCAAATATTTCCTGGTTCCAGCCAGACTCCAGAGAGGATGTGTTCATTTCTTCTTTCCTGCAACCATTCTCACCTGGGCCTGGTCAGGCTGTGAGTGAAACAAAGGCCTTGTAGCTTATAAGCTCAGGCATGGTAGGCAGGGTTCCCAGAGATGGACCATTATGTGTGCTTTAAGCTACAGGCAACATCCCCTTAGTGATTAACTTATAGCAAAACCAATAGAATATGAAGCTTAAAGTAAAAGAAAAAGATCCAATATGGGGTCAGATTTGTTCCTCCCTATTATAAAAACATACGACCTAGAACTCCAATTCCATAATTCACTGGTTATCTTGTAATACTTTTTACAAGGCTTACTGAAGCTCGAAAGACAGTTCTGTTTGTTTTCTTTCTTAGGAGAACTCACCCTTGCTGGTGAGCTAACAGTTCAATGGTTGGCTGCTGTGATAGTCTGCAATCCTCAGCCCTTCTCTCCATATTGGACTGTATCTTTAGTGTGTTCCCCATAGAATATGCTTCCCCCCGGCCTGTTTGTAGACTGGGCCTCTTCAGCTTCAAATTGTTTTACTGGCCCGTGGTCATCTTTTCTGCTTAGTGGAACTGGGCCTCAGGAGACTTAACTTCCTATGCTGTTGGCTATACTGTAAGATCTTTAATTACTTCCTTTTCATTAATTACTCATAATTTTCACATTAAATAAAGCTCGTAGGTGATTCTTTCTACCTTGAGAACCTTGGTCTTCGAACTCTGAAATTCTAATCTTAGCTGATTTCTGTGCTGATAAACAGAAGCAGAGAATAAAACATAAAATTCATGAAGTTCACAGACATGAATGTATCTAATTTAAGCCAAGCTATAGATCAAGCTTGGAGATGCTTTCCAACCTTCGTGATGACTTGGAAACCTTGAACAGCCACACTTAAAAAACTCACTAATATTAATTTAGTAATGAAGCCAATAAATTAGGAAGTGTTTTTTTATGTAATAAAAGCAAAACAATACAATGTTTTAGCTCCATCACCATATATTTTTAGTCACTACTGTTCAGGGGGAGGGGAGTACCCAACTCATTTGACTATTTGCTGGAAGGACTAACACACTTCCACATAAAGTTATAATCATGGCTAAGATTTTATTATAGCAAAAGATATATTTCAGGAAGAACATGAAACAAAGACACATATGCAAAGGAGTCACACACAGGCTTCCATGTTCTCCCTCTTTCTCTGATAGCCTAGCATAGGATGCGGTTTTCTCCTGTGAGATGTCTCTACCCAAAGAAGCCCACCTGAGTCTTGGGGTCTAGAATTCTTAAAGACACAGACTTTAAACCAGGAACAAATATATCATGACTCTTCATATTTTCTTTAAATATGATGACAGCTTGGTTCTTCTTGACCCATCACATTACACAGTCACTAGGAGAACTTTACAGTTCAGTGCTGTGTTTGACCAAGGGTTGTTGCCATTGCTACAGAGATAAGTAAGAACTAAGTAAGGCAGCTCTGCTGTGCTATTCTCCCACCTGCCTAAAACTAGACTTCCAACCAAAAAGTTAAAAAGAAAAAGAGGTGATATGGTAGAAGATTTTTGTGTGAAAGAAAATTTTCAGTAAATGAGGCAATGTGGTGTAACAGTGAACAGTGTTTGGTTTAAAGTCAGTAATGCCTTTCTTTGTCTTCTAACCCCAGTATCTAATTGTTGCATGATAATCTCAAGTGATGAATTTATGTCTTCCACATTCTCAGTTTTCTGAATAATATTTAGATCACACAAAGTTTGGGGAATGAAAATAAATCAATATGTAGATTTCCTTGCCATTTAGTTCTTCAAAAAAAATGAATGCAAGATATTAAATCTTAAAACCATTCAAAATTATTGTAGATTTCACTGGATAAAGAAGACAATCTAATTAACTTTTCTTTTTTATTCAGACCAAGTGCTTTTTTTTTTTTTGCCGTACGCGGGCTTCTCACTGTTGTGGCCTCTCCCATCCATTGCAGAGCACAGGCTCCGGATGCGCAGGCTCAGTGGCCATGGCTCACGGGCCTAGCCACTCTGCGGCATGTGGGATCTTCCCGGACCGGGGCACGAACCCGTGTCCCCTGCATTGGCAGACGGACTCTCAACCACTGCGCCACCAGGGAAGCCCCTGGACCAAGTGCTTTTTCATTCTGATTACAATATTTGGGCTGAAACTCTTGTTCCTTTGCAAACTGAATAGCATGAGATGGTAGATGTCAGGGGAAGTGAATATTTACCCTGGACTCGTCTGCCCTCTGCTCGCACACTTTGTATGTTGACCAAAATGACCTCAGGATCTCCTTGGCAGTCTCTTCAGGAAAGAGGACACGCTTGATTCATCAGTGTCTGGCCTTGAATATCAAATGTGTTTTCAGTAAGCACAAGGTGTCTTTTTAGTTCTGCTGTGCAGCAGTGCAGGAGCCCATGTGCTTTGGCTTCTGGAGGTCACGGCTAGCTCTTTGACAAGCCTTAACCTTCCTTTAGTGTTCTTCCCTGAATCATTAGAATGTTGAAATATGACCCTTCAACTTTTTGTTGTTGCTATTGTCCCTAGTTATTAGTATGCTCCAACAAATATCGAAAACATTTTTTACATAGAGCGTATCAGGCTACTGAGGCAGTTATTTTTCTTAGGTAGAAAGCAAAATCTAGAAGGCCACATTTAATTTGGAAAGACTGCATTTAATTTCCTAGGGATGAACACTGCAGTCATAATGTACTTTTTCCCTATAAGATAATTATCTTTAGGTATATGTTTTATTTTTTAATTGTAAGGCCCTGGCTAAAAGATATGTTTACTTGTTGAATATTTGTCAAGATTGATTTTTTTATTATTATGGATAGATGCTTTCTTTAAAACATCACTATTTGAATCCTAAGACACCATTGTACAATTAAGGAGAAAGTAAGAAGAAAGTGAGATGACTGAGAAAAAATGACATTGTTAAAAAGTTATTTCAAAATAAATAGGTTTAGAGCAAATAATGTGAATTAATATTCAGCCTTCATCAGCAGTAGTTAATTTAGGGTAAATTTTCTTTTTCGGGGAGGTAAATTTTCTATCTCATCCTGAGTGTAAAAATAACTGCTTTCCCATAACATGAATGTATGTTCTAGTTAATTTTTTTAAATGCGGTGGCTTATTCCATTCATTATGAATTCAGGACACAGTTTTTCAGGACTTCATCTAATAACCCTTTGTAGTGCTTGAGAGTGTAGCTGATAAAAGGGATGGATTCTGGCCATTTTGCAAGGGTACACTATTTGGAACAAAAAAAAAATTTTAATGCACATTTTATTTTATTTTACCTGATTGATCCAAGAAAAATGCAAGAGAAAATATTTAGAAATAGATTTTTAATGCATCATTATCGAAAATGAATAAATTTTATTTTACACATTTTTTCCAGAAATTACTTAAGATAAATCCTTAAAAATAGGAGAAAAAAGTTTATAAAGATATTTTTAAATGTTTGGGACATTGTTGCTCTTTAAAATGGTAATAATCTCTAAATGATATTGGTAATAACTGTTCAATACTGAAAAATCAGAAAATATATAAGAAATAAGAAGAATATAGAAGTGATTTACCACCTAGAGATAATCACCCTTAACACTGTAAGGTAATAGATAGATATATTTAATGCCTTTAAAACATAAGTTGTCAAAATTCTTTCATAAGTATTTCTAGAAATTTGCATTGTCACTCATTGAAAACTAAGCTAAATGTTTATTTTCATTGGAGATTATCATTATTTTGGCCTTCATGAATTTAATAGGTGCACATGGTATCCACTGAGATATTTTTAAAAATATGTTTGTTCCTGATTACTTTTAACTTCCTGAGTGTTTCATCCTAAACAGTGTACTTTACTTTCTGTGCCCTAGAATAAGATCATACTGTATTGGCCTAAATTCTGCAATTTTTAGATAAGGACGTCTTGCTAGTGTGTTTCTTTAATCGTTGTTTAGGTTTAATATGTCTTAGTTATTCTGAGAGTATTCCTAATGATCTGTAAAGAATTGCCCAGGGAAACATAAAAGTACCTATTTTTAGAAATAGACAACAATAGTGAGTAATATGAAATTGTCAGCAATGTATCATTCTAGTATTAGGATATAAATCACAACTACATAAGAGAATCTTCTAATTAAGGGTTATGAGGTTAACTTTCTTTGCTTCATTAGGTTTAGATAAAATGGAAACAGCTTAAATATTCGGAATATTTACACCTATAACTATATTAAAAGGAATTTATATACTCTATAATTTTTCCTCTTTTTAACCCTGGGAAGAGTCTGAATTATTTAGATGTTAAGCAGTAACATTTTTCCTTTTGTTTTGATTAGCTAGAACTGTTTAAGTAGGTAAACCCAGTCATCATATTTTTAATGATTTCTGAAAGAATACAAGGCACAATGGGAAAGGTGTCTAAAGATGGACAGAGACAACTAGCCCCGTCCTCAAAAAGCAAACACCAAAAAGATAAAGATGAGCGAAAAAAAGGGCTATCATTTGTTTCAAGTTATCAGGAAGAGACATTTATTCAACTATCATTTTAAGAATTCCTAGATATTAATGACTGATAGGAAAGATTTTATCTGTGGGGTGTGTGTGTATGTGTGTGTGTGTGTGTTTCCTCCCTGCAAGGATTTTACATTTACATGGTAACACAGAAGGAGGAATTAGGTGGAATTCACACCGAAAAACTATAGTCATTTCTTCAAATACTATATCCTGGTAATGTGTGTGTGTGTGCGTGTGTGCACGCATGCTTCTTGATCAATAGAAATGATTAGGATTCGTGAAAATTATTTTGTTACTTGTTGAAATTTATGACCCATCTTTCATTATACCTAGTTGCGGTATTGGTCAGTCTGAGCAGTGTTCAGCCCTATATTTTAGAGGAGATATCACACCATGCTAGCCATGGTATTGCTTTCTGTTGCAGCTGTAACAAATCACCACAAACTTAGTGGCTTAAAACAACACAAATTTGGGCTTCCCTGGTGGCGCAGTGGTTGGGAGTCCGCCTGCCAGTGCTGGGGGACGCGGGTTCGTGCCTCCGTCCAGGAGAATCCCACGTGCCGCGGAGCGGCTGCGCCCGGGCTATGGCCGCTGGGCCTGCGCAACCGGAGCCTGTTGCTCCGCAACGGGAGGGGCCGCAGCGGTGAGAGGCTCGCGTACCGCAAAAAAAAAAAAACAAAAAAAAATACACACAAGTTTATCCAATAGTTGTGTACCTTGGAAGTCCAACACAAATCTTTCTGGACTAAAATCAAGGTATTGGGAGGGCTGAATTCCTTTCTGGAGGCTCTGAGGGGAAAATCTGTTTCCTTGCCTTTTCCAGCTTCTAGATGCTGCTCGAAATCCTTGACTCCGGCTCCCCTTTCTGTCTTCAAAGCCAGCAATGGCCAGTTAATTTTTTTTCACATCATATTACACCCACATTGACTCTTATTCTGCCTTTTTTTTTCTCATTTTTTAGACTCTTGAGACTATATTGGGCATGACCAAATAATGTAGAATAATTTCCCTACTTTAAGATCACTTGATTACTAAACTTAATTACATCTGCCATGTTATTTTCCCTTTGTCATGTAACCAAATATGTGATATGGAATAATGTAAGAAATGAACTTTCCTGAGGTCTGTCTCTAATAATGATACCAATGCTATCTGGTAGGAAATAAGACAATTTCCCTGTATACCTCTGAACTTAAAATAAAACCCTCTACAGTACTAGTGCTGCTTCATATAAATCCCTATCTATGGGTGGTGGGGGAGGATTAACAATGAAGGAAAAACCATGACATGCAATAAATACATTTGCAAATCAACCTAATCTCACTATGCATACACAGTGCTAGGAAATTCTGACTTTTAAATATATATCCATCAGCTCTTAGAAGTTTCTGTTTATTTATTTATTGTTTATGTGCTTGTTTTTGTTATACTGATTGGCTAATTTGAGTACATAATGATTATCAGGTGATGAGCTAATATAACTATTTAATAATGGTACCTGAAAGATCATAAAATTTAATGAACCTTGTATTTTTCATGGAAAAATAGGAAAAGATGAGGTAAGAGTGATTTTATATTGAAAAGAGCCACTAAGATGAAAAATAATCTGATAACTAACTTTATAAAAACCAGCATGAATGTATGCTATTCTGATTTCTTGAAAGTCCTTGAGGAAATCTTATTAAGGTGCAAACTGCTTTGTCCTAGATCCAGAATAATAAAAAGCCTCTCATCCAGAATAAAATTAATTGCATTCTCCTTATAAATTCTATTGTTGTAAGCATCCTCTGTCTCTTCCTGCTAATGAAAATAAAATTAACATTTCCAGGTAAACAGTATTTCCCTTACAAGTAGCCAAGTGACCTTGTCACAGATGTTTTTTTCCATTAAGTATTTCACTTAAAAGTTTCCAATCTTTCTTCAAACGCTTACAGTTTAATTTTGATCTTCTTCAGTTCTAGCACTTTGTATCGGCAGGAAATAACACTGTGCCAAATATTTCTAATTGACATCTGCAGAGTATCCTGTAATTCTTCCCTCATCTGTCAGGTTATTCAACTTCTGTAGTCTTATTTTTAAAATAATGAATCAAGGGAATCTTGTTTTTTCTTTGTGAAACCGAAAAACAAGCTTCATCATGGATCTATTAGGGGGCACAAGAAAATGCTCCAGTAGCCTTTATCTTGACCAATTTTACATGTGTTCAAAAAAAGACATGCAATAATCCAAAATATGAAAGTGGGAGCATGTGGAATTGCTCAAAGGCTTTGCTGATGCCCTTGTCTTATTACAACTTATACTAAATATAAAGCTTTGGGGTTTTTTTTCAGCATGATTTAGCATCATTAGTCATACCTTACAAAGTCACTGCAGGGAAGATTACATTGTCAGTGTTATTTTACAGGTGAAGAAATTTAGGGGAAAAAAAAATGATTTTGAGACTGAGAAACAGATAGTGGGTTTTTTTCCAGACTGTCTTTAATCCTGCTTAAGAATCCATGGTGGTTTTCTCATTGCATTGTCTCAAAGCAAAATACTTTTTTCTGGCCTCTTCAAACACTGGTCTGTTCTTCAAAACCAAATACAGAGCCTAACGTAATCTCTTCAGTGATTACATTACTACGATACCAATGATTTCTAAGTAACTCATGGACAGACATGATGGGGAACTAGCTTTCTCAGAATGAATCCAACTGTAGAAGACTAATGAAGATACCTCAGGTCACGAAGACCTAGGAGTGAGATAAGGAATATAGACCATGGAGAACTGTATTTGATGATTTTCATAACACCATCCAATCCACACATGAGTTTGCTTCAAGCATTGTAATGGAATCTAGAGTAATCATAGGGAATAAAGCTATACCTTACATGAAGAAGATCTTGTGCTCTCTCTGAGTGAGTTGAAAGAGATCATTTTGTATCATTTCCCCCCCAGGGTCAAATACCACATTTCACTATTAAGCAAATAATTCAGTCCCCATACATGAGTTGTAATTTGTGATATAGCTACCTGTTATAGATAATGTAATGGGACCTTTACAGGCCTAACTTGTACACTTAATTATGATAAATTTCTCTTGAGCCTGGAATGGTGCTGTTGTTACTGAACCAAACTTGGGTCCACTCACCCACGCACAGTAAAGCTAATCCACTGACAGCTGGTTGTGGTGAAGGAAACTACAGTGTTTATTGCAGGGTGCCAAATAAGGAGTCTGGGACAGCTGGTGCTCAAAAAGCCTGAACTCCCCGATGGGTTTTAGCAAAGCATTTTTAAAGGCAAGGTGAGGGAGGGGCATACCAGTGTATACTATCAGCTTGCACACAATTCTCTGATTTGTTGATGGTGAGGTAACAGGGCAGTGTCACAGAGTGTCACATTATCAATCCTTAGGCACCAGTAGATCAGGGGGCTACATGCTCATAATCATCAAGCAGTTAATTTCTTCCATCTGGTGATGGTTTTAGCCTTTGTAAAACGACTCAGGAAATGTGCACCATATACTGTTATCTAGGTACTTCAGAGAGGAGCTAAAGCAGAGGATATGGGGGAGGCGTCTGTCCTGCTCAGTTACACTGTGAATATTTGTCTCTGCTACAGTTATTGTTATGGAAATTCTAAATATGAAATATATTCTAACTAAAGAAAACTTTTATTTAATAAGAATAAACCTACTTTGAAAGGTCCAAATATAGAAATAACTTTTATATTGCGTCAAGGATATAGTTGCCTAAAAATCTGAGGCCAAAAAGAAAGAAACAAACATGAAAGAAATAGTTGATCAAGTTGATCCATTATTACAAAACAATGTTGCATTTAAAAAGCATAAATACAGATTTTAATCAACTGATCTGAGTAATCATTGAGTAAATTGCTTCATAAATTTAAATCTATAAATCATGATTTGAAAACGCTGCCTTTACTAATTTGTAGTTGGGTTTTCTTAAAGATGAGCTAGTGGGTTCATATTGTGGATATGGTCACATTCATCCTTCTTACAGTTTTGTAGCCTGTTTGTGACAGAATTTTTGATTTGGAAAATTGTGGGTTCTAATAAAAAATATTAGCATCCACTTTTTGAAGTTGTGTTTATAAGTGTAAAAGAAAAACATCGGTTTTATAATGCCTATTTTGCTTCGGCTTTACTATGTGTGTTCATGGAAAAATTTACTTAGTCCTCATATATTTCTATTTCTTAGTGTTACTATGAGGGTAAAAAAGATGGGCATAAAAACACAAAGTGTGTAGGATGTATAAGCACCCAATGAGATTATTACTATTGTTGTTTCTCTTTTGACTGTTACTATTTTGATTCAGCCATCTGTACATTCATTGTGTTGAGCAATCTTAAAAATGATAGCAGTCTCTATTTGTCTTTTTCAAATAGATGTGAAGAGAATACCGCTATTAACAACAATATAATTTTATCTCAAAATTTTTCAAATATTGGAACACGTTGGCAGCTGTAATCCAATAAATAAATAAATAAATAAATAAAAGTTTAATGAAACAGATGTGGGGAAAGTTAGGAGTTAATTATGATGATAATGAGGGTGATGAAACACTTGGGAAGATTACTGATAGTATGTTCTGTTCTTGAAAGTTCATTGTACAAAGGATGTTAATGAGAAAGAGTGTTTATGGTATGACTTAAACTAAGGAAATCCTTCTTAGATAAAAGAGATCATTATCTCGGAAGTGTTAAAAAAGGCCAAATTTAAAATCATTATATAAGTATTGTCTCCATAATGATCTCATGGTATTCTTTTATATCCACTGATGTGTCTGCATTTGCTTTTAGAGTGAATAACCCACTCCAAAATGAAAACTAAACTGGCACACAACTGGCTGCTTCAAGAGGGTTATTTCTGCCTGAACTTAATTAGCCATTACCTACACATATTTACTCAAACTAAATAGTATGAGAGAATGAAATTTTGAAGTAGACACATGAAGGATAGGACTGGGTATAATTATATTGTATATTGGATGGTTTTGAATCGTTTTGCTGCTGTTGTTTCCTTTAATTATACATTTCCCTCTGTATTCTCAATTCAGATAGTCCATTTCCTTTTCCAATCACCAGTTTGATTCCCCAAGTAATTTGAATGTGTTCATTAGAATGAAGGTAGTGGATTTCTTTCTTTGTTTCTTTCCTTATTTTTAAAATTTTTATTTTTAATGTCTCAGTTGTTAAAGATCAACTTAGTATGAAGTCTTAAAATGTTGGGGAAGCTGTTCGATTAAGTTTGACAGCAATAGTAATATGACAGCATGCTCACTGGGGAGTAGTGTACTCTGATAATAATTACTAAGATTGGTTTGAATCCTAACGGTGATTAAGCTGTATGGATCTGCTAGTTACTTTAAAATTCCTCTAAATTCTCCTGGATCAATAAGTTTTGACCTCAGAATGAAAGGAAATTCAGTCAATATGTGCCTGTGTCATATACCTGGCTACCTTAGGAGAAAGTTCATGACAAAAGAGTGAGTCATTTACACAAGGGTAATAGAATGCCGTACTAAGCATACTGGGACAGGGATTTCAGACACTGAAAATACAGTGTGAGAAAATCTATGACTTTATGACAGGCCTTTTTTTTTTTTTTTTTTTTTGGCGGTACTAGGGCCTCTCACTGCTGTGGCTTTTCCCGTTGCGGAGCACAGGCTCCGGACGCGCAGGCCCAGCGGCCATGGCTCACGGGCCCAGCCGCTCCGCGGCATGTGGCATCCTCCCGGACCGGGTCACGAACCTGTATCCCCTGCACCGGCAGGCGGACTCTCAACCACTGCGCCACCAGGGAAGCCCCATGACAGGCCTTTTTACATGTAGACAATGGTTTGGAGTTTAAGAGAGAAGTATACTGCATTCAACAGATTACTAGAATGATGTTAGAAGTTATACAGAGATACAAGTGATACACAAGTTACCTGTAGGCAGGGCTGAGGGCAAGAAGTGTGCCTGGGTAGATTCAAGTAGTTTAATCTATTCACTCATGCCATTGCTAATGAGTTGCAAGGTTTCAGAAACAGATACTATTCCATTTACTATGAGATGAAATTGTTACCAGCTTACAATGAGATGGAAGTAGAAAGAAATATAGGACAATCAATAATAGTAAGTAAAAGTGATACTTTTGGAGGCTAAAAATTTATAGACAAAGGAGGAAAAGGAACAACTGGAAAGGTCTTGGGACAGCTGTTGACTTGAGAATGTCAGTAACCACTGCAAGAGAAACTGCTGTGTAGAGATACCTCACTCAGCAAGCTGCCTGAGTGAAGATAAAAAGAATATTGGCCAGCTCTTATTTTTTATGATGCTGATTGTTCCATCTAGGAATGTGTGAATGTGAGTGAAGAACCAGCATGATGCTTCAATATATATTGCATGGTACAAGAAAATCTTTGTTATAAATGGGCATTCTGCTAAAAAAAAAAAAAAGATAATGTCAAATAAGCTGGGGAAACATTGGCTTAAATAAATTGTTCATTGAAAGGTATCTCAGTCTTTAACAAGTCAGTGTCCAATGAAACATTTTGAGTGGGTGTTTAGTTAGCAGATTTTTCCTAATTTTTTTGTTATTAATAGATTGTATTTTTTAGAACAGTTTTATTTTACAGAAAAACTTAGCAGATAGCACAGATTTTCCATATATACCCTTTGTCCTTCCTTGCAGTTTCTGTTTGAACATTTGCATTCGTGTGGTACATTTGCTACAATTAATGAACCAATCTTTATTATTAACTAAAGTCCGTAGTTTATGTTAGAGTTCACTCTTTGTGTTGTACAGTTCTATGAGTTTTGATAAATGTGTAATGTCATGTATCCACATTACAGTGTCATATAGAGTAGTTTCAGTGTCCTAAAAATTCTTTATACTTCAACTGTTCATCCCTCCTCGCTCCATACGCCAGATACCTGACAATCACTGATCTTTCCACTGTCTATAATTTGCCTTTTTCAAAATGTCACATAGTTGGAATCATACGATATGTAATTTTTTCATACTGGCTTATTTCACTTAGAAATGTGCATTTAAGCTTTCCTCATATCTTTTTGTACCTTGATAACTTGTTTATTTTTATCACTCAGTAATATACCATAGTATCGATAAACCACAGTTTATTTACACATTTACTTCTTGAGGGGCATCTTGGTTGCTTCCAAGTTTTGGAAATTATAAATCAAGCTGCCATAAACATCCATTTGCAGATTTTTGTGTGTACATAAGTTTTCAACCCTTTTAGTTAAACACTTAGGCACACAATTGCTGGATCACATGGTTAAGCCTACGTTTAGCTCTGCCAGAAACTGCCAAACGGTCTTCCAAAGTGGCTGTAGCATTTTGCATTCTCACCAGCAATGAATGAGAGTTCCTCATCAACACCAGAATTTGGTGTTAACAGTGTTCTCGATTTTAGCCATTCTAGTAGGTGTGTCATGGTATCTCATTTTGTTTTAATTTGACATTTACTAATGGAGTACAATATTGGACAGCTTTTCATACGCTTATTTACTGTCTGTATATATTTGGGGGAAGGTGTCTGTTCAGATATTTTCCCCACTTTTTGAGTTGTCTGCTGTCCTATTGTTGAGTTTTAAGAGTTTTTTGTACATTTTGGATACAAGTATTTTTATCAGAGATATGTTTTCCAGATATCTTCTTCTGGTCTGTGGCTTGTCTTCTCATTCTCTTAACAGTTTCCAGAGCAGAGGTTTTTAATTTTAATAAAGTACAACTGATCAGATTTTTCTCTTCCACAGATTGTGTATTCGGTGTTGTATCTAAAAGTTCATTGTCAAACTCAATGACCACCTAGATTTTTTTCCCATGTTATATTTTAGTTTTATAGATTTGTACTCTATATTTAGGTCTATGATTCAGTTTGAGTTGAGTCTAGGTTTTGGTTTTTATTTTTGGAATGTGGATACCCAGTTGTTTCAGCATCAGTTGTATCAGTTGTTCAAAATATTATGCTATCTGCATTGAATTACCTTTGTTCCTTTGTCAAAGGTCAGTTGACTATATTTGTGTGCATCTATTTCTGGGCATTTTATTTTGTTCCACTGATCTATTTGTCTCTTCTTTTGCCAATGCCACAATGTCTTAATTACTGTAGCTTCATAGTAACTCTTAAATTTGGGAAGAGGTGGTCATCTGACTTTGTTCTAATTCAGTATTCTGTAGACTGTTCTGGGTCTTTCCTTTATATATAAACTTTTTAATTAATTTGTCAATATCCACAGGATTATTTCTGGGGTTTTCATTGGGTTGAGATATTCATTGGGATTGTGTTGAATCTATGAATAAACTTGGAAAGAACTGGAATCAACATTTTGAATCTTCCAGTAATAAACACGAAGTAACTCAATTTATGTAAATCCTCTTTTTTTTATTCTTAGGTGTTTTATATTTATTTATTTATTAACATCTTTATTGGAGTATAATTGCTTTACAGTGGTGTGTTAGTTTCTGCCATATAACAGAATGAATCAGCTATAAATATACATATATCCCCATATCCACTACCTCTTGCGTCTCCCTTCAACCCTCCCTATCCCAACCCTCTAGGTGGTCACAGAGCACCGAGCTGATCTCCCTGTGCTATGTGGCTGCTTCCAACAAGCTATCTCTTTTACCTTTGGTAGTGTATATATGTCCATGCCACTCTCTTCGTCCCAGCTTACCCTTCCCCCTCCCTGTGTCTTCAAGTCCATTCTCTACATCTGAATCTTTATTCCTTTCCTGCCCCTATGTTCTTCAGAACCATTTTTTTTTTAGATTTGATATGTATGTGTTAGCATACGGTATTTATTTTTCTCTTTCTGCCTTACTTCACTCTGTATGACAGACTCTAGGTCCATCGAGCTCACTACAAATAACTCAATTTCATATCTTTTTATGGCTGAGTAATATTCCATTGTATATATGTGCCATATCTTCTTTATCCATTCATCTGTTGATGGACATTTAGGTTGCTTCCATGTCCTGGCTATTATAAATAGAGCTGCAATGAACATTGTGGTACGTGACTCTTTTTGAATTATGTTTTTCTCAGGGTATATGCCCAGTAGTGGGATTGCTGGGTGGTATGGTAGTTCTATTTTTAGTTTTCTAAGGAACCTCCATACTGTTCTCCATAGTGGCTGTATCAATTTACATTCCCACCAACAGTGCAAGAGGCTTCCCTTTTCTCCACACTCTCTCCAGCATTTATTGTTTGTAGACTTTTTGATGATGGCCATTCTGACCGGTCTGAAGTGATACCACATTTTAGTTTTGATTTGCAGTTCTCTAATGATTAGTGACGTTGAGCATCCTTTCATCTGTTTATTGGCAATCTGGATATCTTTTTTGGAGAAATGTCTATTTAGGTCTTCTGCCCATTTTTGGATTGGGTTGTTTGTTCTTTTGATATTGAGCTGCATGAGCTGCTGGTATATTTTGGAGATAAATCCTTTGTCAGTTGCTTCATTTGCAAATATTTTCTCCCATTCAGAGGGTTGTCTTTTCATCTTGTTTATGGTTTCCTTTGCTGTGCAAAAACTTTTAAGCTGCAAAAGGTCCCATTTGTTTATTTTTGGTTTTATTTCCATTACTCTAGGAGGCAGGTCAAAAAGGATCTTGCTGTCATTTACATCATAGAGTGTTCTGCCTATGTTTTCCTCTAAGAGTTTTATACTGTCTGGCCTTACATTTAGGTCTTTAATCTATTTTGAGTTCATTTTTGTGTATGGTGTTAGGGAGTGCTCAGATTTCTTTCTTTTACATGTAGCTGTCCAGTTTTCCCAGCACCACTTATTGAGGAGGTTATCTTTTCTCCACTGTATATTCTTTCCTCCTTTATCAAAGATAAGGTGACCATATATGCGTGTGTTTATCTCTGGGCTTTCTATCCTGTTGCATTGATCTTTTTTTCTGTTTTTGTGCCAGTACCATACTATCTTAATTACTGTAGCTTTGTAGTATAGTCAGAAGTCTGGGAGCCTGATTCCTCCAACTCCGGTTTTCTTTTCAATATTTCTTTGGCTATTCGGGGTCTTTTGTGTTTCCATACAAATTGTGCAATTTTTTGTTCTAGTTCTGTGAAAAATGCCATTGGTAGTTTGATAGGGATTGCACTGAACCTGTAGATTACTTTGGGTAGTATAGTCATTTTCATAATGTTGATTTCTCCAATCCAAGAACATAGTATATCTCTCCATCTGTTTGTATCATCTTTAATTTCTTTCATCAGGGTCTTATAATTTTCTCCATAAAGGAATTTTGTCTCCTTAGGTAGGTTTATTCCAAAATATTTTATTCTTTTTGTTGCAGTGGTAAATGGGAGTGTTTCCTTAATTTCTTTTTAAAGAAATTTTTAAAAGATTTTTCATCTTTAGTGTAGAGGAATGCAAGAGATTTCTGTGCATTAATTTTGTATCCTGTTACTTTACCAAATTCATTGATTACCTCTGGTACTTTTCTGGTAGCATCTTGACCGTGACAGTTTTACTTTTTCTTTTCCCATTTAGATTCCTTTCATTTCTTTTTCTTCTCTGATTACTCTGGCTAAAACTTCCAAAACTATGTTGAATAGCGGTGAGAGTTGGCAACCTTGTCTTGTTCCTGATCTTAGTGGAAATGGTTTGTTTTTCACCATTGAGAATGACGTTGGCTGTGGGTTTGTCATATATGGCCTTTATTATGTTGAGGAAAGTTCCCTCTATGTCTACTTTCTGGAGCGTTTTTATCAGAAATGTGTGTTGAATTTTGTCGAAAGCTCTTTCTGCATCTATTCAGATGATCATATGATTTTTATCTTTCGTTTTGTTAATATGGTGTATCACATTGATTGATTTACATATATTGAAGAATCCTTGCATTCCTGGGATAAACCCCACTTGATTATGGTGTATGATCTTTTTAATGTGCTGTTGGATTCTGAATGCTAGTATTTTGTTGAGAATTTTTACATCTGTGTTCATCAGTGGTATTTGCCTGTAGTTTTCTTTCTTTGTGACATCTTTGTCTGCTTTTGGTATCAGGGTGATGGTGGCCTCATAGAATGAGTTTGGGAGTGTTCCTCCCTCTGCTATATTTTGGAAGAGTTTGAGAAGGATAGGTGTTAGCTCTTCCCTAAATATTTGATAGAATTTGACTGTGACGCCATCTGTTCTTGGGCTTCTGTTTGTTGGAATATTTTTAATCAGAGTTTCAATTTCAATGCTAGTGATTGGTCTGTTTATATTTTCTATTTCTCCTGGTTCAGTTTCGGAAGGTTGTAATTTTCTAAGAATTTGTCCATTTCTTCCAGGTTGTCCATTTTATTGGCATACAGTTGCTTGTAGTAATCTCTCATGATCCTTTGTGTTTCTGCAGTGTCAGTTGTTACTTCTCCTTTTTCATTTCTAATTCTGCTGATTTGAGTCTTTTCCCTTTTTTTCTTGATGAGTCAGGCTAATGGTTTATCAATTTTGTTTATCTTCTCAAACAACCAGCTTTTAGTTTTATTGATCTTTGCTATTGTTTCCTTCCTTTCTTTTTCATTTATTTCTGACCTCATCTTTATGCTTTCTTTCCTTCTGCCAACTTTGGGGTTTTTTTTCTCTTCTTTCTCTAATTGCTTTAAGTGTAAGTTTAGGCTGTTTATTTGAGATTTTTCTTGTTTCTTAAGGTGGGATTGTATTGCTATAAACTTCCCTCTTAGAACTTCTTTTGCTGCATCCCATAGGTTTTGGGTCATCCTGTTTTCATTGTCATTTGTTTCTAGGTATTTTTTGGTTTCCTCTTTGATCTCTTTGATTTCTTCAGCGATCTCTTGGTTATTTAGTAGTGTATTGTTGGCCTCCATGTGTGTTTTATTTTTTTACAGATTTTTTCCTCTAATTGATATCTAGTTTCATAGTGTTGTGGCCAGAAAGGATACTTGATATGACTTCAATTTTCTCAAATTTACCAAGGCTTGATTTGTGACCCAAGATGATCTATCCTGGAGAATGTTCCATGATCACTTGAGAAGAAAGTGTTTTCTGTTGTTTTTGGATGGAATGTCCTATAAATATCAATTAAGTCCATCTTTCTTAATGTATGATTTAAAGCTTGTGTTTCCTTATTTATTTTCATTTTGGTTGATCTGTCCATTGGTAAAAGTGGGGAGTTAAAGTCCCCTACTATTATTGTGTTACTGTTGATTTCCCCTTTTATGGCTGTTAGCATTTGCCTCATGTATTGAGGTGCTCGTATGTTGGTTGCATAAATATATATAATTGTTATATCTTCTTCTTAGATTGATCCCTTGATCTTTATGTATTGTCCTTCTTTGTCTCCTGTAATAGTCTTTATTTTAAACTCTGTTTTGTGTAATATGAGAATTGCTACTCCAGCTTTCTTTTGATTTCCATTTGCATGCAATATCTTTTTCCGTCCCCTCACTTTCAGTCTGTATGTGTCCCTGGGTCTGAAGTGGGTCTCTTGTAGACAGCAAATATATGGGTCTTGTTTTTGTATCCATTCAGCCAGTCTATGTCTTTTGGTTGGAGCATTCAATCCATTTACATTAAAGGTGGTTATTTGATGTGTATGTTTCTATTCCCATTTTCTTAATTGTTTTGGGTTTGTTATTATAGGTCTTTTCCTTCTCTTGTGTTTCTTGCCTAGAAAAATCCTTCAGCATTTGTTGTAAAGCTGGTTTGGTGGTGCTGAACTCTCTCAGCTTTTGCTTGTCTGTAAAGGTTTTAATTTCTCTATCAAATCTGAATGAGATCCTTGCTGGGTAGAGTAATCTCGGTTGTAGGTTTCTCTCCTTCATCACTTTAAACATGTCCTGCCAATCCCTTCTGGCTTGCAGAGTTTCTGCTGAAAGATCAGCTGTTAACCTTATGGGGATTCCCTTGTGTGTTATTTGTTGTTTTTCCCTTGCTGCTTTTAATATGTTTTCTTTGTATTTAATTTTTGACAGATTGATTATTATGTGTCTTGGTGTTTTTCTCCTTGGATTTATCCTGTATGGGACTCTGTGTGCTTCCTGGACTTGATTGACTATTTCCTTTCCCATATTAGGGAAGTTTTCAACTATAATCTTTTCAAATATTTTCTCAGTCCCTTTTTTCTTCTCTTCTTCTGGGAACCCCTATAATTCGAATGTTGGTGCATTTAATGTTGTCCCAGAGTTCTCTGACACTGTCCTCAATTCTTTTCATTCTTTTTTCTTTATTCTGTTCTGTGGTAGTTATTTCCCCTCTTTTATTTTCCAGGTCACTTATCCATTCTTCTGCCTCAGTTATTCTGCTATTGATTCCTTCTAGAGAATTATTAATTTCATTTATTGTGTTGTTCCTCATTGTTTCCTCTTTAGTTCTTCTAGGTCTTAATAAACATTTCTTGTGTTCTCCATTCTATTTCCAAGATTTTGGATCATCTTTACTATCATTATTCTGAATTCTTTTTCAGGTAGACTGCCTGTTTCCTCCTCAGTTGTTTGGTTTGGTAGGTTTTTGCCTTGCTCCTTCATCTGCTGTGTATTTCTCTGTCTTCTCATTTTGCTTAACTTACTGTGTTTGGTGTCTCCTTTTCACAGGCTGTAGGTTCATAGTTTCCATTGCTTTTGGTGTGTGCCCCAGTGGGTAAGGTCAGTTCAGTGGGTTGTGTAGGCTTCCAGGTGGAGGGGACTGGTTTCTGCGTTCTGGTGGATGAGGCTGGATCTTTTCTTTCTGGTGGCAGGGCTGCCTCCAGTGGTGTGTTTTGGGCTATCTATGAACTTCTTATGATTACAGGGAGCCTCTCTGCTGATGGGTGGGTTTGTGTTCCTGTCTTGCTAGTTGTTTGGCAGATGATGTCCAGCACTGTAGCTTGCTGATTGTTGAGTGGAGTTGGTCTTAGCATTGAGATGGAGATCTCTGGGAGAACTTTCGCCATTTGATTTTACGTGGGGCTGGGAGGTCTCTGGTGGACCAATATCGTGAACTCGGCTCTCCCACCTTAGGGGCTCAGGTCTGACACCCAGCTGGAGCACCAAGACCCTGTCAGCCACATGGTTCAGAAGAAAAGGGAGAACGAAGGGAGGGAGGGAGGGGGGGAGGGAGGGAAGAAGCAAGGAAGGAAGGAAGGAAAAGTTATTAAATAAAAAATTTTTTAAATTATTAAAATAAAAGAATAAATGAGTAATAAAAAAAAGTAAGAAAGAAGAGAGCAACCAAACCAAAAAACAAATCCACCAATGATAACAAGCACTGAAAAGTATACTAAAAAAAAAACAAAACCGGACAGACAGAACCCTAGGACAGATGGTAAAAGCAAAGCTATACAGACCAGATCACACAAAGAAGCCTACACATACACACTCACAAAAAGAGAAAAAGGAAAAAA
>NW_020837948.1:35586517-35669931 GCF_003676395.1 Aethalodelphis obliquidens
ATATAAAGAAAAAAAGGAATAGAGCAGCCAAATCAATAAACAAATTTACCAATGGTAATAAGGTCTAAATACTAAACTAAGGTGAACATAAAACCAGAAACAAATTAGATGTGGAAAGCAAACCCCAAGTCTACAGTTGCTCCCAATGTCCACTGCCTCAATTTTGGAATGATTCCTTGTCTATTCATGTATTCCAGAGATACAGGGTATATCAAGTTGATTATGGAGATTTAATCTGCCTCTCCTGAGGCTGCTGGGAGAGATTTCCCTTTCTCTTCTTTGTTCACACAACTCCTGTGGTTCAGCTTTGGATTTGGGCCCACCTCTGTGTTTAGGTCACCTGAGGGCATCTTTTCCCCACCCAGATAGGACAGAGGTAAAGTCGCAGCTGATTAGGGCACTCTGGCTCACTCAGGCCGGGAGGGGTACAGAATGCGGGGTGAGCCTGCGGTGGCAGAGGCTGGCATGACATTGCACCAGCCTGAGGAACGCCTTGTGTTCTCCTGGGGAAGTTGTCCCTGGATTACAGGACCCTGGCAATGGCGGGCTGCACAGGCACCCGGGAAGGGAGGTGTGGATAGTGACCTGTGCTCGCACACAGGCTTCTTGGTGGCTGCAGTAGCAGCCTTAGCATCTCATGCCTGTCTCTGGTATCCTCACTGAAAGCCGTGGCTTGTGCCCATCTTTGGAGCTCTTTTAGGAGGTGTTCTGAATCCTCTCTCCTCCTGCACCCTGAAACAATGGTCTCTTGCCTCTTAGGCAGGTCCAGAGTTTTTCCTGGACAACCTCCCAGCTAGCTGTGGTGCACTAGCCCCCTTCAGGCTGTGTTCACACAGCCAACCCCAGTCCTCTCCCTGGGATATGACCTCCGAAGCCCAAGCCTCAGCTCCCAGCACCCACCTGCCCCAGCGGTTGAGCAGACAAGCCTCTCAGGCTGGTGAGTACTGTTCGGCACTGATCCTCTGGGAATCTCTCTGCTTTGCCCTCTGCACTCCTGTTGCTGTGCTCTCCTCCGTGGCTCCAAAGCTCCCCCTGACACCCACCCCCTGTCCCCACCAGTGAAGGGGCTTCCTAGTGTGTGGAAACTTTTCCTCCTTCACAGCTCCCTCCCAGAGGTGCAGGTCCCATCCCTATTCTTTTGTCTCTGTTTTTTCTTTTCTCTTTGCCCTACCCAGGTATGTGGGGATTTTCTTGCCTTTTGGGAAGTCTGAGGTTTTCTGCCAGCATTCATTAGGTGTCCTGTAGGAGTTGTTGCACATGTAGATGTATTTTTGATGTATTTGTGGGGAGGAAGGTGGTCTCCACATCTTACTCCTTCGCCATCTTGAAGGTCCCTCTATGTAAATCCTCTTTGAAGTCTTTCATCAGGGCTTTGTAGTTTTCAGCAACACCTGTACATATTTTAGTAGATTTATACTCAATACATTTATGATACTATTGTAAATTATTTTTTTATTTCACATTTAATTCTGCATTGCTGTTATATAGGAAAGTTATTTGCTTTTGTATATTTATCTTGTATGTTTCCTGTGAGCTTATTATAATCGATTATTAGTTACAAGAGATTTTTGGTAGATTCTAAGTTTTCTAATTAGATACTCATTCTGTCTGAAACAAAGGAAGTTTTATTTGTTTGTTTTCAACCTGTATACCTTGTATTTCTTTTCTTTCCTTTCCTTCCTTTCTTTCTCATCTTTCTTTCTTCCTTTTTTCTTTCCTTTTCTTTCTTTTTTGTGGGCCTACTGAACTAGCTGGAACTTCCAATAAAATGTTGAATAGGAATGATGAGAGAGGACATCCTTGCCTTGTTTCCCATCTTAGAAAAGCTTCCAGTCTCTCACCACTAAGAATCATATGAGCTCTAGATGTTTTGCAGGCATTCTTTAACAAGGGAGTAAGTTTCCCTTTATTGCTATTTTGCTGAGAGTTTTTAACCATGAATGGGTGTTGAATTTTGTCAAATGATTTTTCTGCATCAGGTGATATGATTATGTTTTTTTCTGTCTCGCCAGTTGATGTCTCAAATTACATTGATTTTTGTGTGTGTGTTGAATCTTCCTTGATTGCCTGGTATAAATTTGACTTGGTCATGGGGTACAATTCTTAAATTTTTAGACTCATTTGCAAATATTTTATTTAGGGTTTTTGGGTCTGTGTTCATGAAATTATTGGTCTATAGGTTTCTTTCCTTGTGATGTCTTCATTGATTGGGTATTATGGAAAGGCTGGCCTCATAGAGTGAAGTAGGAATTGTTTTTCTGCTTTTGTTGTTAAATAAACTGTCTTAGGGAATTCCCTGGCAGTCCAGTGGTTAGGACACCACGCTTCCACTGCAGGGGATACAGGTTTGATCCCTGGTGGGGGAACTAAGTTTCTGCATGCCATGCAGCACAGCCATAAACAAACAAACACAAACTGTCTTAGCTTTCTAGGGCTGCCATAACTAATTACTATGAACTGAATGGCTTAAGACAACATAATTTTATTCTCTCACAGTTTGGGATGCTAGAAGTTCAAATTCAAGGTGTTGGCAGGGCTGTGGTCACACTGAAACCTCTAGGGGAGGATCCCTCCTTGCTTTCTCGGGTTTATTCCGTCATGATGATGACATTACTCCTCAGTCTCAATTTCTTTAGGGTCAGTTATTTGAGATTTATTTTGTTCTGTTGATTGTGTACTTGGTTTTTTAAAATCTTTTTTACTGGACTATAGTTGATTTACAATACTGTGTTAGTTTTAGGTGTACAGCAATGTGATTCAGTTTTTTATATTCTTTTTCAGATTCTTTTCCATTATAGCTTATCACAAGATATAGTTCCCTGTTCTATACAGTAGGTCCTTATTATTTATTTTATATATAGTAGTGTGTATCTGTTAAACCCTAAATTATCCCTTCCCACTTTTCCCCTTTGGTAACCATAAATTTGTTTTCTGTGTCTGTGAGTCTGTTTCTATTTTGTAAATAAGTTCATTTGTATCATTTTTTTTTAGGTTCTACATATAAGCGATACCATGTGATATTTGTCTTTCTCTGTCTGATTTCGCTTACTATGATAATCTCTAGGTCCATCCATGGTCCATCCATCCATGTATACACACACACACACACACACACACATATATATATATATATATAAAACATCTTCTTTACCCATTCATCTGTTGATGGACACTTAGGATGCTTCCATGTCTTGGCTATTGTATATAGTGCTGCTATGAACGTTGGTGTTCATGTATCTTTTTGAATTAAGAGTTTTCATGCTTTCTTGATACATGCATAGGAGTCGGATTGCTGGATCATATGGTAGCTCTATTTTTAGTTTTTGAAGGAATGTTCATATTGTTTTCCACACCAACAGTGTAAGAGGGTTCCCTTTTCTCCACACCCTGTGCAGCATTTATTGATATTATTTGTAGACATTTGTTCTGTTGATTGTGTTATGTTTCCCTGATTCTTGTGTTCCTTGTAGCTTTGTGTTGGTATCTGCATTTGAAGAAACAGCCACCTCTCAGTCTTTATAGACTGGCTTTGACAGAGAAGACCTTCACTAATTCACTAGAGATTCTGGGAGCCTATCTAAGCTTCCTATGGATGTGTATTCTCTGAACTCACTCAGATTCCTAATTAGAGCGGATTTTTCTGCTTTCTCTTTTTTTGAACAAGCCCATAATCTCTTGCTCTCTCTGGTGTCTCACTGCTATACCTCTGGCCAGGACTTTGGAGGCACATTTTACTTCTCCTCCTCCTTCCCTGTGGAGAAGCCTTGAGTTCTGTGCCTTCTCCCAAATTTGCTGAGGTATGCTGGGCACAGCAGATTGCCTGCCCCTTTTCCTTTATTCCTAGTTGCCCCCATCAAACTATAAGGGTTCCATCTCCAACGGAGGCAAGACAGAAACTAGCCTCTTGAGCGGCACACCCAGAGGCTGGGGCTTTGGAGGCATGCTCCAGTTTTCTCTCTCCCACCTGGTGGAGAAACCTTGGGTTCTATGCCTCTTCTCAGTCTCACAGAGCCATATGACATAGTAAGCCATCCACCCTTTTCACTTTGCTCTTATCTGCCCCCAAGTGTAGATCTGAGTGTAAAACATATTTTCTTTCTTTCTGAAGGACTTCTTTTAACATTCACTAGTGACCAAATTCCCTCATTTTTTGTTTGTTTCAGAAAGACTTTTTCCTCTCCACTTTTGGAAGATACTTATGTTGGATACAGAATTCTGTTTTACTGAATTTCTTCTTTCAACACTTCAAATATTTCACTCCATCCTCTTCTTGTGTGCAAGTTTTCTAAAGAGAAGTCCAATGTAATATATATCTTTGCTTCTCTATAGGTAAGTTATCCCACCCCCCACCCACCTCCTGGCTTCTTTCTAGATTTTTTTATTTACCTTTGGTGTTCTGCAGTTTGAATATGGATATACCTAGTTATACATTTTTGATATCTATCCTGCTTGGTTTTTTCAGAGCTTCCTGGATCTGTGATTTGTTATCTGTCATTAATTTTGGAAGACTCTTATCCATTATTATTTCAGGTATATCTTCTGTTTCTTTCTTTCTGATGGAAGAAATTTTCACATACTGAGGCATGAGGAAGTCATTCTAGATTCTACATGATTTTACTTAAATTTTATGCTAACCAGAAGAGCCTGTTTTGTGGTATGTCAAACATATATTGTATATCTGCTTTAACCATTAAAGAAAAGAATGCATTTAAAAATCAAAATGGAGTAACTATGGTTCAGGCATCCATGATGGAGCCAGGTGGCCATTATGGATGTGGTTTCAGACACGTTCCTACATCACTGAGAACTTGAATTTTCTGAACTGTATCAGACCCAAGGACACCACTAGCCTTTCTCAAAACAATATCTGCTATAGCAGCTGCCAGCAGCAACTTTATGGTCTCAAGGTCTCCCCTTGTAACTATGTAGCCATTTTGGACCCCAACAAATCCTTACTTTTAATAAGCACCCTTGCTTCTTGCCAACTCCAATCCTAATTCTTGGCAAACAATTTATGTAATTTTGTGGGTTTTGCCTTTATAAGACTTCCGCATTTTGTAGTCAAGCAGAACACAATTCAAGTGCTGTTGATTCCATGTCTTCCAGGCTATAGTCCTCAGTTTGGCTCAAATAAAACTCTTTTCTGTTCCTGTTATAGATTGTTTATTGATTATCTCTTTCTTCTCATTCTGGCATTTCCATTAAACATATATTACATCTTTTATAGTTGTCCCACAATTCTTGGATATTCTGTTCTATTTTTTTTCATTCCTTTTTCTTTTTGCTTTTCGATTTGGGAAGTTTCCATTAACATATCTTCAAACCCGCTGAGTCTTTCCTCAGTTACGTACAGTTTACTAATGAATTCATCAAAGGCATTCTTTATTTCTGTTACAGTGTTGTTGTGGGTTTTTTTTTATGTCTACTATTAAAAAAATTCTTTCATAGAGTTGCCATCTCTCAGCTTTCATTATCCATCTATTCTTGCATGTTGTCCACTTTTTCCATTAGTGCCCTTAATTACAGTTATTTAAAAATTCATGTCTTATAATTCCAAGATTTCTGCCATATCTGTGTCTAGTTCTCTTGCTTGCTTTTTATTCTTAGGCTGTGTATTTTCCTTGTCTTTTGTCATGGCTTTTAATTTTTGGTTGAAACCCAGACATGATGTATCACCTAATATGTACTTAGTTAAATAGGCCTTTAGTGTGTGGATTTATGTTTATCTGGCTGGAATTAAGCTATGTTTAATGTGTGTGTCAGAGGATTCAGTTTCCTCTGCTGTCCTTATTTTGTCTTCTCCTTTGTCTTTGGATTTCCTTAGAAACTCCATCTAAATTAGACCCTGTAGCTTTCAGTTCTTTAATTTGTAATCCATGTTATCTTGGAGTCCTCTTGATGTGGTCATAGGATATTTAGGAGGGGAAGCTTTCTATAATCTTATGACTAAATCTCCATATTTTGGAGGGCCAGAGTCTCTTGGCTTTGGCCTTCAGAAAAGTTGTTTACCCTTTTATCCTCCCCTTAGGAGATACAGGAAGCCTAGAAGGGGGTCATGTTGTGTGTTCCTCTTCCCCTAAATCATTTAAGGTTCTGGTAAAGTTTTTTCTCTTCAGGGCAGGCTTTTGTTATGGAGACAGAAAGCTCTGGGCATATTTCAGAACGGTTACTGTCCCCCTCCTCCTGACCTAAGAAGCACAGTCCAGTCTTCACCATGAGAACCTAGTGGGGCTCTTGGAGATAAATCTTGTCCAAGTGTGAGGCACCCCGCCTAAAACTGGGCCTCTTGGAGTTTTTAGTTCTGAAGCTGGTTCACAGTCAGCCTCCAGCAATTAATCAGTTAATGTTTATGTGTTCCTGGAAGTTACTGGCTCCAGCTCCTTCTACTCTGAGTAAGCTGCTCTTCACTATATTCTTCTTTCTCTCCAGTTTTTTCTGGTCAGAAGTTTGCCCTCAATTCTCTGATGGATCTAAGCAGAGTTGTTGATTTTTAGTTTGTTCAGCTTTTTCCATATTGACAGGATGGGAGTGATGACTCCCAAGCTGTTTATCTGTGTGAGTGTAAACTGGAAATCTCTAATCCTTTTTGTTTAGGGAGGAAGGAGGATACATATGAACATATGTCCCAAATAATTTGGAAAATGCTGACTTAACCATAGCCTTTTTTATACATGTCTTTAAAAATGAAAAACGATGGCTAAAATAGGATTGGTTGAGGCTCAGGTATGAAAAATGATCTATTAACTTCTAAATCAAGTTCAGTTTTAACAAACTACTCAGTAAAAGAATTGTCAGTCTTCCCCTTATTACAGATAATAATTTCAGCAATTAAGTTGGCCTTTCTGAAACTCTCTTTACTTTCAAATTCTCAGCTATCTCAAAGGTTAACATGAAGTTCAAATTAACTGATAAAATAATAATAATAATAGCAGATAATATTTATTGATAGATTAAAAGGTGCTGGTGCTTATATATTTTATTGCCCTTAATCCTCTTCCAAATCCTGTGTTGTATTATTTCCATTTTTCTTTCAAAGATGAGGAAAGCAGAGGGCTGGACATATAAATAATTAAACCTAATGCATACAGGTGTAAGTATCAGTGCCTAGAACTGGCAGGTTTTGTAGTAACTATTTTAAGAAACATAGAGATGAATTGGACAAAGCCACTGCTACAAAAAGGCAAAACAGTATATGTATGTATGTATGTATGTATGTATGTATACATACATATGTATGCATGCTTGTGTTGCAGGGCAGAACATCATCAGCATCGTGACAAGCTCATAAGGTTCTCTATTGGCTCATTAAGTAGTGACCATAATATTTAACTCTTTTGTCCACATTTGGTTCCTCAGTATTTCTAAGAGGAATCAGGGCCTCGTACGGTGTATAGGAAGAATAATTTCACTCCAGAACTGAAGTGCTGTTATATCTTTGTAGAACTACATGATCAGGGAAGATACTGTCGTGCAGCCTGATCATCAGGGGCTCCCTCTCCAGACAGTGGACACAGTGCCTCAGTGGGTATGCAGTAGGTTCAAGAGCTTCAGGACCGTGTAGATATTTGCAGGGGTCTCTAAACATTTTGAGAATTTCTCATTCATGTTGACTGGAATTATAAATTCAGTTGCTGAAGGATAGAAGTACAAAGTTATGGCTACAGCTTAGAAGGCAAATAAACCAACACTTACCACAGGCTTTATTATTTCTACTGTTCATTGTTTCTGAAAATTTATTTAGTGGTTGTGAAAGATGCCAGATTGAGAAAGACACTAAAAAAAGAAATTCACAGTTTATTCACAGATGACTCATTAGCTCTTCAGTTTCTTCAGGAGTCTTGTTACCTCTAGGCTTCTTCTCAGTGTACTGTAGGCCTCTTGCTGTACTTATTTATCTGTTTTAATTTGGGGCCATGGTTGGCAGATGAATGGGAAAATAACTGTTGAGTTACCGTGAATAATCAGCGATCAGATTATAGAGTCTGGCTTCCTGCGGGCAAGTCACTAAATTTCTCTGTGCCTCAGTCTTTTCATCTGTAAAATGAGGATAAATAGCACCACCTCACAGAGTGGTTGTGAGCATTTAATTACTTAATATGTGCAGTATTTGCAAAATTGGAATAATACCTTTCACATATGAAGCGCTCTCTGGGTGTTAGCTATTTTATGTATTTAGTTAAGCATATAACTTGTTGCAAAAAGTTCATTATCTAACATATTTCAGTGTTTAAATCATACAGCAGTGTTTGCTGTTTGATTTTTCATTCTGTAGTGGTAGTGATTGCACTGGAATTAGTGAGCAGTGAGAGTGAATGGACAGCTGTATTCACTGATCTCAGCATAACATCATCTATAGCATTATCAGTTGATGTTAATTATCAATATGCCCCCTTTTGCACTCCCATCTAGCCTACCATAGTCTACTCATTTCTTCCACATTTGGTTGACAACTTTTTCAAAGCTGTGTTTTCTGTAGTGGCTTTTGAGGCTGAAATCAGCCAGGACTCTTTTTCTCCCATTCATAGGAGAATGAATTCTGCCATCCTCTGAAGTGGAGATTTATTGCTTTGTTCCCTGGTTCATGAAGGAGAAGTGTTGGACTATATATGTCTTTTTCAAAAAAGAAATAGGTTTCAGTTCAAGAAGATCTGCAAAGTTTGAGGGTCAGCAGTTCAGTCTCTAATCATTGCAATATGATTATAATTCCTATCATTTCTATTTTAAGGTTGTGCTAATTTATAAAGGAGTATCTTCTCAAGGTTCTCAGAGAAATGCATAAAATCTCACATTAGCTAAACATGAAATTTATAGAATTTATCCTATAATTTTATCCTAGGTGCTAAGACACGCAGGTCCAAAGTTGAGATATAATTAAGTGCAGGGTGGTAGAAATATAGAAGACATGGAACTGTGCTCCTAGAATTAAACATATAAGTAAGATATTGTAGCTCATACACAAAAATCAACGGAATTCAACAAATTTTATAAGATACATACCCCATACATAAGAGATCAGAGAAGAGACCAAAATGTATGTGTATGCACAAGTTATTATCATGTAGCATGTTCATATCGTATCCTATATACTTCCTTTTTATATACTAGATGGTTAACTCTTATTAATTTACTCATATATTTTGTTCACCATTTCATCACCATCTCCATTGTTTAGCTTAGCTCCTGTCACATGGCAATACATAGCATTTTTACTCTCCCAACTCTGGCCTTTATCTGTGCAAATAGTACATATTAACTGTAATTTATACCCTCTTGCCACCATGTGTGGTAGTACAGAAAGTTTAGGCAGCAAATTAGAATCATCATCACCATCATTCACTCATTTTTGTTTAAATGTTACAAGTTACCAGGCAGTCTTCTAAGCACTCTTTTAACTCACTGAATCATCATAGCCAGTCGGGTTGCCCAGACGTGATGGAGCGCAGTGCCTGCTGCCCTGTGCACCATACTCCCAGCCCCTCAAGTGCCATGAGAAGAGGCACTTTGGTAAAGCTTGAGAGGAAAAGGAGCGGTTCAGAGTGAGACTTCTGGAACCACTGGACACCTGAGTTCCTCCAGTGCATGGCAGCTGCACGCACCGCCCACATGGGAGACCTTCAAGATGGCGGAGGAGTAAAATGTGGAGATCACCTTCCTCCCCACAAATACATCAAAAATACATCTACATGTGGAACAACTCCTATAGAACACCTACTGAATGCTGGCAGAAGACCTCAGACTTCCCAAAAGGCAAGAAAATCCCCATGTACCTGGGTAGGGCAAAAGAAAAAACAGAGACGAAAGAATAGGAACAGGACCTGCACCTCTGGGAGGGAGCTGTGAAGGAAGAAAAGTTTCCACACACTAGGGAGCCCCTTCACTGGCAGGGATGCGAGGTGGGAAGGAGGGAAGCTTCAGAGCTTCGGAGGAGAGTGAAGCAACAGGGGTGCAGAGGACAAAGCAGAGAGACTCCCGCACAGAGGATCGGTGCCGACCTCAGCAATCTGAGACGCTTGTCTGCTCACCTGCCGGGGCAGGTGGGGGCTGGGAGCTGAGGCTCAGGCTTCAGAGATCAGATCCCAGGGAGAAGACTGGGGTTGGCTGCTTGAAGACAGGCTGAAGGGGGCTAGGGCGGCACAACTAGCCGGGAGGGAGTCCGGGAAAAAGTCTGGACCTGCTGGAGAGGCAAGGGGCCATCGTTTCAGGGTGCAAGAGGAGAGGGGATTCCTTCCCTGTCTGCGCACAGAAGGCAGAGCACTGCCTAAGCGAGCTCCAGAGATGGGCCAAGATGCAGCTGTCAGCTTGGACCCCAAAGACGGGCATGATATGCTAACGCTGCTGTCGCTGCTACCAAGAATCCTGTGTGCAAGCACAGGTCGGGAACACACAGCGTGCGCCTCAGGCTGTTGCAATGTCATGCTGGCCTCCGCCGCTGCAGGCTCAGACTACATTCCAATTATGACTACTGTACCCAACCCCCTCCCGGCCTTAGTGAGCAACAGAGCCCTAATCAGCTGCTGCTTTAACCCGCTCCTCTCTGGGTGGGGAACAGACACCTGAGGGCGACCTACATGCAGAATTGAGGCCAAAACCAAAGCTGAACTCCAGGAGCTGTGCAAACAAAGGGAAAGGGAAATTTCTCCATGCAGCCTCAGGAGCAGCAGATTAAATTTCCACAATCAACTTGATGAACCCAGCATCTGTGGAATACCTGAAGAGACAACGAATGTTCCCAAAATTGAGGCAGTGGACTTTGGGAGCAACTGTAGACTTGGGGTTTGCTTTCTGAGACTGATTTGTTTCTGATTTGTATGTTTATCTTAGTTTAGTATTTAGTGCTTGTTATCATTGGTGGATTTGTTTATTGGTTTGGTTGCTCTCTTCCTTTTTTTAATTTTATTTTTTATATTACTTAATTATTTTTTATTATTTTTTTCCCTTTTTTGATTCTTCCTTTTCTTCTGAGCCTTGTGGCTCAGATTTACTCATATGCACTAGGCTGAAAATACACCCATCCTTATTAATAAAATTTCCCAAGACAATTGTTTATTTTAATATATTATGACGTGAATGTGAATTAGAGATCTGAATTTGAACACAGGCATACCATATAAAATTTAAAGACAAATACTCTTTTCTAATTACCAAATGAAAATTTTGTAATTTGAGAGAGGTAGTAAATGCTAACAGAGCTCATGAAGGACTCTGTAATTCAGGGCTGTTGTTTTCTAAAATCTGTGAATCTCATTCATTTCCTTCAGTCATTTTTTACACCTCGGACAAAAATTTTGAACTATAATTTTATTTTCATATTTTTATTAGTTATGTTTTGATATGCTAAAGAAGCTACTTTGTCAAGTTTCAATTCCCTTTTAATCTTTTGTGTTTTATCTGATGGTATATTGTTTAAATGTGGGAATATGTGGAGAATTATCTTCCATAACTTGTTTTTATTTCCTAGAAAAGAAGGAAAATTGTTGTATGTGTACGTGTGTGTGTGTGAGTGTGTATGTGTGTGCATGTGTTGGTTTTGGAGATAATTTTTCCCAATTACTTGAAAATGAACTTATGCAATTTTATTTGTCAACTCATGGTTTATGCTTTTTAAAAATAACACTAAAAATGTTAAAGTGCATAATTTTACTTCAGTGGAAAAGAATTTATACCTTTTCTCATTTTGTGGTTATGGGGGTGACATGAACAAAACACTGTGCATTCAGGTAAGAATATATTGTTATTTACTTTTAGTGAGGGAGTTTTTCACTTGTGGTTTTCCAGAAACTTGAAAGTTAATTAGGTAAGTAGTTACAACATCACATCACTAGATTCTAATTCTTCATGGCTGGCAAGAAATATTACTTTCTCTTTAAATGACAGTCCTAAATAAGCCTGCATTTTAAAAATTTGCTATTATTATTGTAGTTTTGTTTTAGTTTGCTTTTGTAAGTTGCCTGTCATTTTCTGCAGCTGTCTGTTGTCCTTTTTTCTATCCCTCCAAGTCTTATGGTAAGGGATGGACAGCAGATTATCGTATTTGTTGTGGTAACAATACGCACTGTAACAGATATAGATAAAATCGGTGGCTGAACACAGTAAAAAAAAAATCTTAGTTATGTGACATTCCAGGGGTGGGTGAGCCATGTTCTGTTCCACACAGTCTTTGGGGTTCCAGCTACAAAAGCTGTGCCATCTAGAAAAGTAACTCCCCAAATTGCCCTGAGTTTTGCCATCAAGTCTGAAATGAAAAGAGAAAAGGTGAAGAAGTTATAGGTCTTTCACAAACTGTGGCTTGAAATATATATACCTCACTTCTGCAACCATTCTGTGGCCTAGAAAGGGTCACATGAACCTACCTAAATTCAAGCTGGAGGAAGGCTGGGAAATGTGATTCCAAGTGAGCAATTCCTTCCCCCAAATTTGTTACTGCAAAGGGGAAACGTGAACCTGCCACAGCTGGCCTTCTAAGGACTAAATATTCATGGACACACTTTCCCCAGTACTCAGAACACAGCCCTGATGGATTTTTACTCTTTTCCTGCTCCATATTCTGATATTTTAGTTGCTGATTTTTTAAAGTTGATTTCTCTTCCATTTTTTAACTTTTATTTTGAGACAGAATACACTATTATAGTTGGAGACGCCAATACCCTTCTGCTGGTAATGAATTTATAAAGCAGGCAGAAAATCAGTAAGGATATGGATGACCTGTACAGCACTTTTAATCCATTTGATTTAATTGACATTTATGGAATATTCCATCCAACACAGTGAAGCAGAAGAAACATTTCCTACTATATTCTGTGAGGCTAGTCCTACCATAAACTAAATCAGATGAAGACATTACATGGGGAGAAAACTATCATCCAGAAATTCTCATGAACAGAGAACAAAAAAATTCTAAATAAAATATTTGCAAATGAATCCAAAAATGTGAGAAAAAATTATATACTAAATGGGATATATGCCAGGGGAGCAGAGTAGGTTCAGCATTTAAAACATCAGTCAGTGTAATTCACCACAGTAACTGGCTAAAGAAGAAAACCCAAATATCGATTGATTTAGAAACAGCATTTGACAAAAGCCAGTACTCATTCATGATACTAACTCTCAGCAAACTAGGAATAAGTGGAAACTTCCTCACTTGATCAAAACAAAAACAAACAAATAAAAAACCCTGCCTACAGAACACCTAGCACTAAGATGATTCTAAGTGGTTAGAGACTGGACACTTCCCTCCTAAGATCAGCATGCCTATTTAACATTTTACTGGAAGTTCTACTTAGTGCAATAGGACAAAAATTTTACAAAGAAGAAGAAATTTTAAAAAATACAGATTCAAAAGGTAGAAATAAAACTATTCTTGCAGAGAGAGTGATCATCTATGTAGAAAACAAAGAATCTACCTGAAATCTCTAGGAACTAACAAGTAATTATAGCACATTCACTGGAAACATATAAGGTCACTATACAAAAGCCTTACTTTCCTATAGGCCAGCAATACCCAATCAGAATGTGTAATTTAAAAAGAAATCATTTATGGTGGCACCAATATAAATGTAACCTAAGTGTAAATCTAATGAAATATGTACAAGATCTGTTTGCTGAAAAGTATAAAATGCTGATCAAACAAATCAAAGAGGATCTACATAAATTGAGTTATTACATGTGTATTTTTGGAAAACAGTATTTTTAAGATATAAATTCTCTTACACTTGATCTATATATTCAGAACTATCTCAATCAAAGTCCTAGAAAGCTATCTTAGAGGTCTTGACACACTGATCCTGAACTTCCTATGGAAAGGCAAAAGACCTAGAAGAGTCAACACACTGCTGTAGAAGGAAAACAAAGTTGGAGGACTCACACTGCATGATTTCAAGACTTAATATATAAAACTTTAGTAATCAAGGTAGCATGTTACTGGTGACAGAATAGATACATAGGTCAGTATAATATAATAGAGAACTCATAGACTTACACAAATATAATTAATTGATTTTTACAAAGGCACAAAGACAGAAGGTGAAAGACCAATACTCTGAAAACTGAAACATTGATGAAGAAAACTGAAGATGATACAAGGAAATGGAAAGATATCCTGTGGTCTTGGATTAGAAGAATTAATATTGTTAACATGGCCATACGACTCAAAGCAATCTACAGATTTAATGCAATCCCTATCAAAATACTCATGGCATTTTTCACAGAACTAGAAAAAATAATCCTAAAATTCACATGGAACCACAGAAGATACCAAATTGCCAAAGCATTCTTGAGAAAAAAGAACAAAGCTGGAGATAACATGGTTCTCAGACTTCCAACTATATATTACAAAGCTACAGTAATCAAAACAGTATGGTACTGGCACAAAAACAGACACATAGATCGATGGAACAGACTAGAGAGCTCAGAAATAAACCCATGCGCTTATGGTCAATTAATCTATGACAAAGGAGGGAAGAATATACAGTGGAGAAAAGACAGTCTCTTCAACAAGTGGTGCTGGGAAAACTGAACAGCTACATGTAAAAGAATGAAATTAGAACATTTCCTTATACCATATACAAAAATAAACTCAAAATGGATTAATCCAAGACCTAGATATAAGAATGAAACCATAAAACTCTTATAAGAGAACATAGGCAGAGCACTCTTTGACATAAATCATAGCAATATTTTTTTAGATCTGTCTCCTAAAGCACAATAAATAAAAGCAAAAGTAAACAAATGGGACCTTAAAGGAAACTATCAGCAAAACAAAAGGACAACCTATGGAACGTGTTTGTAAATGAGATGACTGACAAGAGGTTAATATCCAAAATATATAAACAGCTCATACAACTCAATGTTTTTTTAAAAAAAAACAAAAACCCAATCAAAAAATGGATCAAAGACCTGAATAGACATTTTTCCAGAGAAGACACACAGATGGCTAACAGACACATGAAAAGATGCTCAACATGGCTAATTATTAGAGCAATGCAAATCAAAACCACACTGAGATATCACCTCCCATCTGTCAGAATGGCTATTATCAAAAAGTCTACAAATAACAAATGTTAGAGAGGATGTGGAGAAAAGGGAGTCCTTGTACACTGTTGCTGGGAATGTAAACAGGTGCAGCCATTATTCAGTTTCTTCAAAAAACTAAAAATAGAACTAAAATATGATCCAGCAATTCCACTCCTGGGTGTATATATGTATCTGGAAAAAAATGAAAACACTAATTCGAAAAAATACATGCACCCCAATGTTCAGAGCAGCACTATTTACAATAGCCAAGATGTGGAAGCAATCCAAGTACCCATCAACAGACAAATGGATAAAGAAAATGTGGTATGCATGTATCTGTGTATGTATAAATATAATGGAATATTACTCAGCCATAAAAAAGAATGAAATTCTGCCATTTGCAGCAATGTGGATGGACCTAGAGAATATTATGCTTCATGAAATAAGTCAGACAAATACTGTATGATATCACTTATATGTGGAAAGTAAATAATAATACAAATGAATGAATATGTGAAACAGAAACAGACTCACAGATATAGAAAATGAGGAGTGGTTACCAAAGTGGAGAGGGAGGTGGGAGGGACAAATTAGGGGTATAGGATTAAAAGATACAAACTACTATACATAAAATAGATAAGCAACAAGGATATATTGTATATCATGGGGAATCATAGACATTATTTTGTAATAAATTTTAATGGAGTATAATCTGTAAAAATACTGAATCACTATGCTGTACACCTGAAATTAATATATTGTAAATCAACTAAACTGCAATAAAAAAAGTAATTAAAAAAAAAGCACAGGGGCTTCCCTGGTGGCACAGTGGTTGAGAGTCCGCCTGCCGATGCAGGGGACACGGGTTCGTGCCCTGGTCCGGGAAGATCCCACATGCCGCGGAGAGGTTAGGCCCGTGAGCCATGGCCGCTGAGCCTGTGCGTCCCGAGCCTGTGCTCCACAACGGGAGAGGCCACAACAGTGAAAGGCCCGCGTACCGCAAAAAAAAAAAAAAAAAAAAAAAAAAAAAAAAAGGCACAAAGGCAGTTTAAAGGAGGAAAGATAGCTTTTCAATAAATGATACTGGAAAAATCAGACAACTGTCTACAAAAAAACGAACTTAGACATATACCTTACGTCATACACAAAGGTTATTACGAATTAGATAGTAACACTAAATGTAAAATGCAAAAATATTAAAATTTGCAAAAGAAAACATTGGAGAAAAATTGGTTTGTCTTTGTCAATAAGTTTTTATTTTTAATTTTTTTGGCCATGCCTCATAGCTTACAGGATCTTAGTTCCCTGACCAAGGATCGAACCTGTGCCCCCTGCAGTGGAAGTGTAGAGTCCTAACCACTGGACTGCCAGGAAATTCCCTGTCAATAAGTTTTTAGATACCACACTGAAAGCCTGATTCATGAAAGAAAAAATTAATAACTTGGACTTTATTACAATACAAACCACTAAATGGTACAGATGAACCAGTTTGCAAGGCAGAAATAGAGACACAGATGTAGAAAACAAATATATGGACACCAAGGTGGGGAAAGGGGGTGGGATGAATTGGGAGTTTGGGATTAACATATAAACACTAACATGTATAAAATAGATAACTAATGAGAACCTGCTGTATAGCACAGGGAGCTCCACTTTGCTGTACAGTAGAAACTAACACAACATTGTAAAACAACTATAGCCCTATATAAATAAATAAATAAATAGAAATTTTAAAATAAATAAATACCATTGCTCTATAAAAGACAGTGTTAGAATAGGAAAAGACAAGCCACATACTGGAAGAAGATATTTTCATAACACATCTCTGATAAAGAATGTGTGCCCACAGTACACAAAGAACTCTTAGAACTCAACAAAAAAATTTAAACAGCCCAATTAAAAAGTGGATAAAATACAGCAGAAACTAACACAACCTTGTAAAGCAACTATACTCCAATTAAAAAAAAAATAGATAAAAGATCTGACCAGGCAGCTCACCAAAGAAAATATATAGATGGCGTGTATGTATTTAAAAAGATGTTTAACATCATTTCTTATCAGGGAACTGCAAATTTACGCAAGAGTGAAACACCACACATATTAGAATGCTTAAAATCCAGAAATAGACAGCCAAGGATATGGAGCATCAGAACCTTTCATTCGGTACTGGTGGAAATTAAAAATGATACAGGACTTTGAAACACGGTGTGGAAGTTTCTTCCCAAACAAATCATAGTTTTACCACATGATATAAAAATCATCCCCCTATGTACTTACAAAGTCCTGCATGTGAATTTTTATAGTAACTTTATTCATAATCACAAAAATCTGGAATAACCAAGATGTCCTTCAATAAGTGAATGGATAAACTTTACTATATCAATTCAGTGGACTACCATTCAGAGATAAAAATAATGATTTGTCAATCTGTGCGAAAACTTGGCTGAATCTAAATGCTAAGTGAAAGAAGCTAGGCTACATATTGCATGATTCCAATTATATGATGTTTTGGAAAGGCAAAACTAAATGAATTTTAAAGAGATCAGCTGTTGCCTGGTGTTTGGGGGTAGGGCTGAATATGTGAAGTACCAGTACTTTGAATATTCTAGGGGGTTGAAATTATTTGGTAAGAATGATGCTCGGAAATATATGACATTATGCATTTATCAACACCTATAAAACTTTACAACACAAAGAGAGAACTTTAATGTAGAGTAATTAAAAACAACAACATAAAACATTTGGGAGAACAGAGGATCCCATTTTGTAAAAAGTGACAGAACAAAACAATCTAATCGTAATACAAGTGCATGAAGTAACCTCACTAAATGGAGTAGAGGAAAACATGCTGACCTATGTAACTTTGGAAATGACTTGCAGCTGTAAGACTAAAGGCAAAAGGACTATAAGTAAGCGCTGTACTTTAGTTGATAAAGTTGTATCCTATGGGGGTAAGGTTATCAATTTTGAAACCACTATATATTTATAATGGAATTGAACAATTAATTAAATAAATGGCAGATGCTGGGGTGAGGTGTCTCATTGTGGCCATGAGAAGTTAGAGACCATGAAGGGGAAAAGGTTAGAATGGTCCATCTAGTAATTGGTTAGAGTTGGAGACATCAGTATGAACTCATGTTTAATGTTATGTAGATACATGTCAATACATGTAGAATGTTTGTATATGTGTGTTAAAATACACACATAATATTTCCTTTTTCTGTCAGCTGAAAGGGCCTAGAAGTACTAAATCCCTGTAGCAACATGCACACTAGTGTCCAGTTTTTGTTTCTAATATATATAAAAATCTAAATACACATATGAAATTATATATGTATGATATATAGAATACCTAAAATATATGTTTATATGCATGTGTATTATATATACTGTATATATTTTTAAATTTTTATATTCTTCATTAAAAAAAAAAAAACAAAACCAAGTACCCTTGGGCAAATGACTGATTGCACGACTGCTGCTGCAAATGCACAAGATGTGCCAGTGACATTTTATATTGACAGAAAGATAAGGAAGTGCTCACAAAAGCAAACCAATGTGACCATGGAGACATTTCAGAAAGACACAGGAGCCAACTGAAAGAGCTCCCAATAGCTAAACCTAAAATAATTTGAGCAACAAAATAAATAAAATAATACTGAATTATAATCTATAGTATAAAATAAATATTTAAGTCCATACTTATATAAATAAATGATTGGATAGATAAGTAAGTGGAGAAAATACACTATTCTTCCCAGTTTAAGAATTCCAAAGAATCTGTGTAGATACTCTGCCCTCAAGGAGGTGGTCCATATCTCCCTACCCCTTAAATGCGGTGTGTACATAGGCTACCCTCCAAAGAGTACCATATGGCATTGAAGAAAAAAAAAAAGAGTGATTATGCAATAGAGAAATCTGACAAACACTATTTCAACCAGGTGGTCAAGATTAACCTCAAAAGTGATACCAGGTTATACTGTGTTCATTTGATAGGGTGTGACAAGAATGACACTTGTCTCTGCAGTTTCTATCCCAAACATAACCTAACTTCAGTCCTACCACGAGAAAAAACATCAGCCTAACTCCAGTTAAGGGTCATTCTAAAAAAATATCTGACTAGTACTCCTCAAAACTGTCGAGGTCATTCATAACAAGGAATGTCTGAGAAATTGTTATGGCCAAGAGGAGACTAAGGAGACAGGACCGCTAAATGTAATGTGGAGTCCTGCATGGGGTTCTAAGGAAATCTAGATAAAGTATAAACTTTAGTTAACAAGAGCATCAGTAATGGTCCATTACTTGTGACAAATATACTATACTAATGTAAGGTTTTAATAATAAGGAAAACTGGGTTTAGGTTCTGTTGGAACTCTACAGTTTTCACAAGTTTTATGTAAATCTTAAACTGTTATAACATTTTTAAAGGCTGGCTTACTTCTAAAAATCCTGGAAATTTTTGCTTCATTTTGACTGGTTCTGAGTAACATCATCTGGGAAATCATTGCTGGCCTGAACTGAAGATGCTTTCCAATGAACAACTGGACTCCTTTACTCGAATATAAACATACGAGTAATTCATTCTGTTCCATCTGGAGAACTAGTTTTAAATGATTAATTAAGACCAGGATTATGAATTCCTCCTTTCTGCCATTTAATATCTCCTGACTTTTCCCTCTCAGAGTACTGTTATGTGAAGTTCTTCCTTGGTGTTTATTGTTTGCCTAGCAAGTAACAGATTGAATTTTCCACTTTCTCCTTATTGTTTTGCTGTATTATTCTTTGCCTTATCCTTTGATATCCCTTTGTCTCTTTCACTTAACCAGCTACTTTTTATTTTTATCATGCAATGTAACAACTGCAGAATATACTCAGATCTCAGTACATTATTATATTTAACAGTATATTTATATTATACCTTTTCTTAATCTTCCTGAAATATACAAATAAAATTAGTTTAAGGTACAAAGTGTTCTCTTAAGAAGCTAAAAATATTCATGGATCTGTTTCTTGAATTCTGTGCTTAATACTGTGAATTAACTATTATGTTGTGATACCCTATCTGAAAGCAAGTTTAGTGAGATATAAATGAACCCAGTTGAGTGAGGGATTTGTATCACTGTTTTAAAGAATTACATTTTACTAATTATCACTTAGACCTACTGACAAGTGATAGCTCCCCTTTGCAGAATATGCTAGAGTCCCTCTTCTTTTTGAGGCATATCAAGGTTAGAACATTTTATAGATATTTTTCAGTAATGATAATTATCTTGGCTTCAACTAACATCCTATTAGGAGAAGGCTGATCTTAGGTGAAATTATGTTGTGAGCCACTTACTTTTCGGCTATCCTCTTTCTCTGTACACAGGTATCAGAGTGGTTCCAGGTATAAGTTTTGAAGAAAGATAAAATAAAGCTTGTGTCCTGGCTATGACAAAATGAGTTTTTGAATACTATGATTTTGTGGAAGTTACTTTTCTCTTCCTCAAATTTCTAACTGTATGATAGAAATAATAATTTTTACCTAACAGCTTTTTTTTTGTGAACATTAAATTAGATAATTTGTGTAAAGTATCAGAAGAGTGCCTCTGTACAATCATAGACACTCAAAAATAGCTGCTCTCTTAGCTACAGGAATCTTCAATATAATGCCACACAAATGCTCTGATGAAATATCCTACTATGCCATTATAGGCTATTCATACTTTCATATCCATTCACTTATTCTGATGGCACAGCTAGTGAGAAATATGGTTATGTCTAAAATTGCAATAAATTTCACACGTGAAGCAAGACTTTAGTAAAGTCCTCCTGCATAATGGATATCATCAGTGACTTAGAAAATGCAGACTCAAGGGGGAAATATGGGGGTACCTGAGATAGGACTTACAGAGCACAACGTTGTGCTTAGACCTGTCTCTATGCTAATGTAGCTGCACTGGAATTCAGATATTCTGAGGCTTACGTAGAAGCTTAAGTATTTGTGTGTGGAGGTGTGGGAGTTGGAAGCATAGAAGTCATGTATGTGCAACATTAGATTTGCTGTGGCCAGGGAAAAAAAGTAAAGAAATGGGCTAAGTTTTTAAAATACAGAAATTATGGGTTCAAAATAATGTAAAATTCATTTTGTGTAGTAGGCAATTGTGTTCTTGCTCAAAAATATTATCTGTTTAATCTGAACTGATTTTGATCAGTTACATTTGCATATTTTATTCAATTTTACTGTCAATCAATATTATAAACAAGGTCCTAATATCTTAACTCTTAATAACTTTTTACCCTCTATTTAGCCCTGTATTACCTCAGTTTTTTCGTGCTAGGTAGATATTTACTTAAAAGAAAGAATTATAACTAAGCTTTCTTCTGATGTTCTAGTCAAACCATTAAAGTTTTATTTTATTTTACTTTTTTACGGATTTACCAGTAGTCTGAATTTTCTAGTTGTTATTTTGTTACCTCATGACATATTTCTTCTTTCTTATGTCATTAATAGTTAAATTGCCTAAAACTACATAACTATCTGAGTAACAATTCTCTCAGACACTTCATTTTAAAGCATTTTCTGCCTGAAGCCTTTTACCATCTAAATATTTCTAGGTTGTTTTCACTGCTCACTCCATGATGCCATGCTTCCAGACTCCCTAAATTAGTCTTTTGTGTGCTGTACTACGAGGAAGTTACTCTCAAACCAGAGGCAAATTAGTCCTCAGATTTCTCCTGCTGACTCTTAGTGCTCTGTCTTTAAAAATTGTCAGATCTGTTAGGCACTACTCCTTTCTTTTGTGATTCCAAGCTGGACTATTTTTTTTTTAATCTTTATTGCAATATAATTGCTGTACAATGGTGTGTTAGTTTCTGCTTTATAACAAAGTGAATCAGTTATACATATACATATGTCCCCATATCTCTTCCCTCTTGCATCTCCATACCTCCCACCCTCCCTATCCCACCCCTCTAGGTGGTAACAAAGCACCGAGCTGATCTCCCTGTGCTATGGGGCTGCTTCCCACTACCTATCTATTTTATGTTTGGTACTGTACATATGTCCATGACACTCTCTCACTTTGTCCCAGGTTACACTTCCCCCTCCCCCTATCCTCAAGTCCATTCTCTAGTAGGTCTGTGTCATTATTCCCGTCTTGCCCCTAGGTTCTTCATGACAATTTTTTTTCTTTTTTTTTTATATTCCATATATATGTGTTAGCATACGGTATTTGTTTCTCTCTCTCTGACTTACTTCACTCTATATGACAGAGTCTAGGTCCATCCACCTCACTACAAATAACTCAATTTTGTTTCTTTTTATGGCTGACTAATATTCCGTTGTATATATGTGCCACATCTTCTTTATCCATTCATCTCTTGATGGACACTTAGGTTGCTTCCATGTCCTGGCTATTGTAAATAGAGCTGCAATGAACATTTTGGTACATGACTCTTTTTGAATTATGATTTTCTCAGGATATATGCCCAGTGGTGGGATTGCTGAGTTGTATGGTAGTTCTATTTTCAGTTTTTTAAGGAACCTCCATACTGTTCTCCATAGTGGCTGTATCAATTTACATTCCCAAAAACAGTGCAAGAGGATTCCCTTTTCTTCACACCCTCTCCAGCATTGATTGTTTGCAGACTTTTTGATGATGGCCATTCTGACCGGTGTGAGATGATATCTCATTGTAGTTTTGATTTGCAATTCTCTAATGATTAATGATGTAGAGCATTCTTTCATGTGTTTGTTGGCAGTCTGTATATCTTCTTGGGAGAAATGTCTATGTAGGTCTTCAGCCCATTTTTGGATTGGGTTGATTGTTTTTTTGATATTGAGCTGCATGAGCTGCTTGTAAATTTTGGAGATTAATCCTTTGTCAGTTGCTTCATTTGCAAATATTTTCTCCCATTCTGAGGGTTGTCTTTTCATCTTGTTTATGGTTTCCTTTGCTGTGCAAATACTTTTAAGTTTCATTAGGTCCCATTTGTTTGTTTTTACTTCCATTTCTCTAGGAGATGGGTCAAAAAGTATCCTGCTGTGATTTATGTCCTAGAGGGTTCTGCCTATGTTTTCCTCTAAGAGTTTGATAGTGTCTGGCCTCACATTTAGGTCTTTAATCCATTTTGAGTTTATTTTTGTGTATGGTGTTAGGGAGTGTTCTAATCTCATTCTTTTACATGTAGCTGTCCAGTTCTCCCAGCACCACTTATTGAAGAGGTGTATGATCCTTTTAATGTGCTGTTGGATTCTATTTGCTAGTATTTTGTTGAGGGTTTTTGCATCTATGTTCATCAGAGATATCGGCCTGTAGTTTTCTTTTTTTCTCACATCCTTGTCTGGTTTTGGTATCATGATAATGGTGGCCTCATAGAATAAGTTTGGGAGTATTCCTCCCTTTGCTATATTTTGGAAGAGCTTGAGAAGGATGGGTGTTAGCTCTTCTGTAAATGTTTGATAGAATTCGCCTGTGAAGCCATCTGGTCCTGGGCTTTTGTGTTTTGGAAGATTTTTAATCGCAGTTTCTATATCAGTGCTTGTGATTGATCTGTTTATATTTTCTATTTCTTCCTGGTTCTGTCTCGGAATGTTGTGCTATTCTAAGAATTTGTCTATTTCTTCCAGCTTGTCCCTTTTATTGGCAGATAGTTGCTTGTAGTAATCTCTCATGATCCTTTGTATTTCTGCAGGGTCAGTTATTTCTCCTTTTTCATTTCTAATTCTATTGATTTGAGTCTTCTCCCTTTTTTTCTTCATGAGTCTGGCTAATGGGTTTTCAATTGTGTCTGTCTTCTCAAAGAACCAGCTTTAAGTTTTATTGATCTTTGCTATCGTTTCCTCCATTTCTTTTTCTCTTATTTCTGATATGATCTTTATGTTTTCTTTCCTTCTGCTACCTTAGGGGGTTTTTGGTTCTTCTTTCTCTAATTGCTTTAGGTGTAAAGTTAGGTTCTTTATTTGAGATGTTTCTTGTTTCTTGAGGTAGGATTGTATTGCTATAAACTTCCCTCTTAGACTGCTTTTGCTGCATACCATAGGTCTTGGGTTGTCGTGTTTTCATTGTCATTTGTTTCTAGGTATTTTTTGATTTCCTCTTTGATTTCTTCAGTGATCTCTTGGTTATTAAGTAGTATACTGTTTAGCCTACATGTGTTTGTATTTTTTACAGATTTTTTCCTGTAATTGTTATCTAGTCTCATAGCTTTATGGTTGGTAAAGATACTTGATATGATATCAGTTTTCTTAAATTTACGAAGGCTTGATTTGTGACCCAAGATATGATCTATCTTGGAGAATGTTCCATGAGCACTTGAGAAGAAAGTGTATTCTGTTGTTTTTGGATGGAATGTCCTGTAAATATCAGAAGTCCATCTTGTTTAATGTATCATTTAAAGCTTGTGCTTCCTTATTTATTTTCATTTTGTATGATATGTCCATTGGTGAAAGTGGGGTTTTAAAGTCCCCTACTATGATTGTGTTACTGTCAATTTCCCCTTTTATGGCTGTTAGCGTTTGCCTGATGTATTGAGGTGCTCCTATGTTGGGTGCATAAATATTTACAGTTGTTACATCTTCTTCTTGGATTGATCCCTTGATCATTATATACTGTCTTTGTATCTTTAATAGTCTTTGTTTTAAAATCTATTTTGTCTGATATGAGAATTGCTACTCCAGCTTTCTTTTGATTTCCATTTGCATGGAATAACTTTTTGCCTCCCCTCACTTTCAGTCTGTATGTGTCCCTAGGTCTGAAGTGGGTCTCTTGTAGACAGCATATATATGAGTCTTGTTTTTGTATCCATTCAGCCAATCTATGTCTTTTGGTCGGAGCATTTAATCCATTTACATTTAAGGTAATTATCGATATATATGTTCCTATTCCCATTTTCTTAATTGTTTTGGGTTTGTTATTGTAGGTGTTTTCCTTCTCTTGTGTTTCCTGCCTAGAGAAGTTCCTTTAGCATTTGTTGTAAAGCTGGTTTGGTGGTGCTGAATTCCCTTAGCTTTGGCTTGTCTGTGAAGGTTTTAATTTCTCTGTCAAATCTGAATGAGATCCTTTCTCGGTAGAGTAATCTTGATTGTAGGTTTTTCTCCTTCATCACTTTAATTATGTCCTGCCACTCCCTTTTGGCTTGCAGAGTTTCTCATGAAAGATCAGCTGTTAACCTTATCTGGATTCCCTTGTGTGTTATCTGTTGTTTTTCCCTTGCTGTTTTTAATATTTTTCCTTGTGTTTAATTTTTGATAGTTTGATTAATATGTGTCTTGGTGTCTTTCTCCTTGGATTTATCCTGTATGGGACTCTCTGTGCTTCCTGGACTTGATTTACTGTTTCCTTTCCCATATTAGGGAAGTTTTCAACTATAATCTCTTCAAATATTTTCTCAGTCCTTTTCTTTTTCTCTTCTTCTGCGACCCCTATAATTCGAATGTTGGTGTGTTTAATGTTGTCCCAGAGGTCTCTGAGATTGTCCTCAATTCTTTTCATTCTTTTTTGTGTGTTCTGCTCTGCAGTAGTTATTTCCACTATTTTATCTTCCAGCTCACTTATCCGTTCTTCTGCCTCAGTTGTTCTGGTATTGATCCCTTCTAAAGAATTTTTAATTTCATTTATTGTGCTGCTCATCACTGTTTGTTTGCTCTTTATTTCTTCTAGGTCCTTGTTAATCGTTTCTTGTATTTTCTCCACTCTGTTTCCAAGATTTTGGATCATCTTTACTATCATTATTCTGAATTCTTTTTCAGGTAGACTGCCTATTTCCTCTTCATTTGTTAGGTCTGGTGAGGTTTTGCCTTGCTCCTTCATCTGCTATGTGTTTCTCTGTCTTCTCATTTTGCTTAACTTACTGTGTTTGGAGTCTCCTTTTTGCAGGCTGAAGGTTCCCATTGTTTTTGGTGTCTGTCCCCAGTGGCTAAGGTTGGTTCAGTGGGTTGTGTAGGTTTCCTGGTGGAGGGGACTAGTGCCTGTGCTCTGGTGGATGAGGCTGTATCTTGCCTTTCTGGTGGGCAGGTCCACGTCTGGTCGTGTGTTTTAACCTGGTGTCTGTGACCTTATTATGATTTTAAGCAGCCTCTCTGCTAATGGATGGGGTTGTGTTCCTGTCTTGCTAGTTGTTTGGCATAGTGTGTCCAGCACAGTAGTGCCACATCATCATTGAGTGGACCTGGGTCTTAGCGTTGAGATGGAGATCTCTGGGAGATTTTTCACTGTTTGATGCTACGTGGAGCTGGGAGGTTTCTGGTGGACCAACGTCCTGAACTTGGCTCTCCCACCTCAGAGGCACAGGCCTGACACCTGACCGGAGCACCAAGACCCTGTCAGGCACACAGCTCAGAAGAAAAGGGAGAAAAAAAGAAAGAAAGGAAGAAGAGAGCAACCAAGCCAAAAAACAAATCCACCAATGATAACAAGCTCTAAAAACTATATTTAAAAAAAAAAAGAAAAACCAGACAGAACCCTAGGACAAATGGTAAAAGCAAAGCTATACAGACAAAATCACACAGAGAAGCATACACATACCCACTCACAAAAAGAGAAAAAGGAAAAAAAGTATATATGTATGTATATATTAAAAAAATGGAAGAGAGCAACCAAATGAATAAATAAATCTACAAATGATAATAAGCTCTAAGTACTAAACTAAGATAAACATAAAACCAGAAACCAGTCAGTCACATACAGCAAACCCCAAGTCTACAGTTCCTCCCAAAGTCCACTGCCTCAATTTTGGGATGATTCGTTGTCTATTCAGGTATTCCAGAGACACAGGGTACATCAAGTTGATTGTGGAGATTTAATCCACTGCCCCTGAGGCTGCTTGCTAGGAGAAATTTCCCTTTCTCTTGTTTGTTGGCACAGCTCCTGGGGTTCAGCTTTGGATTTGGCCCTGCCTCTGCGTGTAGGTTGCCTGAGGGCATCTGTTCTTCACTCAGACAGGACGGGATTAAAGGAGCAGCTGATTAGGGGACTCTGGCTCACTCAGGCTGGGGAAGGGCGGGGTGTGGAATGCCGGGTGAGCCTGCAGTATCAAAGGCCAGCATGACGTTGCACCAGCCTGAGGCGCGCCCTGTGTTCTCCCGGGGAAGTTGTCACTGGATTGTGGGACCCTGGCAATGACGGGCTGCACAGGCTTCCGGGAGGGAAGATGTGGATAGTGACCTGTGCTCGCACACACGCTTCTTGATGGCTGCAGTAGCAGCCTTAGCATTTCATGCCCGTCTCTGGTGTCTGCACTGATAGCCGCGGCTCTTGCCCATCTCTGGAGCTCCTTTAGGCAGTGCTCTGAATCCCCTCTCCTCGGGCACCAGGAAACAATGATCTCTTGCCTCTTAGTAAGTTCCAGACATTTTCCCGGACTCCCTCCCGGCGAGCTGTGGCACTCTAACCCCCTTCAGGTTGCGTTCACACCGCCAACCCCAGTCCTCTCCCTGGGATCCGACCTGCGAAGCCCGAGCCTCAGTTCCCAGCCCCGTCCACCCTGGCAGGTGAGCAGACAAGCCTCTCGGGCTTGTGAGTCCTGGTCGGCACCGATCCTCTGTGCGGGAATCTCTCCGCTTTGCCCTCCGCACCCCTGTTGATGCACTCTCCTCCATGAATCTGAAGCTTCCCCCCTCCACCACCCGCAGTCTCCGCCTGCGAAGGGGCTTCCTAGTGTGTGGAAACCTTTCCTCCTTCACGGCTCCCTCCCACTGGTGTGGGTCCCGTCCCTATTCTTTTGTCTGTTTTTTCTTTTTTCTTTTGCCCTACCCAAGTACGTAGGGAGTTTCCTGCCTTTTGGGAGGTCTGAGGTCTTCTGTAAGCATTCAGTAGGTGTTCTGTAGGAGTTGTTCCACGTGTAGATGTATTTCTGATGTGTTTGTGGGGACGAAGGTGATCTCCACGTCTTACTCTTCCACCATCTTGAAGGTCTCTCCATCAGAAGCACATTTTGAGTAGCACATTCTAGACAATAATTTGTGAAAATGAAATAAAATGATGCTCCTCAGTCCTCTTGTGTCCAGGTTTAGCATGTGGAAGACAAAGATAACTTTTGAGTCATTTCGTTTGAATCTGTCATTTTTAAAAAACCATTTACTTTTGCAGAAAAGCTTTATTGTTATTGATGTGGAATATTTGTAGAAAACTGGAGACCCACTTATGGAACTCCTTTTTATGATTATGTAGCAAAAATGAAAAAAAGTTTTGTCTAAAATAAACTCAGTATAGCCTTTTAAAAAAATTCTTACAGTGTAAATACATGTCATTAATGATTTGTGAATTTGTGGGCTTTGCAAAAGTTTACACGTGGTCTATAGTTCTCTCTAAAGAACATACAACAAGAATGATACTAAATATAGAATTTTTCATGATTTCTATAATTTAGAGGAAAGACAAAACCGTCCCTGATTTTGTGTGCTAATTAGTATGTCTTTTATGGTAGCATAAAATGCTTTAGTGGTAACGTTGTGGGAAGTTATTTAGTTTTTATCAACTCCTGAATTGATGTTTAGGTAGTGTCACTAAAAATAGACATGGTATATAGGAGCAGTAGGTTTTTTCACTGCAGCAGCTCAATATGTGCCTGCCTGAGCATAGCTTTCTATAGACACCTGGACTGGGAGGTGTGTTTATAGTCTTGTCCTTCACATTAAGGAAAGTTATTGAGTGTCATTCATTCAATTGCTTCTGTAGAGGTGTCAAAGGGAGTATCTGAGGGAAAGAAAGTTAGGAAGGAAGAATGAGGGAAGAATAAGAAATTTCTGTTATAGGGGAGGAAAAAGAACTTTCCATCTACCCTTCTAGGTTCTTGGCTAAGATCCCCTGTAATAAAAGACACATTACATGAGAAAAGCAGACAGAAGTTTAATAACATGCATACCTCCTGTGTACAGGAGAGAAACTCTGGAAAACTGAGTAACTCCTCAAAATGGCCCAAGGCACCACCTTAAGTACCATCTCCAGCTAAAGCCAGAAGAAAGCTATTAAGGGTGTGGGAGGTCAGTTATGGGAGGTTACCAGGAAAAGCCCAGTAAACAAGGGTATGGGTTGTTAGGCAGATTTAAGTGTTGCTTTTCTACTGATATGAGTTTCTTGAGATCTGGTCATCCTCTTCTTCCTGGTACAGAGAGGGAGACCCCTACCAATGGAGATTTCCCTTATAAATGTAAATGTCTCTTACAAAAGGGTAACTTTTACTAGGTTTTCAGAGATTTTGTCTGTTTCTTAAAAATAACCAGTTCAAAATACCCAGTATGCCAATGAGGCATATTTTGGGTGGTATACTTTGCTACCCTTCACTTATCCTATCTTATTAGGGAGAGATTTGGTGACTTCTTTTTCTTCTGTTCCTCCTCAGTCCTACAGATGAACTGAATTTTGACATAGTTGGGAATAAGCTTGGAAATAGATTCTTCCCCAGAGCATCCAGATTAGAGCTCTGCCCAGCTGACCTCTTGACTTTGGCTTTCAGAATGCCTCATCAGGGAGCCCAGCCAAGTCTGCCCAGACTTCTCACCAGCAGAACTAAATCAAAACTGTTGGGTGTTATTTTAAGCCAGTAGGTCTGTGGTAGTTTGTTACACAGCAGTATAAAACTAATAAAGATAAATATGAATGACATCTCCTTTCTCTTAACTTTGACAGTTAAATGTATACAGTACTCTGTTTTCTCAGATAACATTTCCCATTTATTATCATGAACCCCTTCCGTACTTGTGTACTTTGTTAAGATTTGTGAGAGTCCTTGATATCTTTGAAGCACTCTCCCACTGGGGAAATGAACTGATGTGATGTACTCTCAGCAGGGTAGTAAACACTGGTTGTTTTTTAAATACTCATGATAAGCTTAAAATCTGAAAAACTGCTCTTTAACTTGTTGGGATATATTTTATCCTTTTAGATAAGATACTGATTTGCATTCTTTTGAAACTCTTCAATTCAAATCATAAATGCTCATTATACTTCTTCATTGTTAGCTCTGTCAAGCCTTATGCATGCATATCTAGCACCTCTTGAAATGGCTACAGTCCTTTGAACAGCTAACTACTGGAGAAAATGAGGACTGTGTTTCCTTGCATCTTGTTTTCAGAGATGGATGCACTCTTCAACAGCAAATGGCTAACAAGCCGAACAGTTTCAAGGGCTTTGTTGATTGAAAAACATTATCAGACAGTACTTTGTAAAGCAGGCCCTCCTAAATGTGGATGCAATAATATTTGAATGAAAACCGTCTCCTAGTTAAGAGTAACAAAGGACTTACATAATAAAAACAAATCTTATTATAAAAGGAAACAGTATATATGTTGTTTTTTTTTTTTTTAATTTGAGGACTAAATGCATTCATTACCATAACAAAAATGACCCAGCGACGTTAAGGACAAAATTTCTTAGTCACTAAGAACTTTAGAAAATGATTGCTAGGAACACTTAAAAACAAACAAACAAATATTCTATTTGTTATTTTTAATTTAGTGGGTCTGTCTCTTCTGTTACTTCTCCATTGTTATAATTTCTAAAATTGTTAAAATAATGATATGTGTATCTAATTCATACTTTATCTAGATTTATAAAGCACAGCTTTACAGATAAGATCTATAATATAAATATTATAATTTAAAAATGCTAAAGTTTTTTAATCAAAATTTAAGGATAAAGATCTGAATATTGAGTTGCTCCATAATTGGAATGCTACAATTCATATCAGTTAAACGTAAATTAAAATAAATGAAGTCATCATCCTATGAGTGTATTTATTTAATTAGTTCCAGCTTATTGGAATTTGTCTTTCTGTGGTATTTAGGAAATAACTGGAAAATAATTTGGGAGGAGAAGAAAAATATATTTATAAACAATAATCATAATTTTTCATTTGTTTATTTTGACAATAGTTTATAATATATATTACTATATGCATATTACAGATGAGAAGAGGAAAGCTTATTTAGAATGTAATCTGCCCTTGATGATTTATCCAGCTAATTATATAGCCAATATTCAAATCCAGATCTTTTGACTTCTTGTCTCAGGACTTATCTAATTCTACGTTCATATAGTTATAAACATACTCAAGCAATCCCAATCAAAATTCCTGTTGAATTTTTTTTTTCCTGTTGAAGTTTTCTTTTCCTGTTGAATTTTTTTGAGGGACACAATAAACTTACTCTAAGATTTAATCAGAGGGAATAAGATCTGCAAAGAGATCATTCAATCTAAAGGAAAGAGGGAAGGACTTGTTCTAACACATTGTAAAATACTATTATTGGATGGATCAATGGAGAGATATAAAAATAGATACAAATATATATATATATATATATATATATATATATATATATGTGTGTGTGATTAAGTATATTTGTTATTTGTGTCTATTTTTATATCCCCCATCAACCTAACTATAACAGCATGAGTTTTCATTGAAACCTCCAGTTCCATTCCATTACTTCAGGATTCCACCTAGTTTCTTTTTCTTTTTATATTTGAAACTCTTTCATCAGTGAAAAACTTGGCTTTCATTTATATATATATATTTTTAATATGTATATTTAATATACGTAATAGAGAGGCCTAGATGCAATGATTCATCAGTCACAACGAGCATATCTAGCTTGCTCAGATCTTGGATTCTAAATATTATTTTCAACTACAAGAACCTAGTGCTCCTTGGAAGAATGGCTAATTTCAGGGCAGAGATAGGGGAAATATAAGATAAGCCCCAAATGCCATATTTCCAGAAAGTAAGGAAATTCTTTAAAAAATTATAGGCCCATGTCAAAGTGACACAGGAGCCTTCTCAAAGGGACCTCCACTGGCCAAATCTGGGACAGTTTGAGCATCAAAATAAATAAAGTTAGCAATATATTATAGCCCATTGAATAAAATAAAAATCCATGAATCCATACAGATATAAAAAGTGAATAAATAAATAATTAGGGAAGAAGTCTAAGCTGTTTTACCTTTTAATGCTAACTAATAAGGAAGAATTGTATGGTTAAAAAAAATCATCCAAGGGTGCTAAAACTAGTGGGAAGAATATTGACTCTGAACAGGGTAGTGTGAACTCAAAGTACCTCTTCACAAATGAGTTTTCAATTGTAAAGGAAAAATTGATAACTTTATGGTGGAGGATTTGGCCGAGACCTCTTTCCCCAAGAGAACAAAGCTAGCATCACTAATATTGGAACAATATTGTGCCTCCTGATTTGAGGCACTAAGAGGGCACAATATCATTTCTGTGTTATTCCTGCAAAAGTGCATAACTCCAATCATGAAGAAATATCAATCAAGCCCAAATTGTAGAACATTGTACAAAACAACTAGCCCATACTCTTCAAAAATATCAAGGTCAAAAATCAAAGAAAAGTTGAGAAAGTGTTTTATATTAAAGAAGAATAGTCATGAGTGATACAGTTAATTCATATATTGGGACCCACAAAATGGAGGCTGCCCCAGTGGCCCAGGCCACATAGCAAATCTAAATCTATGTCAGCCTATGCTACGGGAAACACCTGTGAAGGAATCCTAACATATACCAATCACAATCCTCCAACTCAGCTTTAGTTAGCTTACCTTACCCTAGAAAATGGGACCTGCTAGCCCTGTAAGGAAATCTTCAACTTCCTAGCCAATCATGCCCTATTCCTGTGTTTCTACTTCTAACACTCTTTACAACTTACTTTTGGCCCAAATTCCTCAGGAATAGTGCTCCTCTGCCTGTGAGGCACTGTATTCCTCCAATCCATAGATTGTTTTCCCTTGAATAACGCACAAGAAACTCATTACTAAATGGTATTATTTTTGTCATTTGATAGCTTGGGGGTGAGATGGTACTCAAAGACAGCTGGTGAAGATTCCAGGGACAGCTCCTAGATGCAGGTGAAGACCCCCTTTGGCTTGCTGCCTCTTTGGCTATTCTCCAGAGTCTCTGGTAAGTTTCTCTTGAATTGAGCTCCGCTTATTTTGCATTCTGAGCTCTTTGAGTTTGTTTGTCCTAATCCTTCTGGGTAGAAAATTGGGATGTGAGAGACTCCACATTTTCAGAGAGTATATATTGGAGTGTGAGAGACTCCAGATTTTCATTTTGACACTTTCAGTTCTTAAGAACTGTGCACAGGCATCCAGAAACAGTAAGTCTGGTTGAATTATGGAGGATTATTTCAAGGGAAAATAATGGGTACCCCTAAATCTAAGAAAGCAAGATGGCAGCCTTTAGGAGACTCACAAAGCCTGGAGGTTAAGTCCATAGCAGAAACCACTGGGGGACTTGGGAAATAAATTAAGACAAGAAGTCCAAGGTTTTTTGACCAATGGCACATCAAAATCTAACTAGGCACAAGTCAGACTATTCAAAGCCATTAGGGAATCTACCACTATAAAGAAATATTCTCATGGAAAGAGTAAGAGATATATTGCTAATGGGAATCTAAGAAGCCACATCTCACAAAATTGGTAGTGCGTTTAGTGCTTAAAAGCTGTTAGAACTCTTGCTACCTAATTGTAAAGACTCCCAGGCTAGGATAAGTTGGTCATGGAATGGGTTCCATTGACACTAGCCACCTCCCAACCTCAAGAAAATTTCTGTGCAACAAGGTGCACTGTAAAACACCACAAAATCCCCAACCCAGTGGCGCATCCCTATTAGGTATTAATTTGGCTCCAAGAGATCCAACACTTAGCTAAAGAAACAGGATCCTCAAGTTTCAAAGAAATGAGCATACCACCTTCCAGCACACCTGCATATTTTATGTCTTCGAACTGTGATCCTAGAAACTGTATATATCTACAAATATGGCACAATCTTACAAAGTGGCTGTTATGGGGAATGTTCCAGTTAGATAAGATTGTTTATTTAAGAAGCGTACTTGAAAGCAGGTGTTCCCAAATCAATACACAGAATGGGATACCTATTTTAACTGGCATGCAGAAGCCTCCAAAAGGCCTCAAGATTCCAAAATAGCTTCGTTGAAAGATTCATTACAAAAGGCTAATGAAAAATTAAAGACACAAGAAGTACCTAAAACAAAAGACTATAAAACTGACTTGACTCCTAATTACCCCTTCTAGCCTCCTTCTCTTGAGCACTCAACCTACTAATCCTCTAAGTCAGCGGTCCCCAACCTTTTTGGCACCAAGGACTGGTTTCACGGAAGACAATTTTTGCACGGATGCAGGGGCTGGGGAGATAGTTCAGATGGTTCAGGTGGTTAATGGGAGTGATGGGGAGCGATAGGGAGCGGCAGATGAAGCTTCGCTCTCTTGCCCACCGCTCACCTCCTGCTGTGCGACCCAGTTCCTAACAGACCTCGGACCAGTATTGATCCATGGGCCGGGGGTTGGGGACCCCTGCTCTAACTGAATTGCCTCTCCACTCTGAAGAGACTACAAAACTGTAAACAAAGTCCATCAAGTTAGTGCCCTGACAACTACAACAGCTCCAAGGCCAGAAACCTAAACTAAAGATCTAGTGTCCCCTGTTGTACCCTACCAAGCGTGCATCATCAAAACGCTGGCCCAGAAATTGTTGTCTCATTCGCCATCAACCAGGATACTGGAAAAAACGATTGTCCTTGAAAGTTTATGGTTCCCCTCTCAGGGTTGGTGGGAATTCCAGGGATTCTGTGGTAAACTGCTACCAGTTATTCCCTTAAGCAACCAAGAGGAAACTAAAATTAAAATTAATAGAAAACCGGGCTTCCCTGGTGGCGCAGTGGTTGAGAGTCCGCCTGCCGATGCAGGGGACATGGGTTCATGCCCCATTCCGGGAAGATCCCACATGCCGCGGAGCGGCTAGGCCCGTGAGCCATGGCCGCTGAGCCTGCGCGTCCGGAGCCTGTGCTCCGCAACGGGAGAGGCCACAACAGTGAGAGGCCCGCGTACCGAAAAAAAAAAAAAAAATAATGGAAAACCTTGCTAAATTTTGGTAGATACTAGAACTACACTGTTCTTTAAATACCACTCACTCCAGAGCCTACAGATGGTATCCTGGGAAAATTGGCAGAAGCCAGTGAAGGGTGAGAGTTCTTACCAGGGTCAGCTCTTCCAGACCTTAGTAGTACCTAGAAAAGGTGAAATTTCACATTGTCTCTTCCGTTCCAAATTTATACTCTTGTGGATTTGGTTTTGCGGTGCCCATTTTTTGGTTCTTTCTCTCCCAGGAACAGCAGTTTCCTTCATGTTTGTCTCCTTTTTGTGTTCTGAGAGCTTGGCTTGGCTTTCTACCCTGCCTGGGGCACACAGGTTATTGGGTTCTTGCATATGCAGGCAGCTCAACCATCAGGTTTGGGGCCCCCAAAATATGGCCAGACAGAAATGTGGGTTGCACTCCATTTGCAGGTAGGGTCATACCAACTGTTGCCAGTTCTCAGGGGAGTTGTCTGAGTCTTTTTTTTCTTTTGGCTATCTTTTGGAGTGGCTCTGGATCTTGGGAGGATAGTATCTTTTGCACCCTCTTTGAGGATGCCTTTTTCCTCCATGTGTTTATTCAGTACCACCAGGTGAAACCTGACAAAATATTTGAAAGGCTTTTTTAAATAGCTCTATGGTCAGAAGTTTGCCAGGTTGGAAGCTGATATTCAGAGCCTGATAAGAACCTTTTGTTTTAGGCCTTCTCCCCTAAGCTTAAATGAAACTATATACTCAGGGAAAGAAAAACATTCCAAAGACAAACAGCTCTAAATCTAGAATACAAGATCTTTTGATTTCCATTTTAGTTGAAGATCTTCTCCCTGATTTAAAAAAGCAAATTGAAGATAATGTAGTTCTCTCAGGAACAGTGCTCCACTGCTTGTGAGCCACTGCACTTCCCCAACCATAGGTTGTTTTCTCTTGAATAAAGGTCATTAAACACATGACTTAATTGCAATATTTTTGTCACCTGACACAATAACAAAATATGTTGTGTGATCCCAGATTGGGAATGGTAAGAAGTTTAAAGAACATTGTCAGGATAGCTGACAACATTTAAATATGGACTGTGGATTAGAAAATATTGAATCAGTGTTATTCTCTGACTTTGAAAATTCTGCTCTTAGGACATACACAGTGAAATATTTAAAAGTAGGGGAGCATAGTTTCTGTAGCTTCCTCTCAAATGATTGAGAAAAAATACAAATATGTATCTATGATATTGTGGATGTGTTTATATATGTAGGTTTGTATATAATTTAGCAAAAGCAAATTGTAAACAACTGATGCGTATTTGTACACGGCATATGAGATAATTTGAGTATTATTATAGCTTTTTCTGTGAATTTGAAATTAAAGGTTAAGAAAATCAACGCCTCCTTAACCAAGGATACCACAGACCAAGTTAAGAAATAGATGACTGACGGGAAAAGATCTTTCAATGTCTAAAATAAGCTGGGGATTATTATGTAAAATATTCAAGAACCTGTTTCAAAAGGGGAAATTTTAGTAGAAAAATTTGTTAAGTGACATGAGTAGACTCTTCAGAAAAAAAGTGAAAAATCTGAAAGCACATATGTGAAGAAAGCATAAAATAATCATTTGTGAGATACATGCACGTTGAAACAAGGAGCTATTACTTAAACTGAATAGTTGGTAAAAGATTACTTCCCAGAATGCCCATATCAATCTGTCCTTTAACCAGAGTGTATGGATGTTCTTGCAGTTTCTGGTCCTTACTAACAATAGGCACATTTTTTCAAATGTTTGCCAGTCAGACTGTATGTCTGTCACTCGAAGAGCAAAATGGGTAAAATGGACTGAATGCACACCATGAAGTATTAGTGTTTGAAGGAAATGGTTTAGAGATACAGGAAACAACATTGGTAAATATCCATAGCATGGGGATTATTGAAAAAAGATATTTAATAAGGTATATGATACAATACCATTTTTGCAAATTAAAAACATGCACACATAAAACAATGATGCCAATTTCGCAAAATAAAATATTAATTAAGCACGTTAGAGTAGTTGCCTAGGTGAGGGTAGAATGATATGGAGAAATAGATTCAAAAGTCCTACCATATGTGATTCTGAATCTCATGTAGTTTATACTGTCATTTCTGTTTTTTATCACAATTAGACCAGGTCCTTTTCTGTAGAAAGAAAATTTAGATTTTTCAAAATAATGATCCTGTCTCCCAAGTTTCCTTCTTTCTGCCTACAGATTAACAACTTGTTTAGTGATTTTTTTTAACTAAATAAGTTTTATATTATCTTCCAGGCGTTATCCTAAGTACTTTATGAGTACTGACTCAATTAATCCTCATCACAACAACTTGAGATAGGTTATATCATTATCCGCATTGTATAGATGAGGAAATCTAGTCACAGAGGGGCTAAGTAACTTGTTCAATGCCCTGGCATTATTCAGTGGTGGAGTTTACATATGAGCTTGAGCAATCTGGCTACAGAGATTGCATGTTGACCACTAGACCATCTGTTCTTCCTTCTCAGCCATATGATAAACTATTCCATAATGGCTCTGTTCTTCTGTAAAAACCAGGACTTAGCATCCCTCTTAAAGAGTCATGTCTGCAGTTGAGATGTGTTGTCAGGAAGTGATCTATGAGTAGAGTTTTATAGAGTATACTTACTGCAGGCTTGAAGGCAACTCAGGACCCAGGTCAGTTTGAGTTAAAATCCTTATTGTTTTATTGTCTTTGTTTTTGTTTGTTTTTTTTTAGTGAACCATTCTGTAAGCAGCTTCAATAACTCATCTGTAGTTACCCTCAGGGTTCTAGGAGGTGATGCATCAGGGTTAAGGGATGGGTATACACCTAGTTCAATCTCTGAAAATATTCCTCGCACAGAAGACAAGCATCACAGGCCTCATGTAATTCCTCTCCTTTTTTACCATTTATTCACATAACACAGACTTTTTTGTTCATCAGACTTAGACCACCTTTACTCTTTGTATGCAGAATATACCTCATAAAGCACATTTTGTAATTATGGGCATTTGAGTTTTTCTAACAAATGCCATTGTTTTAATTTCCCATCAGTCATTTTTAGCGACTCTACTTACAGAGGTGAATCCAGGAATTTTTGTGACCTCTAACTTACAAAGTTTAGAGGAGTCATTTTATGATATATATTACAAAAATCATAACTTCAAAAATAAGGTACAATATGCAAAAAGGACATAAAAGGATTTATATAAATATATATTTATAAAAATAATCCAAAATTGAGAAAATTAACATTTTTATTATTGCCATCCCATTTCCATAATGCTTTATGTATGTTGACTGAATATTCTTTGATTGCTGACAATATTTAAATACTATTTTCTATAAAGCAAATAGAAAGACAATTCAAGATTTCCTCTGGCATGATCTATAAGAATTTGTTTTAATTATTGATATCTTAGAAAAGTTGCTTTTAGGTTCACAACTTTTTATTGGTATGTTGCTTCTTTTTTAGGAATTTGTCAAATGTAGTGAAAAGGTTTTTAAAATTTATAAAGTTTTTTTTAATTTATAAAGTTTTTTTAAATTTATAAGCTCCATGCTTTAAAGGAATTTACTATCAGCTTAATTCTGGGGCCTCTACAATCCAAATATTTCCATTACTAGGCCCCATAGAACCCATTGAAATTGGAAAAAGGGTTTGGCTGGCATCTTCTTCTCAGATGCAAGGTGCACTATAGGTAGGAGTAGTCTTGCAAGCTGTTGCTATAGTGTGATAGCCAGCAGTAAACTAGTACTATAAGAAAGTGACTGTGACCCTCATCAATATAACTGACTAAAACAAATGCAGTAATAAATTACCATTAACTATACTACAGACCCTATTTGGATTTTACGTTTTTTCACTTTAGTCCTTTTTCTGTCCCAGGATCTGATCTAGAATATGACATTGCATGTAACAGTACTTCAATTTTATGGAAAAAATTACAGCCAAGGAGTCAAAATTCTATATGCACGACCATAGTGCCATTTGTGAATCTTTCAGTTTATACCATCATGCTTAACTACTTTACATGCTGAACTACTGTATTATACAATACAAGGTCCAACTCATACATAATTCCTTCAGCAAAGTCTTCCCTCTGCTCAACATGAACAAATTCTTATTTGTATTCTCATGGTAGTATGTTTGTGCGGTTAGCACATCAGTCACCATACTGCCAGAACCATTTTACTCATCTCGCACTGATTGTGACACTGAGCTCCTTGAGGGGGCAAAATGCCTCATTTTTTCAACTTTGAATTCTAAGTGTCTAGTGCAGTGGAAGACAAATTATAAGTATTTAATAAAATGTTAAGTTGACATAACTTTTTAGAGACTCCAGCTCTGGTTTGCACTTCATATTCACTTCCATAACAACAACAACAAAAAATGGACACTATTATGCATAGAAATATACTTTTAGTTTCATCTTCCTTCCCTGCCTTTTGCCCCCAACTCATTAAGGCTCATTCAGGCTCGTAGGCTTATTTATTTATTTATTTTTCCCCAGGGTCTGTGTGTGGTCAGGATGGTGGCAAGCACATTTAGATTAGGCACTACTATCCTTATGTGCAATCAGTAAATTATCTTCAAGATATGAAAATTAGAGGCTCGCTATAATATACACTAAAGTGTTGCATTATTAAAAAGTTGACACATAAGTTCTTAAAAGTAAGTTTTTATTTTCTCTGCATATCACAGTGAAATATATCAATAGATGGTAACTCACAATGCAGCTTTTCAAAGGTCACTATATTTAAGAATTTGAAAAGACTGAAATCATGAGCCCACATCTCTGCCTTCAAGCCAGCAATACTTAAAACATCCAAGACAGATATTCACTATTGCATTAATTAATCTTCTTGTCTGTATGTTTTGATATCCTGAGAGGTGGTTTACAGGCCATAGATTAAAGCCCATTCAATTTTGTCAGTAGTTTCTTAAAGTTTTAGTAAGGCTGATTTGTTTAAATATCTTTCTTCTATTTTAATTATAAATTATTTGGCTAAATTATATGGGTGATGTGGGAAAAAATATTGAAAGTCCCATAACCATTATCTTTCAAGAATATACAAATTCCCCCTTAGCAACAACCTGGTAACAATAAAATTTACACCTTTGGTATGATAACACTTCTGACACCATGGTACATAGATAAATGCTTTTAGGTATGAAGGAGGTATTTGCCAGCATTTTGGAGGTCTGTGCTCTAGCAACAAATATTAAGTAAAGAAGAAATAATGCTTATGTATCATACCTAGCAACTTGGCCAACATTTCTTAAATGAGGAAAGATAAAATGTTTATATTTTGCTCCCAGAATTAGTTCGATGTTAGAAATGTCATGTTTGCAAGATATAACTGAAGATGGGTCTGATCCATATTAACTAAAGTAGAGTCTTCCTCTTACTTAAAGCAATGGCTTTAACTAATTTTATCTATTTAACTGGATATACTTTCCCTATTAATATTTAAGTAATACCAGCATTTTCTGTTTTGCAACATTTTGAAAATAAACACACTGGTAACTCTATCTCAAGAATCAAATTTGAACAAGACAAAAGAAAAATCTTTGTGAAATTCATATAATGCACAAAAATTTCAAAACTAACATAAGGAATGTCCTTTAAATTAATAAACCTAAACTCTCTTTTTTACCTCGTATTTATTAAAATTCAAAATTATTTTCTACTTCAGAATTATTGGTCTATTCAGCTATCAGACTAGAAGATTCAAGCAAGTTCTAGTGTATGTCTTTCTCTGTGTGTTAGTTGCTGTGCGTATTCGTTTCCTAATTAACAACTCCTCTACATGGTCAATTTAATAATGAGTCTTTGTAAAGCTTACTTTGATGTGGGCTTCCCTGGTGGCGCAGTGGTTGGGGGGTCCGCCTGCCGATGCAGGGGGCACGGGTTCGTGCCCCAATCCGCGAGGATCCCACGTGCTGCAGAGCGGCTGGGCCACTGGGCCATGGCCGCTGGGCCTGCGTGTCCAGGGCCTGTGCTCCACAGCGGGAGAGGCCACAGTGAGGAGAGGTCCGTGTACCGAAAAAAAAAAAAAAAAAACTTACTTTGATGTGAAGGGTCACTATGATCTATTGCCCAAAGAAGATATTTCTCATTTGTTCAGCCTGTAGACTGTACGTAGTCTGTATTTCTACTATTTATAAATATCTTAGGTAAAATGTAAAAATATTTTCACTGAAAATTTGTGAAAAACTTGGGATGATTTGAAAACCTTGTGACACATTAAGATTTGGGCTTCAAGTTTATGGACAAATCTGTAGAATTTTTAGTTACTTCATAATGATTACTGTGAGGATAGAGATTTGTAATAGGTTGAAAATTAAACTTTTGAATTGGTAGAGACTGTTACCTGCCTACCACATATTTATTATCCCCTCAGTTTAGGGGTGTGTATGTGCGTGCATGCACACGCGCTTATCTAGTGGTCCAAAAACAAGAATCCTTTGCTTACAATCCAACTCTTTGAATTTAGTTTCTTCTGTACCTCAGTGTCTTCCTGTTCTTTGATCTTCATTTATAAAATATAACTAACAGTTAGTTATGCCCTGTCTCTTTGACAAGGTTTTTGGGAGAGGCAAATACGCCAATGTGATGTGGAAGCCTTTAAAATAAGTTAATTTTTAAATTTTCAGGTGTAATAACATTAACTACTAAAATAGTTTATCTTGGAATATGTTTTTAAATAGGATGAGAAAATACGTAATCTAAACTAATTTGCATGACAGTAAGTCACTTTGAAATGGGTTTGTATTTCAGCTCAGTTTAATTTGGACACTGCACAAATCTATGGGCATAAACCACTTTTAACTTGTTTGAAAGTACAGGAAACTGGGTTGTCTCCTTATAGATATCTGCTGTATTGCAGATTGACCAGTGGAATAGAGTAACATCTAAATATGGGTGTGGAAATTAGGTTTCACAGTGAGGAAGTGAGAGGAGGGTGAGAGCCATAGTAGTTTTATGGGACACATGTTTGTTAGTTAAGTGCTCCAAGCACATATAATCTAACCTGGGGCAGGCCAAACATTTTTGGTTTGGAAGTGTCAGGTTTGGAAGCCACAGGGTTCATGTGATTCTTCCAGGAGTGGATACAGAGGAGATTATTCATCTGCTTCTGGTTGTTGTAGGAGGTCTGCCATACCCTGTAATTTTTCTCTTAAACAGGTCCCATATTGGTGGGCAAAATATCAAGAAGTATATAAAGATAAGCTTTTCCTTCTAGCAAATAACAGTACTGATAGTGATAATAGCTAGTATATATTAAGTACTTTTACTTTTTAAAAGATTGCCAAGTATGATGTTACATAATTCAATAAATATATGAATTAGGTACTGTTATCATTGCTATTTTAAAGATGAGAAAAGTATTAGAGAAGTTAAATAATTTGCCCAAGGTCACACAGCAGCTGTGGTACCAGAATTGGAACAGCGGCCTTCTGACTCAGATATCCATATTCTTAAAAACTATATTATCTTACCTTCACGTATAGACAGGTGGCTACAATATATAGGCATACCTCGGAAGTACTGTGGGTTGGATTCATGACACCACAATAAATCTAATACCACAGTAAATCTAACATTGCAATAAAGCAAGTCACAAACAAAGTTTTTGGTTTCCCAGTGCCTATAAAAGTTATGTTTACATGAAACTGTAGTCTATTAAGTGTGCAATAGCATCATGTCTAAAGCATGTACAAACATTAATTTAAAAGTACTTTATTGCTAAAAATTGCTAACCATTATTTGAGCCTTCAGTGAGTCATAATCTTTTTGCTGGGGAAGGGTCTTGCCTCAGTGTTGATGGCTGCTGACTGATCAGGGTGGTAGTTGCTAAAGCTTGGGGTGACTGTGGCAATGTCTTAAAATAAGACAACAATGAAGTCTGCCACATCAATCAACAGTTCCTTTCATGAACAATTGCTCTGTAACATGCAACTCTGTGTGATAGAATTTTGATCTCAGAACTTCTTTCAGGATTGAAGTCAGTCCTTTCAAAACCTGCTGCTGCTTTATCAACTAAGTTTATGCAATATTCTAATTCTTGTGTTGTCATTTCAATAGTCGTCATAGCATCTTCACCAGGAGTAGATCCTATCTCAAGAAACCACTTCCTTTGCTCATCCATAAGAAGCAACTCCTCATCCATTAAAGTTTTATCATGAGATTGCAGCAATTCAGTCACATCTTCAGGCTCCACTTCTAGTTCCCTTGCTCTTTCCACCACGTCTCAATGACTTCCTCCACTGATGTCTTGAACTCCTGAAAGTCGTCCATGAGGGTTGGAATCAACTTCTTCCAAATTCCTGTTCATGTAGCTTTTTTTTTTTTTTTTTTTGCGGTACACGGGCCTCTCACTGTTGTGGCCTCTCCCATTGCAGAGCACAGGCTCTGGACGTGAGGCTCAGCGGCCATGGCTCACGGGCCCAGCTGCTCCGCGGCATGTGGGATCCTCCTGGACCGGGGCACGAACCCATATCCCCTGCATCGGCAGGCGGACTCTCAACCACTGCGCCACCAGGGAAGCCCCATGTAGCTATTTTGAACTGTTACTATAAATCATAAATGTTCTTAATGGCATCTAGAATGGTGAATCTTTCCAGAAAGTTTTCAATTGGCTTTCCCCAGATCCAACAAAGGAATCACTATCTATGGCAGCTATAGCCTTATGAAATGTATTTCTTAAATCATAAGACTTGAAAGTCAAAATTACCCCTTGAGCATAAAGATGCAGACATAGAGAATGGACTTGAGGACACGGGGAGGGGGAAGGGTAAGCTGGGATGAAGTGAGAGAGTAGCATTGACATATATACCCTACCAAATGTAAAATAGCTAGTGGGAAGCAGTTGCGTAATAGGGGAGATCAGCTTGGTGCTTTGTGACCACCTAGAAGGGTGGGATAGGGAGGGTGGGAGGAAGACGCAGAGGGTATATGGGGATATATGTATAAGGATAGCCGATTCACTTTGTTATAAAGCAGAAACTAACACAACATTGTAAAGCAATTATACTCCAATAAAGATGTTAGAAAATATATATATACTGGTAAAGAAATCAAAAAAAAAATTACCCCTTGATCCATGGGCTGCAGAATGAATGTTGTGCTTGCAGGCATGAAAACAGAATGAATCTTGTTGTATAGCTACATCAGAGCTCTTGAGTGACCAGGTTCATTAATCTTTTTTTTCCTGAGCTGTAGATCTCAACAGTAGGGTTAAAATATTTAGTAAATCATGTTGTAAAGAGACATGCTGTCATCCAGGCTTTGTCGTTTCATTTTTAGAGCATAGGCAGAGTACATTTACTATCGTTTTTAGGGACCCCAGGGATTTTGGAATGGTAAATGATCATTGGCCTCAACTTCAAGTCACCAGCTGCTAGCCCCTAACAAGAGAATCAGCCTGTCCTTTGAAACTTTGAAGCCAGGCTTTGAATTCTCTCTCACCATGAAAGTCCTAGATGGCATCTTCTTCCAATAGAAGGTTGTTTCATCTACACTGAAAATCTGTTTAGTGTAGCCACCTTCATTTATTATCTTAGATCTTCTGAATAACTTGCTGCAGCTTCTATCCCAGTCCTTCGCTGCTTCACCTTGCACTTTGGTGTTATAGAGATGACTTTTTTCCTTAAACCTCATAAACCAGCCTGTGCCGGCGTAAAACCTTTCTTGCACAGTTTCCTCACCTCTCTGTGCCTCATACGGTTGAAGAGAGTTAGGGCCTTGCTCTGGACTACACTTTGGCTTAAGGGAATGTTGTAGCTGGTTTGATCTTCTGTTCAGACCACTAAAAGTTTCCCCATATCAGCAATAAGGCTGTTTCACTTATTTTTTCTTTTTTTTTTTTTTTTTTTATCATTCGTGTGTTCACTGGGGTAGCACTTTTAATTTTCTTAAGAACTTTTCCTTTTCATTCACAACTTTGGCACAAGAGGCCTAGATTTTGGTCTGACTTGGCTTTTGACATGTCTTCCTCACTAAGCTTAATCTTTTCTAGCTTTTGATTTAAAGTGAGATTTGTGTGACTCTTCCTTTCACTTGAACTCTTAGAGGCCACTGTAGAGTTATTAATAGGCTTAATTTCAATATTGTTGTGTCTCAGGGAATAGAGATGCCCAAGGAGAAGGAGAGAGATGGAGGAATAGCTGGTTGGTGGAGCAGTTAAAACAAATATAACATATATCAGTTAAGTTCGCCATCTTATATGGGCATGGTTCACGGCACCCCCAAACAACTGGTGACATCAGATATTACTTATCACAGATCACCATACCAAATATAATAACAATGAAAAAGTTTGAAATATTGCGAGGATTACCAAAATGTGGCACAAAGACATGAAGTGAGTAAATGCTGTTGGATAAATGGCACCAGAAGACTTGCTTGAGCAGAGTTGCCACAAACCTTCAATTTAAAAAAAAAAAAAAAGAAAAGCAATTATCTGCAAAGAGCAATAAAGTGAAGTGCAATAAAATGAGTTATGCCTTATTAAAATTGTTTATTAAATCTTTGCTTTCAAAAAATTAGAAACTGTTGGATACTTCCTATTAATTTTCCTGATAAACTGAGTACAAGAAACCAATATGTATTATATTCATGCATATACTGGCTCCATTTTCCAGGAAATGTCAGTTGTACAGTATCTTGTGATTTATTTTTCAATTGAAGATGCTTTTATAGATGAGATGGTTACTAACTGGAAGTTAGAATTTTATCATTTTAAAAGGTTTAGTCAGTCAGTCATTTGACTAATTACATTGTTATTTATTATACAATAGGTCAATAACATATTATAAAACTTTTTGTTCAGAAACAAAGAGTGGTTGAATTAAACTAGTCAGCTTCCAATATTTTCTTTAAAGTTGGAAAAGAATGATCAATGTTTTTTCGATATGAAGTCAAATTTTAAAAGGATTATTTAAAAGCCCTCATTTGCAAATTAAAGCTAATTCACTACATTCCTTAGGGCTATGCTTACCTAAAATGATTTTCATTTGATTATGAATATTATGATTAAATGAGTCAGTATGCAAATACCACTTAAGTTCATTTACATATGTTACTTAAATCACAAGCTTTTGTAAGTACAGTAGTATTACACAAAATATAAAACTTTACTAAATAAAGAGTAGAAATTGCCATTCTGCAAATTATATGGAGAGAAGTAATTTTTAAGTAGCCTATTTGTCCTCCTTACTTTAAAATATGAAGATGCTATTAAAATTTGACAGTTCTCTTCTCAAAAATGTAAGCATGGCGTGTAAAATATATGTGTGTATGGAATGGAAAATATGAATATATATATTTGTATAGTGTAAAAGGATCATCTGTAACACAAAAACTTCTTAATATCTTTAATAACAACTAAAATAATGATGATGATGATAGTAATGGTAATAACTGCCAAGAGGGTCATGAGTTCTTCATATTCAAAGTGGTGTCGGGGAAGAAGACATTTTCTACCATTCTAGGTTTTTCTGGCTGGTCTAAGAATTAAATTAACATGAGATGCATTAACAGGAGAAAATCGAATGAAAGTTTAATAACATGTACACATGAGAGAGACCCAGGAAAACTGAGTACTTGCCAAAATGGCCAAAACCCTCCCTTTAAATACCTCTTCAGCTAACGATAAAAGAGGATGTTGGGGATAGTGGTTTAGGACTTCAAAGAGGAATAAGGCAATTCACATAGAGATGGAAAGGCAAGTATTTGGTAAAGTGTTTGCGGGGGCCATGCAGAGACAATGGGACACAGAGAGGACTTTTAACAAGCAGACTTTGCTAGGTTCCTCCCTATCACACCTAGTTCATACTGTAGTTATCTATGGTGGCAGCTCCCTTCCTGGAACAGTTCCTCTATCTACAGTTAGGGGGAAGGTCAAAGTTTCTTCCTGAGTCTTTTGGGCCTTGATTGTTTTCAGCTCGAAACAATCCTCATACCAAAGAGACATTTTGGGGTGGCAAATTTTGCTCCCCTACAGTGGTTATACACATTTCTTCATGATATGATATGAAATGATAGTAAGAATTGCAATTTACGTGTTTTATACTATATAGAAGGTTTGGTGGTAAGCACCCTACATGAACTATGTCACTATACCACCGCAAAAGGTTTTTGAGTCTGGTACTATTATAGTCCCCCATTAATTAAATTAGTGAGCATCGGCCTTGAAAATAAGTAGTTTTTGCAGGATTATATGAGTAGGAAGGGGCTAAACAGGAGCCTAACTCTAAAGTCCATGCTTATAACCTCTGTTCTTTATTTGCTTCTACCACGGAAAATGGTCATTGGCAAATTCAAAAATAGAGTGTCTCCATACATGTCTATTACTAAAGTCATTTATGTGAAAACTCAAGTGTATGCTTATTCTTATACCCAATTAGGAACCATGAGGATTCTGGTATGTAAGTGTACTTATAAAAATGCAAATATAAATCTTAGTAATAGTATATCCCTTTTTAATTTGGTGTCTTTTGCTCAATAGAGTACTATGAATAATGTGTGTCACCGAATGGGACATTAAATATCTGTTTAATTTTGTCAGTGATATAATCACAACAAAATTCTAGTATCAGGCTTTAAGTCTATCTGATGCTTACTAGCTGTTTTCCAACATGAAAAATAAAATAACTTTGTGAATGTCCAAATTTACAAAACAGATAAGTTAGTGTGTGGTTATATGAAATCCCCAAATATTTCTCACTTCACAAGAATGTTCACTAAAATGTCTCTTTAAATGGTAAATCCTCTAAGAGAAATTTGATATACAAGATGCATTATAGAAAATAATCAGTTTACAACCATCTTTTCAAGCATGCATCTATTGCTTAAACTTATGTAAACCTGATTTCTGAAGAAGCCATGATGACGAACTGAAAGCAAAAGCCCCAATGTCTGATACATGTACAAAACCTGTGGTTCTATATTGTTAAAGAGGAGGTAGCCCTCTGTTTTCCAGAGGACCCAACCCTGCCCCATTGCAGCACACTCAGCTTCTTAGGTGTCTCCTTATAAAAGAGAATCAGCACATAATGCATTAAAGTGCATTTGATGTGTTCACCTCTTATCAAGCTTATTTCAGAAAACAAGGAAATTGCAAGTTTTGAAATGGTGCTATTTAAAAATACGTTGCAGCTGCTTTTTAAGCAGTTCCCACCACCCATACCATCCTCCTGTCTACAACAGACTTCTACTTGAAAATGAGATATAACATTTGAAGTGTCATTTTATAGCTTCAGTCCAAACCTTTATAGATTTCTTTGACCCATCTTATTTCTTCCCAAATGAGGAAAGAAAAAAAATCTGTTATTTTTATATCCTTTGAAAAATAGAAAAATATTCTTGAACTCCAACAGTGACTCAATAGACACTGCATATGTCTTTCAGAAGCAAAGCAAATCTCTTTTGAGCTCAATCTTAGGGAAAGCATTTAATGACATTTTCTAAATGAAAAACTTGCAGATTTTTAGAAATTTTTACCCTGAATATTTAGGGGCCCTTGTTGGGATTAAGAACAATAACAATAATAATGGCTATGTTAATAACAAATGCAAAAGAATAAATAATCATCAAATACTTACTACCATTGTCTCAACAGGCTGAATGTGGAAATAAAAGCAAACCTGTATGGAAAAAAAAAAATTAGTACCTTGCTAGGTACTGTGAAAAACTATTTACATAAATTATTTCTTTTAAATGATACCAAAACTCTGTAGGTAGATATTGTTGTACTAATTTAACACATAATGAAACCTAGATTATAAAGGGTTAAGTAACTAAATTCATTCTTAAATACATACTGTTGAGCACCTCTGTTTATTTGTTCACCTCTACGTCAGGGAACAAAACAGCAAAAATTTGCTTGTAGAGATTACATTCTAGTTGGTAACACACTGTGTGTACATGTACCCACAGATGGCCAAATTTATAAAAAAAATACAAAAATAACAATTTTAATTTCAGATAAACAACAAATAAATTTTGGTATAAATACATCCCAAATATTGCATGGTTAAAGAATGTACAATATATTGTATTTTAAATGTATGTTCCATATATTACATATTAAAATGCAGCTATGTGAATTTTTGATAAACAACAAATAATGTTTTTATTATTATTATATCCCATAAAGTATTTGGACATACTTATATCTCATATTCATATTTAACAGGAATCCTCCTTTTTATCTGGTAACCTTAACACTCACACTCACACACACACACACACACACACACAAACATATACATAAACACACACAAACTTTATTGGAACATGACAACTGCAATGGAGAAAAATGTATCAGGTATTTAGAATAGGAAATATCAGGGAGAAGGGACTGTAATTTTAGATAAGGTAGTTAGGGAAGACTTCACTGAGAAGGTAATATTTGAGCAAATATCTGAAGGAAGTGAAAGAATAAGCCAAGGTAGATCTAGAAAAAGAACTTCCTAGGCAGAGGAAATAGCAAATTCAAAACCCTAAACAAGAACTGTGTCAGTTTACATGAAGCTGAAAGTGAAATGGAGAGCAGTATGATATGAGGTTACAAGAATAATAACTACTACTTGTGAACTAAGTGGGGTTTTGCTAGATTTCTGAAGCATGATGGTAGGTAACAGATACATATCCACTCTTTTCATTAAACTTTCTAAAAGCTAGATTCAATTCATGTTGATATCAGGAAATATAGATGATGGTATACGTACATAGAGAACCAAGACACAAACAATTCATGTGGCTAGCCATTATACCATCAGGTTTTAGTTTCAGATCTATATATACAGTTTAATGTTCTGAAAAAGTTATTAGAAAGATCAACAGGTAAATCACATCCATGAATTCTCTACTTCCAAAAACAGCTAAATGTTTGCATAGCACACTTACATATACATTAATTGCCTTACCCTACCTTAAAGCACAGATGGGTTTATAACATAATATACTTTATTACTATAATTTTCTTTCTCCATTTCAAGAACCTTCTAATTGAATGTAGCATATGTCTTCATTAAGAATGTAGACCTACCACTAAAATGTGCTGTGCACCAGTACCATGTACAATTTATATAAGGAGAAGTGAAATTTATAATTACCTGGTGACATGGTAGAAAGACTTCAGGAATCCAGAGTGAAAAATGTAACACCTGAGATATATATATATATACATATATATGTGTATATATATATATATATATATATATATATATATAGGTAATTTCTAATTTTTTATTGAGCTATAGTTGATTTACAATATTATATTAGTTTCAGGTGTACAAAATAGGATTCAAAATTTTTATAATTTATACTCTATTTAAAGTTTTTATAAAATATTGGCTATATTCCCTGTGCTGTATAATATATCCTGGTAGCTTATTTATTTTATACATAGTAGTTTGTGCCCCTTAATCTCCTACCCCTACCTTGCCCCTCCCCGCTTCCCTCTCCCCACTGGTAACCACTAGTTTGTTCTCTATATTTGCAAATCTTTTTCTGTTTTTGTTATATTCATGAGTTTGTTTTATTTTTTAGATTCCACGTATAAGTGGTACCATACAGTATTTGTCTTCCTCTGTCTGACTTATTTCAATAAGCCTAATACCCTCCAAGTCCATCCATGTTGTTGCAAATGGCAAATGTTCATCCTTTTTTATGGCTGAGTACTATTTTTTTTATATACATATATATCCCACATCTTCTTTATCCATTCATCTGTTGGACACTTCGGTTGCTTACTGTAAATAATGTTGCTATGAACATTAGGGTTCTTGTATCTTTTTGAATTAGTGTTTTCAATTTCTTTGAGTATAAACGCAGGAGTGGACTTGCTGGTAGTTATATGTTTAGTTTTTTGAGGAACTTCTATACTGTTTTCTGCAGTGTCTGCACTAATTTACATTCCCACCGACAGTGTACAAGGGTTCCCTTTACTCCATAACCTTGCCAACATGTGTTATTTGTGGTTTTTTTGATGATAGCCATTCTGATAAGTGTTAGGTGATAATTCATTGTGGTTTTGATTTACCTTTTTCTGCTGATTAGTGATGTTGAGCTTTTTTTTATATGCCTGTTGGCTGTCTGTATGTCTTCTTTGGAAAAATGTCGCTTCAGGTCTTCTGCCCATTTTTTAATTTGGTTGTTTTTTTCAATATTGAGTTAACACCTAAGATCTTAGTGGAATAGTCTTGGAAGATCTTCCATGTCCTTCACAGTCCACAGTCAAGTAGAGAGCAAGAAGAAAACAAAGGAGAAGAGTCATAGAGACAGCAATGATTTAATCATAAAAGAATTCTACTAATGCTTATAATAAGCCTGTTGAGCAGAAATGGAACCTGTAATGGCTTGAAAGAACTAAAGGGATGACTTAAGTGACTTACTCCAAGATTTAAGTTATTTACTGAAGAATTTAGCTCATTAAATCATTTAAAATTTAAAGTCTCAGTTTTAGTGATGTTAATGTATTGATATATCAGTTTTCCAATGTAATTTTTCATATGGAATCTTCCAAGCAAGAAAATCAGTTACATATTACAGACATATATAACTTTGATAAACCATGTAAATAATATGTAGCATTCTAAAAATAAACTACTCTTTTCATGAATATACAGAGCGAATAAAAGTTATTCACCATAACTGTTCATTAAATATTGAACTATTTTTTTAAAACATTTGTATTTTTTTAATTTTTATTAATTTATTTTTGTATACAGCAGATTCTTATTAGTTATCTGTTTTATACATATTAGTGTATACATGTCAATCCCAATCTCCAAATCCATGCCACGACAACCACCACCTCCCCCGCACTTTCCCCCTTTGGTGTGCATAGGTTTGTTCTCTACATCCGTGTCTCTATTTCTGCCTTGCAAACTGGATCATCTGTACTATTTTTCTAGATTCCACATATATGCATTAATATATTTGTTTTTCTCTTTCTGACTTACTTCACTCTGTATAATAGTCTCCAGGTCTACCCACATCTCTACAATTAACCCAATTTTGTTCCTTTTTATGGCTGAGTAATATTCCATTGTATATATGTACCATACTTCTATGTCCATTCATCTGTCAATGGGCATTTAGGTGGCTTCCACGACCTGGCTATTGTAAATGGTGCTGCAGTGAACATTGAGATGCGTGTGTCTTTTGAATTATGGTTTTCTCTTAGTATAAGCCCAGTAGTGGGATTGCTGGGTCACATAGTAATTCTATCTTTAGTTTTTTAAGGAACCTCCATACTGTTCTCCATAGTGGCTGTATCAATTTACATTCCCACCAACAGTGCAAGAGGGTTCCCTTTTCTCCACACCCTCTCCAGCATTTGTTGTTTGTAGATTTCCTGATGATGCCCAGTCTAACTGGTTTGAGGTGATACCTCATTGTAGATTTGATTTGCATTTCTCTAATAATTAGTGATGTTGAGCAGCTTTGCATGTGCCTCTTGGCCATCTGTATGACTTCTTTGGAGGAATGTCTATTTAGGTTCTGCCTATTTCTGATTGGGTTTTTTTTGTTTTTTTAATAGTGAGCTGCATGTGCTGTTTATATATTTTGGAGATTAATGCTTTGTCAGTTGCTTCATTTTCAAATATTTTTTCCCATTCTGAGGGTTGTCTTTTCATCTTGTTTATAGTTTCCCTTGCTGTGCAAAAGCCTTTAACTTTCCTTAGGTCCCATTTGTTTATTTTTGTTTTTATTTCCATTACTCTAGGAGGTGGGTCAAAAAAGATCTTGCTATGATTTATGTCATAGAGTATTCTTCCTATGTTTTCCTCTAAGAGTTTTATAGTGTCCAGTCTTACATTTAGGTCTCTAATCCATTTTGAGTTTATTTTTGTGTATGGTGTTAGGGAGTGTCTTAATTTCATTTTTTACATGTAGCTGTCCAGTTTTCCCAGCACCACTAATTGAAGAGATCTCCATTGTATATCCTTGCCTCCTTTGTCATAGATTACTGGACCCTCAGTGTGTGGGTTTATCTCTGGGCTTTCTATCCAGTTCCATTGATCTATATTTCTGCTTTTGTGCTGGTACCATATTGTCTTGACTACTGTAGCTTTGTAGTATAGTCTGAAGTCAAGGAGTCTGATTCTTCCAGCTCTCTTTTATTCCCTCCAGATTGCTTTGGCTATGTGGGGTCTTTTGTGTCTCCATACAAATTGTAAGACTTTTTGTTCTAGTTCTGTAAAAAATGTCATTGGTAATTTGATAGGTATTGCATTGATTCTATAGATTGCTTTGGGTAGTATAGTCATTTTCACAATATTGATTCTTCCAATGCAAGAATATGGTATATCTCCCCATCTGTTTGTGTCATCTTTGATTTTTTTCATCAGCGTCTTATAGTTTTCTGAGTACAGGTCTTTTACCTCCTTATGTAGGTTTATTTCTAGGGATTTTATTCGTTTTGTTTCAATGGTGGATGGGATTGTTTCCTTAATTTCTATTTCTAATCTTTCGTTGTTAGTGTATAGGAATGCAAGATATATCTGTGCATTAATTTTGTACCCTACAATTTTACGAAATTCATTGATTAGCCCTAGTAGTTTTCTGTTGGCATCTTTAGAATTATCTATGTATAGTATCATTTTATCTGCAAACAGTGACAATTTTACTTCTTCTTTTCCAGTTTGGATTCCTTTTATTTCTTTTTCTTCTCTGATTGCCGTGGCTGAGACTTCTAAAACTATGTTGAAAAATAGTGGTGAGAGTGGACACCCTTGTCTTGTTCCTGAGCTTAGAGGAAATGCTTTCAGTTTTTCACCATTGAGAATGAAGTTTGCTGTGGGTTTGTCATATATGGCCTTTATTATGTTGAGGTAGGTTCCCTCTATGCCCACTTTCTGGAGAGTTTTTACCATAAATGGCTGTTGAATTTTGTCAAAAGCTTTTTCTGCATGTATTGAGATGATCATATAGTTTTTATTCTTCAGCTTGTTAACATGCTGTATCACATTGATTGATTTTCGTATATTGACGAATTCTTGCATCCCTAGGTTAAATCCCACTTGATCATGGTGTATGATCCTTTTAATGTGTTGCTGGATTCTGTTTGCTAGTATTTTGTTGAGGATTTTTGCATCTATATTCATCAGTGATATTGGTTGGTAATTTTCTTTGTTTGTAGTATCTTTGTCTGGTTTTGGTATCAGGGTGATGGTGGCATCATAGAATGAATTTGATAGTGTTCCTTCCTCTGCAATTTTTTGGAAGACTTTCAGAAGTTAGGTGTTAGCTCTTCCGTAATTGTTTGATAGAATTCACCTGTGAAGCCATCTGGTCCTGGCTTTTTGTTTGTTGGAAGATTTTTAATCACAGTTTCAATTCATTACTTGTGATTGGTCTGTTCATGTTTTCTATTTCTTCCTGGTTCAGTCTTGGAAGGTTACACCTTTTTAAGAATTTGTCCATTTCTTCCAGGTTGTCCATTTTATTGGCATATAATTGCTTGTAAGTAGTCTGTTATGATGCTTTATATTTCTGCAGTGTCCATTGTAACTTCTCCTTTGTCATTTCTAATTTTACTGATTTGAGTCCTCCCCCTCTTTTTCTTGATGAGTCTATCTAATGTTTTATCAGTTTTGTTTGCCTTCTCAAGGAACAAGGTTTAATTTTTATTGATCTTTGCTCTTGTTTTCTTTGTTTGTATTTCATTTTTTTTCTGCTCTGATCTTTATGATTTCTTTCCTTCTACTAACTTTGGGTTTTGTTTGTTTTTCTTTCTCTAGTTCCTTTAGGTGTAAGGTTAGATTGTTTACCTGAGATTTTTCTTGTTTCTTGAGGTAGGATTGTATTGCTGTAAACTTCCCTGTTAGAACTGCTTTTGCTGCATCCCATATATTTTGGATCGTCGAGTTTTCATTATCATTTGTCTCTAGATATTTTTTGATTTCCTCTTTGATTGCTTCAGTGATCTCTTGCTTATTTAGTAATGTATTGTTTAGCCTCATATGTTTGTGTTTTTTACATTTTTTTTGCCTGTAATTGTTTTCTAATTTCATAACGTTGTGGTCAGAAAAGATGCTTGATATGATTTCAGTTTTCTTAAATTACTGAGGCTTGATTTGTGACCCAAGATTTGATCCATCCTGGAGAGTGTTCCATGTGCACCTGAGAAGAAAATGTAATCTGCCGATTTTAGATGGAATTTCCTATAAATATCAATTAAATCTATCTGGTCTGTTGTGTCATTTAAAGCTTGTGTTTCCTTATTAATTTTCTGTCTGGATGATCTCTCTATTGGTGTAAGTGAGGTGTTAAAGTCCCCCATTATTATTGTGTTACTGTTGATTTCCTCTTTTGTAGCTCTTAACATTTGCCTTAAGTATTGAGGTGCTCCTGTGTTGGGTGCATATATATTTATAATTGTTATTATCTTCTTCTTGGATTGATCCCTTCATCATTATGTAGTGTCCTTCCCTGTCTCTTATAACATTCTTTATTCTAAAGTCTATTTTATCTGATACAAGTATTGCTACTCCAGATTTCTTTCGATTTACATTTGCATGGAATATCTTTTTCCATCCCCTCACTTTCAGTCTCTGTGTGTCCCTAGGTCTGAAGTGGGTCTCTTGTAGACAGCATATAGATGGGTCTTGTTTTTGTATCCATTCAGTGAGCCTGTGTCTTTTGGTTGCAGCATTTAATCTTTTCATATTTAAGGTAATTATCATATGTATATTCCTATGACCATTTTCTTAATTGTTTTGGGTTTGTTTTTGTAGGTACCTTTCTTCTCTTTTGTTTCCCACTTAGAGAATTTCCTTTAGCATTTGTTGTAGAGCTGGTTTGATGGTGCTGAATTCTCTTAGCTTTTGCGTGTCTGTAAAACTTTTGATTTCTCCATCCAATCTAAATGCATTCCTTTCCAGGTAGAGTAATCTTGGTTGTAGGTTCTTCCCTTTCGTCACTTTAAATATATCATGCCACTCCCTTCTGGCTTGTAGAGTTTTTTCTGAGAAATCAGCTCTTAACCTTATGGGTGTTCCCTTATATGATATTTGTCGGTTTTCTCTCATTGCTTTCAATAATTTTTCTTTGTCTTTAATTTTGTTAATTTGATTACTATATGTCTCAGCATGTTTCTCCTTGGGTTTATCCTGCTTGGGACTCTCTGTGCTTCCTGGATTTGGGTCGCTATTTCCTTTCCCATGTTAGGGAATTTTTCAACTAGAATCTCTTCAAATATTTTCTTGGGTCCTTTCTCTCTCTCTTCTCCTTCTGCAACCCGTATAATGTGAATGTTGGTGCATTTAATGTTGTCCTGGAGGTTCCTTAGGCTGCCTTCATTTCTTTTCATTCTTTTTTCTTTATTCTGTTCCATGGCAGTGAATCCACCATTTTTTCTTCCAGGTCACTTATCCATTCTTCTGCCTCAATTATTCTGCTATTTATTCCTTCTAGTATGTTTTTCATTTCAGTTATTGTATGGTTCACCTCTGTTAGTTTGTTCTTTAATTCTTCTATGTATTTGTTCTTTAATTCTTCTAGGTCTTTGTTAAACATTTCTTGCATCTTCTCGATCTTTGCCACCATTCTTTTTCCAAGGTCCTGGATCATCTTCACTATCATTATTCTGAATTCTTTTTCTGGAAGGTTGCCTATCTGCACTTCATTTAGTTGTTTTTCTGGGGTTTTATCTTGTGCCTTCATCTGGTACATAGTCCTCTGCCTTTCCCTTTTGTCTATCTTTCTTTGAATGTGGTTTTCATTCCACAGGCTGCAGGATTGTAGTTCTTCTTGCTTCTGCTATCTGCCCTCTGGTGGATGAGTCTATCTAAGAGACTTGTGTAAGCTTCCTGATGGGTGGGACTGGTCATATATTGAACTATTTAATGAAATCCTGAAGTATTATTAACTTCATGTATACAGTTTTAAATAATTGGACTTCTTCCAGGCCAAGAGATACAATACTTTCTATATCTAAAACATTGATACCCATCTTGAGGGTACAGAGCATGGAAGTAGTCATTCAAGGACAGATTTATATATGGCCATTTTTGTGGGTACCAGACATGAATCTCATGCATGCAGGTTTGATTAAAATGTTGACAAAATGATATTGTCATCCTGATAAGTTTAAAAAGAGGAAAAGTGTTACAATTAGGAAATAATGACTTTTCTCTCACTTATATAGTGAAAAATTTCAAAGTTAATAGAAGAGCATTTTAAAGGGAAATATTTGTCACAGTTATGAAGTTAGTGTTGTAAATAAATAACAAAAATATATACTAATTAAAAATTGTTTTAATGCCCTCTAATCCTAAAAAGATTTTAAATAACTTAATGAATTCAGTAGCTTCTTACTTCTTGGAGCACAAATACATAGTAACATACTCCAAATGAGTAGGCAGGTAGATATTTGCTAAATGATTTAAGTGGTTTGATTTAAAGTAGTCAATAAGCTCATAAAAACACAGGATGCAACTAAATATATGCACCCTTGAAACACATTGTTATTTTAGCATTGGGTACCTTAAATGTGTGCATGTAGTTTTGGGACGTGAAGAAAAAAATATGTTCTTTCTTTTTGTAAAAAAAAAAAAGAAAATCTTTTCAAGAAAAAGATATATACAGTGTCATAGAGGATGAGCAAGGAAAGAATAAACTTAGGGTATGTGTACTGTCTTTCGAACCATTAATACATTCAGTTATTGGGAAAATTCTTTAAGTAATTAATAAGAATCTGCAAATTTTTTCCTGTAATTTTTATCATTTTTCATGACTACTAGAATGTGGGGCCAAGCATACACAACAGAGTTCCCTGCTCATTTTGTATTCTTCCCACAAATATTTGTTGAGTGTTTCCTGCAGAGAAAGAAGAGTAAGACAGAAAAAGAGGAATTTAGAATTTCTTGAAAGTGCATAATTGAATAGACCTAAGTTTAAACAGATGCTAATATCAAACAAGGTATTTTCTCTTAAGCTGTGAGAACCCATTAGTATGCCTTGTATATAGATGGTACCCCTGGAGCAAAGGAGATAGAGAAAGCAATGAATTAATTTGAAAAAATTTCTGTGTTTTTGAATTTAAACAAGTGCCTGGGATCACTCTCATTTGACAAGTTTGACATTCATGCTGTGTGAATTGAGAGCTCTAGCAGCCTGGGTCAGTCTAAGCAAGAAACAGAAACCACACACTAGACTAAACAGGGGAAACTTAATACAAAGATTTGTTAATCATGATTTAATAAGTGATTGTCTATTGAAAGACAAATTCTGGATTAATGTGTTTGTTTGCAAATAAAGTTTCTAGGGCAACATTCTACTGGGGTTGTTATTTTTAAGAAGTATTATTTCAAGTGCCCCTAGCACTGCTTATCATGAGAAACAAGGTATCATGGGAAGAGTATTTGAAAGGGCTCAAAAGAACTGTGATTCCAGTTCTTCTTTTGTTAGTATTTCCTTAAGAGCTTCTGAAAGTCTCTAAATGTCTTATTCTCCTCAAACTTTAAAATAAATTCATCCCCCCAAAGATGTGATAAAAAGCAAATGAAATAATGTAGGTAAAAGCTCTTGAAAGCATTAAAGTGTTAACAAAAGTGAGATTTCATTGACATTGTTGATCAAAGTGGTCGCTTAAGTTCTCCACCAAAATAAGTAAATGTCTGAAATCCTTCTGCCTGTCAAGTAACAATGAGAAGAGATATACCAAAAATAACCATTTCAAAAGATTTCTTGCCTAAGGATTGGGTAAGTGTTCTCCCAGCAGCATTGTATAGCAGTTTCATAGAAGAGACACAGATGCAACTTGGCTACTGGGGAGAAGGGATAAATGTTCAGGAAGGATTAGCTGGTGGGAGTAGTGCTCATTTGTACCTTGCCTGTCTGTCTCTGGTGTATGGATGTGAACTTTTAACAAACTAGTCTACAAAGCTTTTCTTTTCCTCTGTTAAATGGGAAAGAAACAAATAAATTGTGGTTCCAGGGTGCTGAATTAGTTATTGATATAGCACTGTGGATTTAATTTGTTATTTAGCTCTGGCAGTGATCAACTTACTCCAGGAAACATAAGGAGTCATAACTCTAATCATTTTTCCCAGTCGCTTCAGAACATGTTAGGAGCACACAATAGGTCATCCAAATCACATAACTAATCAGCCCTGAAAGTAGGAGAATCAGTCATTTCATTACAGCTGGTCATGTTCTCGCTGCTGGCTGGTTTTTCATATAATATTAAAATTTAATTTTATCAAATACTCTTGAATATATCATGCAAAAAAAGTTATATTTTTAGTTTTTTGTATTCACAATTTTTAAATATGTGTACATTAACCTATATCTCTCCATGTTTTCATATTTAGAACTTAAGCGTCTTTTGTTAATGCTATCATACTTCTCTGGGTTTTCATTACATGAGAGTTCTATTCTGTTAAATTCATTGCAATTAATCTCCCTAATTATTACATAAAAAATAGAGTAAGGGCTTTGCTGGTGGCGCAGTGGTTAAGAATCTGCCTGCCAATGCAGGGGACACAGGTTTGAGCCCTGGTCTGGGAAGATCCCACATGCCATAGAGCAACTTAGCCCATGTACCACAACTACTAAGCCTGCACTCTAGAGCCACGAGCCACAACTACTGAGCCCACATGCCACAACTACTGAAGCCCACATGCCTAGAGCCAGTGCTCTGCAACAAGAGAAGCCACTACAATGAGAAGCCTGCGCACCACAACAAAGAGCAGCCTCCCCTCGCCGCAAATAGAGAAAGCCTGCATGCAGCAATGAAGACCCAACACAGCCAAAAATAAAATAAATTAAAGATTTTAAAAATGAATTTAAAAAAATACTCTTTAGAAAAAACAGAGTAAAATTTCTTAGGTAAATTGTCAAAATCGTTTTATTTGATTATTTTAATCTTCAAGGAACATTTTTCTGAAGTAGTAGTTACTGGTTTACCTTCCATATATCAAAGCCATACTTTCAAACATTACTTTGAGAAAATTTAAAGTAATAGAGAATCTATGATGCTGATTTTGAGACTTCATGGAATAGATATCCATTAGCATTTTTTTCAGATATCCTCCAGATTTTTAAAGTAAAATATACAGAATATTACAGATAAATGTGAGCTCTTTGAATACACTTCCACTCCCTACCACTCTTCTCTTTCCATTTCCCTCCATTTTTACCTCAGAGTTAAATATTATTGCAACAAGTACCACATCGCACCTAAAGTGTTGGTGTAGTACCAAAGTATATCCAGACTTATCTGAAAAGTTGGGCTGGATTTTCATTGTATGTTTCAATTGGAACAATGTATTGTAACAGATTAAATGTAGAATCTTATACGAGAGTACCACTATCTTCCAGTAAGCCAGACCAAAAGGAAAAAAGAAAGTAAAACAAGGCTACTATTTTCAAAAATTTATTTTGCTTTGGAAAATATTTTAAATTTTTTAAAAGTGTGTTTTTTATGTTAACATGTAGTGAATGAATTATCTTATTTTAAAAAGCTTAGCATTCAAACAATTCTGATATTAGAATATTTCTTTTCATATAGTGAATGAATATAAAATGATCATCTGCCTTCTTATATCATTCCATGGATGCTGATGCTATGCAACTTTTTTTTTAATCTCTTGGGAAATCACACTTTCCTTGAGTTTCCAGGTGATAGAAACATTTGATGAAAATAACAATTAGTCTTAACAACCGAAGTAGAAATACCTATTTAATAGGTACTTTATTATATTTTAACTGCCCTGTTGTTCTGATTATCACTGATATGGACTTACATTACTTATGATGACCTATGGACTTTGTTTTAAAAGTGATATAAAATAGAAAGCCAAAGAACAGGAAAAATACTGCAAGAGAAATACTTTGTCAGATGAATGGGGTCCAGAATATAGAAGAATTCATACAATTCAATAAGGAGATAAACGTCCCAATTTTATTTTTGTTTTTTATTTTTGTTTTTTTTTGTGGTATGCGGACCTCTCACTGTTGTGGCCTCCCCCGTTGCAGAGCACAGGCTCCAGACGCGCAGACTCAGTGGCCATGGCTCACGGGCCCAGCCGTTCCGCAGCATGTGGGATCCTCCCGGACGGGGGCACGAACCCATGTCCCCTGCATCGGCAGGTGGACCCTCAACCACTGCGCCACCAGGGAAGCCCAACATCCCAATTTTAAAACGTGCACGTAAGAGACTACTACAAGCAACTACATGCCAATAAAATGGACAACCTGGAAGAAATGGACAGGTTTTTCTTAGAAAAGTACAACCTCCCAAGACTGAACCAGGAAGAAACAGAAAATATGAACAGACAAATCACAGGTAATGAAATCGAAACTGTGATGAAAAATCTTCCAACAAACTAAAGTCCAGGACCAGATAGCTTCAACAGTGAATTGTATCAAACATTAGAGAAGAGCTAACACCTATCCTACTCAAACTCTTCCAAAAATTGCAGAGGGTGGAACACTTCCAAACTCATTCTATGAGGCCACCATCACCTGATTCCAAAACCAGAAAAAGATATCACAAAAAAAGAAAATTACAGATCAATATCACTGGTGGACATAGATACAAAAATCCTCAACAAAATATTAGCAAACAGAATCCAACAACACATTAAAAGGATCATACACCATGATCAAGTGAGATTTATTGCAGGGACGCAAGGATTCTTCAATATATGCAAATCAATCAGTGTGATACACCATATTAACAAATTGAAGAATAAAATCCATATGAACATCTTAACAGATGCAGAAAAAGCTTTTGACAAACAGCAACACCCTTTTATGATTAAAAACTCTCCAGAAAGTGGGCATAGAGGGAACCTACCTCAACATAATAGAGGCTATATACGACAAACCCACAAAAAACATTATTCTCAATGGTGAAAAACTGAAAGCATTTCCTCTAAGCTCGAGAAAAAGACAAGGGTGTCCACTCTCACCACTATTATTCAACATAGTTTTGGAAGTCCTAGCCAAGCTAATCAGAGAAGAAAAAGAAATAAAAAGGAATCCAAACTGGAAAAGAAGAAGTAAAACTGTCACTGTTTGCAGATAAAATGATACTATACAGAGAGAATCCTAAAGATGCCACCAGAAAACTACTAGAGGTCTTCAATGAATTTAGCAAAGTCTCAGGATAATTAATACACAGAAATCTCTTGCATTCATATACACTAACAACAGAAATCAGAACAAAGAAAGAAATCAACAACAAAGATCAGAAAGAGAAGTTAAGGAAACAATCCCATTACCATTGCAACAAAAAGAATAAAATACCTAGGAATAAACCTACCTAAGGAGACAAAATACCTGTATGGAGAAAATTATAAGACCCTGATGAAAGAAATTAAAGATGATACAAACAGATGGAGAGATATACCATGTTCTTGGATTGGAAGAATCAACATTGTGAAAATGACTATACGACCCAAAGCAATCTACAGATTCAATGCAATCCCTATCAAATTACCAATAGCATTTTTCACAGAACTAGAACAAAAATTTTACAATTTGCATGGAAACACAAAAGACCCCAAGTAGCCAAAGCAATCTTGAGGGAAAAAAATGCAGCTGGAGGAATCAGGCTCCCTGCCTTCAGATGATACTACAAAGCTACAGTAATCAAGACAATATGGTACTGGCACAAAAAACAGAAATATAGATCAATGGAACAGGATGGAAAGCCCAGAGATAAACCCACGCATATATGGTCACCTTAACTTTGATAAAGGAGGCAAGAATATACAATGGAGAAAAGACAGCCTCTTCAATAAATGGTACTAGGAAGACTGGACAGCTACATGTAAAAGAATGAAATTAGAACACTTCCTAACACCATACACAAAAATAAACTCAAAATGGATTAAAAACCTAAATATAAGGCCAGACACTATAAAACTCTTAGAGGAAAACATAGGAAGAACACTCTTTGACATAAAACATAGCAAGAGGGGCTTCCCTGGTGGCGCAGTGATTGAGAGTCCACCTCCCGATGCAGGGGACACAGGTTTGTGCCCCGGTCCAGGAGGATCCCACATGCTGCGGAGCGGCTGGGCCCGTGAGCCATGGCTGCTGAGCCTGCGTGGCCGGAGCCTGTGCTCTGCAGTGGGAGAGGCCACAACAGTGAGAGGCCCGCATACTGTGAAAAAAAAAAGAAACATAGCAAGATCTTTTTTGACCCACCTCCTAGAGTAATGAAAATAAAAACAGAAATAAACAAATGGGACCTAATGAAGCGTAAAAACTTTTTCACAGCAAGGAAACCATATACAAGATGAAAAGACAAACCTCAGAATGGGAGAAAACATTTGCAAATGAAGCAAGTGACAAAGGATTAATCTCCACAATATGCAAACAGCTCATGCAGCTCAATATGAAAAAACAACCCAATCAAAAAATGGGCTAAAGACCTAAATAGACATTTCTCCAAAGAAGACATACAGATGGCCAACAAACACATGAAAAGATGCTCAACATCCCTAATTATTAGAGAAATGCAAATCAAAACCAAAATGAGGTGTCACCTCACACTGGTCAGAATGGCCATCATCAAAGAATCTACAAACAATAAATGCTGGAAGAATCTACAAACAATAAATGCTGGAGAGGGTGTGGAGAAAACGGAACCCTCATACATGCTTGGTGGGAATGTAAATTGTTACAGCCGTATGTAGAGCAGTGTGGAGGTTTCTTTAGAAAACTAAAAATAGAACTACCATATGACCCAGCAATCCCATTGCTGGGCATATACCCTGAGAAAACCATAATTCAAAAAGACTCATGCACCATAATGTTCATTGAAGCTCTATTTACAATAGCCAGGGCATGGAAGCAACCTTAGTTTCCATCAACAGATGAATGGATAAAGAAGATGTGACAAATATATGCAATGGAATATTACTCAGCCATGAAAATAAACGAAATTGAGTTATTTGTAGTGAGGTAGATGGACTTAGAAACTGTCATACAGAGTGAAGTAAGTCAGAAAGAGAAAAACGAATATCACATGCTGACAGATATATATGGAATCTGAAAAAAAAAAAAGGTTCTGAAGAACCTAGGGGTAGGACAGGAATAAAGACACAGACATAGAGAATGTACTTGAGGACACAGGGAGGTGGAAGGGTAAGCTGGGACAAAGTGAGAGAGTGGCATGGACATATATACACTACCAAATGTAAAATAGATAGGGAAGCAGCCACATAGCACAGGGATATCAGCTCAGTGCTTTGTGACCACCGAGAGGGGTGGGATAGGGAGAGTGGGAGGGAGATGCAAGAGGGAGGCCATATGGGGATATATGTATATGTATGGCTGATTCACTTTGTTATAAAGCAGCAATTAACACAACATTGTAAAGCAATTATACTCCAATAAAGAGGTAAAAAAACAAACCAAAAAAAACAACATGTGCACCCCAATGTTCATTGCAGTACTATTTACAATAGCCAGGGCATGGAAGCAACCTAAATGTCCATCAGCAGAGGAATGGATAAAGAAAATATGGTACATAGATACAATGTAATATTACTCAGCCATCAAAAGGAATGAAATTGGGTCATTTGTAGAGACGTGGATGGACCTAGAGACTGTCATACAGAGTGAAGTAAGTCAGAAAGAGAAAAAGTAATATCGTAAATTAACGCGTATGTGTGGAATCTAGAAAAATGGTATAGATAATCTTATTTGCAAGGCAGAAGTAGACACACAGACGGAGAGAACAAATGTATGGATACCAAGGGGGAATGGCGGGTGGGAGGAATTGGGAGATTGAGAATGACATATATACACTATTGATACTATGTATAAAATAGATAACTAATGAGAACGTACTGTATAGCACAGGGAACTCTGCACTATGCTCTGTGGTGACCTAAATGGGAAGGAAATCCAAAAAAGAGGGGATATATGTATACATATAGCTGATTCACTTTGCTGTACAGTAGAAACTAACACAACTATACTCCAATAAAAAATAATTTTTAAAAAGTTAAAAGAATGTGCAGAAGATTTGAACAGAAACTTACCAAGTAGGTGTACAACAAGCCAGTAAGCACACACAGAGATGCTCATCATCAGTTGTCATCAGGAATATTAAAGTTAAAAGTATAATGAAATATCACTACAAACTCATTAAAATGAGTAAAAATTGAAAGGCTTTTAAAAATATCAACAGTTGGTGATAATATAATGCATCTGGAACCCTCAGGCACAGCTATTGTGAATGCAAATGTTAAGCACTTTGAAAAGTTAACAGAATTTTAAAATTTAAGCTTATATCCACCATACCATCCATTCCTCTCTTAGGTACTTGTAACAAAGAAAAGGAATATATTCCAGAGAATGGCTCAGATACAATTGCTGTTAGGGGCTTTATTCACAACAGCTCCAAACTGGAAATAACCAAACAACCAACAATAGATAAATATGTAAAGACTTTGTGATATTTACCACAGTTGAATACTCTTTAGCAACAAAGGAACAAACTACTGATATAATGTCGATGAATCTAAAAGTTATTATGCTGAGTGAAATAATCCAGACAAGAAGGGTACATAAAGTTCGGTTCCATTTATGTAAACTTCTAGAAAATAAAATTAATCTGTTGTGACAAGGATGAGATCATTTGTTGCTTGGGGCCTGGAGGAGAGGAAATGATGGAATGCAAAGGGGAATGAGGAAACTTTTGGGGGTGATGGAACTGTTCTTAGTTCTGACAAGGGATCTATAGCTAAATACATTTCTCAAAGTTCACTCAGTTATAAACTTTAAAGGGTTGTAATTTATTGTACATAAATTATACAGCAATAAAACTGATTTAAAAAAAACAAAAATGGAATTGCACATATCTTTAATGAATATAATACTATTGAGATTTTTCTATTTTTAGCTTTGATAAATGATGTTTTTCAAGGAATTTTCCCATTTCATTTAGATTAGCAAATACATTTGCACCAAGTTGTGATTATGTTATTCTGCTGTTGTTCTCATGTAGGTATGATTTATAGTGAAGTCCACTTTTTTCATTATTAATATTGGAAATTTGTGTTTTATGTCTTTCTTCTTGATCAGTCTTTCTAGGACTTTAGCAATTTTATTAATATTTCTGGAGAACTAACATTAACTTTTGGTGATTTGTATCTATTGCACAACTGCTTTTAATTTTATTGATTTCTGTTATTTTATTTATTACTATATGCTTCTACTTTCTTTTGATTGATTTCTTGCTCATTTCTAAACTTTACTTTCATACTTAAATAATTGAATTTTAGCCTTTCTTCTTATCTCATATGTATTTAAAGCCAAATATTTTCCTATTAATTTTAGATGTATTCCATATATTTTTATATGTCACATCTTCATTATCTTTTCAGTACAAAATTTCTAATTTCCTTTGAGATTTATTCCTTGAATCATGTTTGAAGTATACTGTTTTACATTCATTCAAATATTTGTATACTTCTTAATTTAACTTTCTGTTATTTGATTTTTTTGTCATTGATTGGTTTGATTTCTAATTTTTAAATTTTGTTGTTTGGCCCAAAATATAGTCAATACTTATAAAATATTTCATGTGTGCTTGAAAAGAGCCATTTGCCATTTATATACATATATATATATATATATGTATTTATTTTTCTGCCTTTTGTGGGTGTACTGTTCTGCACATGCTGATTAGTCCAAATCTGTTACTTCTATTTTTCTTATCTTCTGTACTCTTACTGACTTTTTCTCTTTTTCTATTACATATTGAAAAAGTACTAAAATCTCCTATGTTAATGATCAATATGTCTTTTTTTCTCCTTTCACTTCTGTCAAGTTTTTGCTTTAAATATTTTGAATCAATGTTATTTTTTAATATATTGACTTTTTTATTTTAAAATAATTATCTAATAAGCATCATTATTGTGACCACTTCTGAGTCTGTTTCTAATGTTCACTTTTATTGATTGATCGATATTTCTATCCTATCTTGTTGCTAATCCAAAAAGAGCATAGGAGGGACTCAAACTGCATGAAATACAAATAAATTGTGGGTTAAAAATATTTAAAAATGCAGTGAACCTAAAGGACATTTAATATGTACACATAATTAGAGAACCCAAAAAAGAAAACCAGAACACTTGAAGTAACCAAAAATTAAAGATGTATTTGTAGAAGAATTCTCTGCAATAAAAAGGATACTTATTAGACTTATTAGTATGTCATAGTGTATAACAGGACAAATTGTTTGGAATGTCAATACAAAGTCAACACCTTGGCATAACCTGTTACGTTTTTAGAACTTCAGATTGTTTACACAATAAAACAAATTTTTTTCACCTATAAAATGAAATATATCAGGTTGAATTTCAGAATTCTCAATAAAAACACTCACTTATTGGAACATGTCTGCAAAATCTGCAAATTCATTCAAGGAAAGAAAGACGAAGCAAGAATTGTATTTTATGTTTGGCTAAAATGTCTTTCACACAGAATTGCTGTAGACAACAGTCCTGAAGTTAGGTGAACAAAGAGAATATTTTTTCCTGATCCCCAATCAAGAAGACTACATAAGATGAACTTCCATCTTATGAAAGTTCAAGAGATGGTGGGACAACTACTGCAAATGGAAGGAAAATATTCCATTTATTTTTAGGAAGTAAATCTAGGAATGATAGAAAAATCTGACAAAGATAGGCACTGTTGGGGGCTTCTCTGGTGGCCCAGTGGTTAAGAATCTGCCTGCTAGGGCTTCCCTGGTGGCGCAGTGGTTGAGAGTCCGCCTGCCGATGCAGGGGACGCGGGTTCGTGCCCCGGTGCGGGAGGATCCCGCGTGCCGCGGAGCGGCTGGGCCCGTGAGCCATGGCCGCTGAGCCTGCGCGTCCAGAGCCTGTGCAGGGGACGCGGGTTCGAGCCCTGGTCTGGGAAGATCCCACATGCCGCGGAGCAACTAGGCCCGTGAGCCACAACTACTGAGCCTGCGCGTCTGGAGCCTGTGCGCCGCAACAAGAGAAGCCGCGATAGTGAGAGGCCCACGCACCGTGATTAAGAGTGGCCCCCTGCTTGCCACAACTAGAGAAAGCCCTCGCACAGAAACGAAGATCCAACACAGCAAAAATTAATTAATTAATTAATAAACTCCTACCCCCAACATCTTCTTTAAAAAAAAAAAAAGGGCTTCCCTGGTGGCGCAGTGGTTGAGAGTCCACCTGCTGATGCAGGGGACACGGGTTCGTGCCCCGGTCCGGGAGAATCCCAGATACCGCGGAGAGGCTAGGCCTGTGAGCCATGGCCGCTGAGCCTGCACGTCCGGAGCCTGTGCTCCGCAACGTGAGAGGCCACAACAGTGAGAGGCCCGCGTACCGCAAAAATAAATAAATAAATAAATAAATAAATAAATAAATAAATAAATAAATAAATAAATAAAGTGTATGAGCTAAGCAGGGATTGAAGCAAAATAAGCAAAATAAATAAAATAGCTTGTTCTTAAAGCAAAGAAGCAGGAATTCCAGGCCAGGAAGTATGACTCCAGAACCAATCCTCCTAACAGCTTTTCTCTATATACTCTCAATTTTGATGGGTAGAATGTAGGGCCTGGAAGAGTTCTTACCTGTCTGAATGCCACAGACATCAGCTTATCCGAGTTATAAAGTTTCCTTAGTTCTTGGGTTGCTGAGTTGCTTTTCATTTCAGTAGGATATGTTCTTTAATATATTTTTTACCTTGTTACATTACTTCCTTCCGTTTCCTTTTCAAGGTCCTAATAACTCCTCTTTTAGATTTCTGAACAAAAATAATTAAAAAGGACCAGATTCAATTGTGATATTCCATATGGATGGAGCAAAAGGAGTGAGGGGGAGGGGAATAGGAAGAGGGAGGGTAGTCATCACAGAGTTAATTAAGGGTCACGGTCCATTGGGCCGTCTAGGCTTTGTAAAGATTTTGGCCTCCACTCTGAAAGAAGCAAGTAGTATCAGATAGTTTTGAATAGAGACGTGAAATGATCTAATATTCTACCAACATCGCTCTGGCTGCTATATGAAAATAGATTCTAGAAAGGCAAACATGGAAGTAGGGAGAACATCTAGAACGCTATTACAGTAAATCATTTGAGAGGGTGATGTTGGCTTGATAGAGAAGTAGCATTAGAATTATTAATATTTCTTAGTCAATACTTTCTACAGAGTATAATATATCTGATCTATCATGCTTACAGATAATTTTCAATTTGTTGATCATTTGCTTTTATAATAGTTGATTAGAGTGTTTTCTTCAAAACTAAATTTCTCATTGATAAAATTTTTCTATTTGTATCAGAAGAGCATTTATAACTTTCAATTTTAAAGTGTTTATTTATAGAAGTTTATCCTAGCACATTTTTTTAGATACTACTTTGTTTTATGTGATAATTCTTTTCTACTCATTAAACTCATAAAGACAAAACCCTTAATCTTTTATCAACTTTACTCTGGAAGAAACATTCGAACTCCATTTGATTGTCTTGTGTCATTTTAAATACTATTACTGATGTGTACTAACACCTTCGTTAATAGCATCAATATGACAGTAAAATAGTGTATTTATCACAGAACCCACCATTAAAGATAAGGCTAAAACATACTTTCCACAGTAGCACAGTTTTTCTCCAAGTAGCTGATGGTTAATGGAATCATGTGTTAATAATTGAAAACAAAATACTTGTGTATATATATGTGCGTATGTGCATGTGAATGTACCTATGTGTATGTGTGTATAGTTTAAGTTATTTTCTGGAAGAAATTCTATTAAACAGGTTCTATGTAAAAATTTAACAGTTTTTCTCACCCAGTTTTAAGAATATTACTAACACATGTATGCATCCACCAATATATTTGTGAATTAGTGTTTGAAAATTGTTTAAATCATTTTAATGACAAACCCAAGGCAAGTGATAAAATTTTTTGTGTTTATAATTCACTCTACTTGGACCTCTCAGTTTTTGAATCTCTGTTTCCACAGAGTTAAGATTATACTTGTATGCTTTATTATTATATTGGCAGACAACCTAAGGTGAATGAATAATTGTGGAATCAGAGATGTCTGCACCCCTCGACTACAGTGTCATCTTTTGGCTATAGCCTAATTTTTAGGACTTATAGATAGTAATTCCCTGTATGTGAATAGTTTTAAAAATTGAAGATATTTTATATAGTTTTTAATATCACCCTGATAAGGATTTTTGGTTTGGTTTTGTTTTAATTAACTGATGTCCATACTCTTTTCAGTTTTCCTTAGGTTTTACCTCACATCCTTTTTCTGTTCCAGGATCCCACTCAGGATAGCACATTACATTTAGTTGTCACGTGTCATTAGGCTCTTCTTGGTTGTGATGGTTTCTCAGACTTTCCTTGTTTTGGATGATCTTGACAGCTTAAGGTGCACTAGCCATATATTTTATAGAATGTCCCTCAGTTGGAATTTGCCAGATGTTTTCCTCATAATTAAACTGTGTTTATGGGTTTTTGGGAGGAAGAGCACAGAGACCAAGTACCGTTCTCATCACGTCCTATCAAGGATACACACTATCAATATAACTTACCACTGATGATGTTGACCTTGATTATCTGACTTGAGGTAGTGTTATGTCAGGTTTCTCCATTGTAACATTACTCTCCTTCCCCCATTACACGCTGTACTCTTTGGAAGGAAGTCTCCTTGCACAGCCCACACTTAAAGGATGGGGAGTTATGCTCTACCTCCTTGAGTATGGAGTGTATATGTAAATTATTTGGAATTCTTGTGCACAGGAAAATGGGTCTATTTGCCTTCATTTATTTATTTACTCAGTATTTTATCAGAATGGGTTCACACTACTTAAGCTTTTTTACTAAGTATGATTAATATCCTGTAGATATGAATGCTTTCTGGTGGAATTTACTCAGAAAGTAGAAAAACTCACACTGATTCATAGTTTCTATACTTGATTACTGAGAATAGTATACAAATTGCTATCTCAAAGAACCACATAAATTAAATTTTTTCTGATCTACTTGGTCACTGGACCGTTTGCCCACAGAATCAGAGCTGCTTCAGTTGAATTTACTAATGCCATTCAGGAGCTCATCCTTGACTTGGGTCTTGTTAGATTTCAAATTTAGAATTTTATTTCTTTTTCTCAAGGTTTTTAATTTTCCATGACTCAGGAAAATGTCATCTTTCCTATTTTCTGTCATTTACTACTTATTCTGAATGATTTCTCGGGACTTTCTGATAGTGTATTGATAAAGGCTGTTTTTTTCTTTAATCATCTTTTAATGTGAATTCTGATCACTATGTCCAGATGGATTTTATTGCTGTTTCTCAGGAATCTCCTCTTCCAGTTTGAAAGCTTTTGATTTGATGTCAGCCACTTTTATTCCTTTAATTTTCTAACAGTAATTATGAGGCTTAAGTTTTATCTCTCTGATCCCCTCCAGCAGCAGTTTCAAGATTGACCTTCTTTGACTTCTTTATGCTTATGAGACCTTTGAAGTCCTTTTCTTTCTAATTCCTTCTGAATATCATTGAACTTATGTTTTAAAAGTGAATTTCTTATTGTGATAGTCACCTTGATTTCTCCTTTGAACTTTCAAAGCTCTATTTTTCCAATCTTTTCACTAATAACGTAAATTTAAATGATATTTTATTCCTGTTACCACTTAACTAATGTAAACATATTAAATATTGGTTATTTGCTCAGTACAAAAGATGACATTTTCTGCTACATTGTCATCTTCACCAGGATTATAAATCCACATTGGTCATATGGAATTTCTTGCTTTGACAGTAGTGTAGTATGTGATATTATATACAGCTGCACCTCTAAAAAATGGAAGGGAAATATTTTAATCAGAATATATATTATTTTATATAATACTTTACCTGTGTATATTTATAATTGGAAAAATTCATTTTGTATGTGCACTGTAATATATAAAATATTTTAGAATTCAACATTTTACAGAGAAGGATGCACCTTTTTCAACTTTGCCTCCCAGATACACTCTCATTATCTACAAAGAATTAGTTATACTCACTATTTGTGCCAAATTGTCTTTTCTTTCTGCTATAGTAATGGTTATATTTAATACTGCATTTTGGGGGTTCAAAATATACAGAATAGTGAAAAAAGTAAATAAAATTAACTGGCTCATATAATTGCAAATATTTTGAATATGAAATAGTAACAATAGTATAAGTTCTGGATTGTTTAGGATAACACTTTGTCAATATTGGAAATTAGGGACTTCCCTGGTGGCACAGTGGTTGAGAGTCCGCCTGCTGATGCAGGAGACACGGGTTCGTGTCCCGGTCTGGGAAGATCCCACATGCCACGGAGCAGCTAGGCCCGTGAGCCATGGCCGCTGAGCCTGCGCGTCTGGAGCCTGTGCTCCGCAACGGGAGAGGCCACAACAATGAGAGGCCCGCGTACGGCAAAAAAAAAAAAAAAAAAAAGGCCTTATTTTTTCTCTGAAATCTAGGTGCGTCAAAATAAGTGCATTTAAGTCCATTTGCAAAAGGAACAAAGTTTTAACTTTACAGATACAGTCTGTGTTCCTCACAGGGGGAAAAAAAGACAATTCAGCCTTACTGGGGTATCAACCAACCACCCATGTGTATAAACAGAAAATTTAAATATTAAAAACCCAAGTTTGTGTTTTCCAGATATATACAGAGTAAAAATATGAAAAAAAAAAAAACCAAAAAAAAAAAAAAAAATAAAGACTTATAAGTGTGTATTATTAAATCAGGATCAGATAACTTACAAAAGTCATGAAATTAGTGAGTGGCACAACAGAAATTTAAATTCATATATTCTCTCAATGAATATACAAATGTAATGATGGTTATTATTTTTCTGATTTATTAACTCTATATTCCAGGTATGCCAAGTGTCTTACATATTTTTCTTCATTTGCTTCCTTCAAGAAATCTTAGATTTAAGGTCATTATATCTATGATGTAGGTGAAACAATTGGGCCTTAAAGAATTAGGTAATTATTAGATAAGTTTGAGTTGGGATTTAAACTCAGATTTGCCCAACCCCAAACCATGTGCTATCATTTCGTGACCAATACTTCAAATCTACATTCCAGTATGTGGAAAATTCCACATGGGAGGTAGTTTGTTCTGTGCTGTACAGAGAAGGGATTTCCCTGCCCAGGCTAAATATTAAGGGATGGTATGACTAAATTACCTTGAAAGTGCTAAAGGATTAAGATATAGTAAATATAAAGTGACCTGAACATAATCAAACTCTTCTTGGGAGGGGGAGAAACAAAGCAGCTGCATATTATGAAACTATGAGAGATGCCTTATAGAGCTTAGACACTTACTTAGAAAAGTATCTGAAATGATCTTGCTTAATTCCAATAGTGCAGTAGCATGAGTAACCAGCCACTTTCCGATGAAAAGAAATGTGTGTAATTGTATAATTAATTGAAAAATATTGGATAAAGGTAGGTTCAAATGATTTATGCAGGATGTTATGATAGATTGCTGTTATCACTTTATCAGTTACTGTCTTTCAGATGTCTAGGTTATTTATTTATTGTTTGAATTAACAGTAGATGGGGAATTTTGACCTTAGGTTAAGGGCAAATATGGTCTGGAAGAAATAAAGAAAGCTTTTCCTTGGTTTTCATGATTAAATTGCTCATAAATCAGACAAGCAAAATCTGTAACCTGTACCTACTTTATTCTGTATAACTGGTTGATCCAAAAGCCTTTTATGGTCCTCTTTCTTAATATAATCTCTATCTAAAATGTCCTTCCACATAAAAACCACTGTGGTGCAGGTCCTAACACTTCTATCCTAACTACCAGAGTAGTCTCTTCATTCATCCAAATCCATTCTGTTTTACAGCCCAATTAGACCATAGTAAGAGATTACTTTCTTCATGTCATTCTCTTAACACACACACGACATCAGTACAACCCGATATTTTGACAAGAAGCGTTGTGCTACTTAGCTTAGTATTCAAGATCACTTTGAACTTGTTTCTCAAAATTTCCAGACTTCTTTCTGTCTCGTAATCTGAACTCTTCAATCATTAGAGTCAATAGGAGCTTTTTTTTTTTTTTGGTACACGGGCCTCTCACTGTTGTGACCTCTCCCATTGTAGAGCACAGGGTCCGGACGCGCAGGCTCAGCGGCCATGGCTCACGGGCCCAGCCGCTCCACGGCATGTGGGATCTTCCCGGACCGGGGCACGAACCCATGTCCCCTGCATCAGCAGGCGGACTCTCAACTACTGCACCACCAGGGAAGCCCAGGAGCTTTTTTTTTTTTTTTTCTGTATATGCAAAATCCACTTTCACCTCTTAATACTTGCTTACAGTGGGATTCCATTGCTCTTCATTTATATGTATCTTACTTTTTTCTCAGGCTTCTACCACCCCCCAACCTCACATCCTTCATGGCTATCTCCCTTCTCTCTCTGCTATTGTCTGTAACTTGAATTTCACATAGAGATATTTAGTTGTAATTTTATGGATCTGTGTATAATCCCCTTAAGTAGACTGTATGTTCCTTCAGAGAAGGAGCAGTGCCTTTATTTTGTGCTCTCACTGATTTCTATGTCTAATACATCTTTAATTGATTTCCTGGCTGTAGTATCTGATCAAAAAGCTATATTAACATAAGAAAGTTCATCTTGAATTACTGTCCATGGGAAAAACGTTGCCAAGTGCTCTGAATAACTAAACTCTTCCAGGATTTCCCGTATTTCCTATATATCAATGGTGTTTAAAGGAATCAAATATCAACATTCAAATCATGATGGTAGTTGTCAGTCATAACTCTAATATGGTCAATAATTAATAACTAACATTGAACTTATGCTACTCTGTAAAAACTTCTCTTATATGAATCAGTTATATATGAGATTTTAAAGTAATTTATTAAAATTATTCAGATAGAAATCATTAGAATTATCAAGTGAATAAAAATAGCACCTTACAGTATGGCTATCTATTTGTACTACTGAAGATGTCATTTTTATTTATCATTATATATTTTTTAAATAACTATGACTAGAAAGAATTTACATATGCACCTACTCCCATGGACTTTTCTAGGATATAAATCAGACTAGACAAATAATGAACACAGTTGTCTTTTTTCCATTACTCTGAATGAGAAGCCAGGTGAGAAATTCAGTTTTTTAATTGAGTCCTGATGATCTTAAATGTCTACGTGAAAAAATATTAAGAATGAAGAATGGTAAAGGGAGACATAGAATGGCTTCTTGGTGTGCACACTCTATTTTTCTTCTAGCCACATGACCAGAGGTGACTTGACCTAACTTTTCTAGACAGGTCTCCCTCTAATACCTATCCTCATCCATCCATTTTATCAGTGTTCACCTCTGGGAATTCTTTTTAAGTTTCTGCACAGAAATGCCTTAACGATGCCACATGGTTGTTTCCTTGAACTGTGTGAAAAGCAGTAATCATACAGTACTCACGGAGATCCTAACAATGAGAGCTGTGTCGGAAATAAGGGATAAAGTTCCAGGGATGCAATATATCTATTTTATATCCATTTGGTGCCAGGTTCCTGATGCTTACTTATAAATGGTTTTCTTTATCACTGTCCTGATGCTCAACATATTTTCAAAAAGCAGAAATAAAACAGTGAGTGTATTATGCAATGGCCTGACCTCCTCTTTTTAGAGTGGCTAGTATATGGCTAATAAATAACTCCCACCCTGCTGCCTAAACACAAAAGCTTTCAAGGGTACCACCATTTAATTAGAAGCCATCTATTGTGAGTATTCTCCAGCCACCTGAATCTTAGTGCTGTTATTGTTCAAAAGAAAATGGTTTCTAAAATGTTAGAACATTCATTTGGGTCACAATTAAATGTTCAGCAGCAGTAGTCCAGAGGGTAAATGGTGTGTTAGGTTATATAGGATCACATTTTCCATGTCTAAAATTTGAAGAATTTTATCACTTGAAATTGAGGGTTTTATTTTTATTTTTAAATGCTTGCAATCAAGATAAAGGAACTTTCTTGGTAGTGTTTTTAGGCATTATTTTTTCTGGTGATTTGAGAAAAGACATTCTGAGAACCGAAACGTTATTTTTAATAGGTAAGTAGCTGAATTTTGAAATTTTGTCAAAGATAGCCATAGGGACTTTATAACGAACAAAACAATAATAATTTTAATTGAGAGAAAAATCCTAATATTTTGTGCTATTGGAGCAATAAAGGAAATACGTAAGAAATCTCAGTGGTAAAATCACCCTATTTATTTGACTTTTACGATCCATTGAGCTTCATAAAATGAATCCTTTACAAATTGTTCTTTGTAATGAGAAATGTAATTTGGAATATATAAATCACATGTTTTGAGGTAAATTACCATTTTAATTCTCCAAAGACATTTTATTCATCATTAATGTCTTTACCTTTGACTTTCTTCTGTGATTTCTAAAATGTTGTAACCTAACTGAAAGTGGGTTCCCCCAAAGAGTAATGAATTTGTTTAGAGCTACATTTAATGAAATGTGCTCTTTACCTGATGATTCAGTCAATACAGTCTTAATGGATATATAAAGTGGAGTTCATGCTGTCCAAACATCTGTTGTGAAAATGAATAGACCAAGTATATTATGTTAATTAAGCGTCTGGCCTCAGGAAACCTGTATCTCAGTCCAGCATTGAAAATTTCTGACTCTTGAGTTGTGGCAAGTCACTTAATTTCCCAGAGATTTGTATTTCATCTGTTGCATTCTTGTTGTAAGTAATTAAGTAAGATTATGCCTGGGAAATTGTAAGCAATATATAAAGTGACTAATTATTATTATTTTCTGTAGGTAAATTGGTTAAAAAAATATATGTGCTGTAGCACATCACATCTCAGGATATGTGATTGGCAGTGAATTGTTTTTATTTTATCTCTTTCCATCATTGATAACTCCATAAGAAAAGGGATCCTCAGTCTTGTTCACTACGGTATCCACAAGGAGCAAGTGCTCAATAAATATTTATCAAATGAATGAATAAATGAGTTAATAAACTAAAAATATACTCTCTAAGTATAAAATTACTAAACGTGAAATTTAGGACAATGAAATGTACATTAAATGTAGGACAATATTGATTCTTTTGAAATATTGAGATAAAGTTGGAGGCTTTTGCCTAAACACGATTATTCACAATTAAGAAAAAAAATATATTGGTCTATAGAATGGATAACAAGGGAGTAACTTCTAAGGCATACTTGCTTTATAATGTGACATAGAAGTAGAGACGAGAAAGATGCAGACTTCCTGCCTTAAGTTCCTTTACCCTTCACAGGTCAACTAATTAACCTCCATCAGTAGGTTTAACTCCTTACTGGAATGTGAGACCAGGTTTGATCCTAGGCCAGCGCCATCCATGCAGCCCTAAGTTACCTTGTAAACTTGAAATCACTACTGACTTGACCATAGCACCTAATTTTTCCCAGAAATCTTAATTCTTTAAGGACTTGACTACTGGAGGAATAATAATTAAGATAATAAATAGTTCATTTACAGAGGGATAGATACATCAAGAAGTAAGATAGTCTCATGATAACAAGAAGAAAACTTTATTATAGGGAAAATGGCAGTAAGGTCAAAATAAAACGTTTTTTTCAAGACTGTACAGGATGCATGTAAAACAAAGAGGGATGTGTGTGTTTTCTTTAATGCCTTCTAGTGAATTGCATTCCCTGTCTGATGTCCTTTCCCATCTGGAGATTTGATTCTTATTTTGAGAACTGCATCCAGATCTCACTGAAAATCATTATTTATCTATACTATTGATATATAAATAAATACTTTATATTTTCTAAAGCTGTCTGTTAACTGCATGCTTTTTGGACATGCACTAACTACCTGTCTGTATTATCTTTATGCTGGGATCACATTCCATTTTCTCCCCTTTTAACAATTCTGTGGTCTTAACTGTTTCTTTCTCCCAGAAGGTTGGTTCACAACTAACTTTGGATTTGTAATGTGGAATATCTTTCGCATGATAAGGAAATTAGCATCGCTCCCACAGTCAGACTCATATCTTTGATAGAGCTCAGTAGAATTTTTGGTCTTGTACCTATAATCTAGAATAAGTTAATTGGGAGAAAAAATATTTTGAAGGATTTAAAAATAAAGACCTAGGTGTAAGAGATGGTTTAAGAAAAGACTCTAGAATTTGACAGCTTATTTCACAGGGGAGCTGAAGTACCTACAAGTGTCAAATATGATGTTAGGGACCAGCATTCAATAATTTGAAGGAAGACACTCACTATTAAAAGTAGAAAAAGCAGAAAACCCACATTCCTCTGAAATGATCAAATGTGACTTGCATACATTTTCACATAAATGATAACCATGTCTGTCCTACTGTATCTGAGGTACTCTATAGAAATGGGGAGAGTCAAATGTAGACCCTCCTGTCTTTGAGAGGAGGCTTACCTGTTGCTGCACACCTTTCCATTGAAAAAAGGGGACCTTCACTCTGTTTTGCAGGGCAATGTAGTATGGAAATGATAATTTTTCTCCGTTCTAATCCTTTCACTTTCTCCTCTCTGTAAGAGAAGCTATAATTTTCTCAGGGGAGAAGTTATGATGTTAGAGGAGAGCCAGACACCCATTAGGCCATGTTAATCAATGAAAGATTTCCTATGCACACAAAACATCAAACAAACGCATACACACACAACAACAACAACAGCCTTCTCTGCTAATCTCTGTTCTTCCAGGCAGGACTGAATTATCCATTAAGCATAGTAGGTGCACTGTCTAGGGCATACAGTACTTTTAGGGGCCCCAAAAATGTTTTAACTTCTTTTAAAATTGGAAGAAAATAATAAGCTTTTAAGCTGAGGAAATATTTTAACATACAGTATAGTATATTTATATTTATATCAATGCAGTCATATTGTTGCCATGAAAGCAAACTGTCTAGGGCCTATGGAAGTCATAATGCAGCTCTGATGCCAGGTTTGTGAAGCAGACCAATATTTTCCAAATGGCCATTTGGGTAAATTCCTAACCCCACAAATACAATAACAGGTGTTAAAGTTTAGATTGGGGGGTAAGCAGTAGACAACTTCATTTTGGCCTCAAGTCCTGGTCATTACTTCTAACAGTAATATGTCAAAATCCTTGTATTTGCAAGTTTATAGGCACAGTATGGCCACTAATAAAATCGAAGCTATTCTTTGACTCTTTTCTAGCTTGTTGTGTATGTCAGCCTGAGGAGAAAGTTGATAAATTATTAAGTCCCCCAAACTTTCATAATTACCATGATTTGATAATAGTAAATTCCTGAGCCAGTGCAGCCCACGGTTAAGTATGATAACATGACATTAGGAATATTATGGTGTCTTCATTTCTGGCCAGATCAGGGATTTACATTCTGTGTGAATACATTCTAGATCTACTTCTACTTTCTTCTAGGAACCAGGATAAACCAGACTAAATCCATGATAAATTGTCCCTCTTTCACTTCCTGACATCACCCCCCCACATATATATACAAACAGAGCATGGGATTGGACTAGAGAAACAAACTCAGAAGCAGCCACCAGAATATGACTGATGAAAGAGAAATCAAAAGCTGCAGGTTAACCCAAAGACAAAATATTTATCTTAAAGTAAATAGAAAATGGCACGTGTTCAACAGGATAATTAAGAGAAGCAGTGTCCTCTTAAAAATTCACTGGAGGGCTTCCCTGGTGGCGCAGTGGTTGAGAGTCTGCCTGCCAATGCGGGGGACACGGGTTCTTGCCCTGGTCCGGGAAGATCCCACATGCCGCGGAGCAGCTGGGCCGGTGAGCCATGGCCGCTGAGCCTGTGCGTCCAGAGCCTGTGCTCCGCAACGGGAGAGGCCACAACACTGAGAGGCCCGCGTACCGCAAAAAAAAAAAAAAAAAAAAAAAAATTCACTGGATTCAAAAATAATTAAGAACGTGAAGTCTGATTGCACACAAGATTTTTTAAATAATGCTGCTGTGCTTCATAACAATGGCCCTGCAAAAAATAACATTCTTGCATAGAGTCACATAATAACGAGAACTCAGAACCTAAAGAAAAAGCAGAGAAGACATGGTCTGGATGGCACGAGAAGAGGAATCTAGACCAGAGAGATAATACTCCTAACCATATATGCTTAAGTGTCTAGAAATGTGTAATTAGAAATTAATGTAAAAACCACTAGGGACTTCCCTGGTGGTCCAGTGGTTAAGACTCTGTACTTTCACTGAAGGGGGTACAAATTCAATCTCTGGCCAGGGAAGTAAAATCCCATATGCTGCTGGGTGTGGCCAAAAAAACCCCCAAAACACTAAAGAATACCTAAAGTCTGTGATATAATTATTATGGTTATTTTACCACTATGTTAGTGGTAATAATTTTATACTAATCATTATGTGTTCTTTGTGAAGTCCAAAGTTACATAATATGACAACCTGAAGTTTGAGTCACAGAATGTTGCCAATCACAAAGAAAATATAAAGAGAACAAAGATCTTAGTTTAGCAGTGTTTCAAGAATAATTTAAAAATGGGGAATAAATGCATCTCTTTTTGATTTGTTTCTTCAGTTCCTAATTAGAAAATATATTATGCAAACTATTATAAATGATCGTCACACCATACACACCCATATACGCACACACACACAGGTTTCATGTCGATTTTAGTCAAAGCATGTATCTATGCATAGAAGCAGATGGCCTTTGGCCTTTGGAGTCAGTAACTAATTCCTGCATTGTAATTTACTGCAGTTGCCCTGGTAAGGTACCAAAACAATAAACATTCAGTAAACACTTGGTAAACAGTTGAACACTGAGTAACTTACATTGTCTAATATGATCATTGGAGAAATTAGTTAATTACTACCCGACAATTTTGCCAAAAACTAGCCCAAATACTTTGCCTATGTAACTAGATGTTTTTTCCAGGTACAGTTCTGACACTGATACATAGCATGTTGACCTGTAAACAACCATCTTTTTGAACTCCAGAGCAATTTTAATAGTTTGTCAGTAATCACCAAAAGATTTTAGATTTTCTAAGTAAATGATAATATTATCTGCAAGTGATGATACTTTTTAATGCTTCTTTTCAAAATTCCATGTCTCTGATATATGAGTGCCACTCTAGAGGTAATTTTCACATTTCTAATCATGGAAGATTCTTGTGACAAATTTTAAGCAAGTAACAGTAGCATGATTTGAGCAAGGAACCAATTTTCCTAGTATGTCCAACTTGGAGGCGCAGGGGCAGATATGCATGATTGGGTGGGTTTGATACCTTTTTATTTTATTCTTCTTGACATGTTGTTTGTACTATTTCATAGTTTTATATTCTTCTTTGAGATATTTTTATTTGTGAACTTTTAATTTTCATTAATAAACTGAAAGTTTGAGTGTAGAGTCTGTTTTGTTTTCCTGTGCATTCCTGGAAACCTTGATGACATCAAATTTAATATGTGGATGTTAAAAGTATTGGATAAACGTAACTGAGTGCATTTGAGTTGATATTTAAATTGGTTGAGTAGAGGCCATGAAGCAGTGCATCATATTAGCTAAGGCCAGCCCATTTTCTTAAATCAGGTTTAATTTTCAAAGCTCCCTCATTATTTCCTTTTCCTAAAGGGTCCTTTGCAGGAGGTGAAGAGGGGCTAGTGAACCCTCACCAGTCAAAAGACAAGCTTCATCATCAGGAAGGGTAAGATACTTATTCACAGGAGCAAGCAATGTGAACCAACAGTACTCAACCCATCACCAGCTCTGTAGATTAGAAATACCTCTCCGTTAACACATAAGGAGACTCAGGCCACCGGAGGTACTGGCACAAGCATTCCTATAATTATGAACTTCCTTATTCTGGAAACTTTTAAAATAAAGCCTGTGATTTCATATACTTACTTATTTTCAAATTAATTTGGTGGCCAAAGTCTGGCTGTATGTGGTGGCTCCAACAGTGGCTGGCAGGGAAACTTGGGGGTTGGAACTAAATGAGGTATTTTCCATGCATGAAGAAATGAAGTATGTTTTCAGTTCTAGCAACTATGCATGCTTTACTCTATTTTATATTCACATTCTGTTCAGAGCAAAGTGTCTGTAAAGCAGTGCATTGGGCTGTGCTCTTTTCAGCCTGACAAACAGCAATTTGGTGCAGTTGGAACTTCTTATTAAGCTGTGGCAGGTTAGGAAGTCCAGGACTAATAGAATTCTCCTAAATGATTGGCTGAGGCATTTGTGTTAGCTTAATTGTACATTTGCCCTTTGACTAAAATTAGGGATTAAGTCCCCTCCCTGGGAACTGCATCTTAAGTTAGTAAGAAGTTAAACTGCATATTCTAATTAGATCCTTTCTATTTCATACTGCCATGGGGTTTTACCTTGACTACAGCACACAGTTCCATTATGTTCTCTTTTAGAAATGAGTTTCCCTTCCTACTTTATATGAGGCTGTCTCTGTCTTGTATTAACATTAGCTAACTGGTTGGGATTGTACAATGTGTAGGAGGGTGGCTAGCAATTGAGTTGTGGGCATCCTGCATAGCACCTTTCACATTCCGGTTTTCATCATGTCATCTTTAACACAGCATGGTTTTGTCCTAGTAAAGACAACTTTCTGAGGATCTCATTGCTGGTCAGGTGGCTCATCAATGATGTGGCTCGACACTTGATCCAGCCCTGTGTAATAGTTCACAATTCTGAGCATCACCTGAAAACATCGTTAATTATAGTATTTATTGGCTTTTTAAAAATGCCATTCTTGAACATAAATATCTGTTACCATAGAAGCTAAGAATATATGATGCAACAACATTAAAAGGACCTAACTCAAAAATCTCAAAATAAAAATGGTCATGGCATTCAAAACCACAGAATATCATGTTCCTCTATAGTATATATTTTTCACTATGAACAATAGAATACTGATTATTGAGGGTTATTTGTGGGAACAGTACTTCTTTCCTCTTTTTTCTTTTGTTTCTCTGCTTGTTTTTTGTTGATGTTGTTCTTGTTCTTCTGGATCCTCTGTAACCTGTTCCCAGAAGAAAAAGGATAAAAGCCATATTCTGCCTTGAGTTATGATCCGCATGTTTACTGTCTCCTAAAATCCTCCAGCTGATCCTTTCCTGTACTCCATGACTGAGTAGTGAGTCATCTGTACATGTAACCAAGAAAACAATGCAGTCTTTTGGAGTTAGCCAAGACTTCTTGAATAATGGTTAGGTAAAATAAGGGGGATTATTGCCTTTTGAAGAAACATCTTTTTAATTTCCAATTTGTAAAATGTGGAGATGAGAAAACTAAGATCTGAGAGTTTTTTCTGAAGCAAACATTCTATGAACCTATAATAAGTTCTTTCCCTAAAGTGAGAATATCTCACTAAGCTTTACTTCTCCTAGGAAACAGGAAGGAAGCAGTCTGTAATCATAGAAGAAAATTTTTGCTTCGTTATTAATTAAATTGAACAGCTTTTAAAATCTTTAAATTAGACTTTTTTTTTTTTTTTTTTTTTTTTTTTT
>NW_020837948.1:35670031-35679780 GCF_003676395.1 Aethalodelphis obliquidens
GCCACCAGGGAAGCCCTAAATTAGACATTTTTAAAAGTGAGATGCATAGGATGCAGCCTTTGTCTCATTTACGTTCCGGAGTTTTCTATGGCAATTTCTTCTCTGTGAAGAGCAATGTGAAATGCATCAATGCTACTAAACTCTCTAAGCCTATTCCCAAATGTAGAGCTTATCTTCCAACCAGGCTACGGACTCATTTCCCTTTTGTATTATAATAATTTATATAGAAACTTTTATCTCTTTGAGTTTTAATAACTTGAGTTTATGACTGATATTTGAGACTCTAAAATAGATGCATGTTATGGCCTTCAGGCATAGTTATTATATAGCGAGATGAATAGCAAAATCAAATGCTTGTCATACATTAAAGTCAAACATAGTTGAAAGTACTTTATACACTCAAAACTCATCAGAACTAAAGTTAGCACAGCAGTAGAAGTTAAAAGTACATTCCTTTAAATTCTCATTTGTGATTTTAGGGTGAGTCTCTTCTGACTCTCCCATCCCCTTTTATATCAAACGAATTTGCAGTATATTGCTAATATATTGATGGTGGTCTCAAGAATTTCCAATTGGTAAAATATTCATGCAATATCACCTAAAATTGCAATCCTCTTATATGCAATTTTGTACAATTCCTTAAAATCTATTCAAGAAACTACCATAACTTGTTGACTGTGACTTATAGAATAAAAGAAAAATAACCTAACGTGTTAAATACCTTCAGTAATACTATCTAATTCTTTGGTATTAGTATTTTTCCTTTCCAACTGTCAAATGAATATAAAACCTGATCCAGTCTTTGCTAAATAACTGCAGTCCCAAATAAATGCAATTATAATAAGAAAAAATGGCATTGAAAAATTTTGATTTTACTTCAAATGTATTTATAATTGCTCAAATAATATACATACACAATGTTCTAGTAAAAAAGAAGTCAAACCTTCTCAATAAAGTGGAAGCTCTGTTGAATCCTCAATCATATTTTCCTCCTCAGAAATAACCACTAATAGAGCCTTCATTATACATGTCCTGACTTTAGTGTTAATTTACAAGCACACATATCCTCCTTTTTTTTTTTTTTTTTTGGAATAGCTCTATAGTAAGTATGGAAATCAGGCAGTGTAAGTCCTCCAGCTTGCTTTCCTTTTTCAAAGTTGCTCTGACTATTCAATTTTCTTTTCATTTCCACATGAATTTTTAAATCAGATACAATTTTTCAAATGCCTGCCAGGATGTGGATTAGAATTATGTTTAATTTATAGATCAATTTGGGGATAATTGATATCTAAACCATATTTAGTCTTCCAATCCATAAACACAGTATATCTGTTCTTTTATTTTTCTTTAAGTTTCTTTGTGCAGTGTTTTGCAGTTTTCAGTGTACAGGACATTCATATGTTTTGTCAGCTTTATCCTTAATTATTTTGTTTTTTGATGATATTGTAAATGACTTTGTCTGGATTACTCCCTTTAACAATTCTGGTAGCAAAGATCTGTTGCTAATGAATTCTTTCAGCCTTTGTACATCTGAAAAAGTTTTTATTTTGCCTTGAATTTCAAAATGTATTTTTGTTGAGCATAGAATGAGCTAGTTGACCTATTTTTTCCTTCACTGTTTTAAAGATATTTGCTTCATTGTTCCTGACAATAAACCTTTGTTGTTGTTGTAGTTATTGTAGCTGCTATAATTTTTATCATTTGTTTTAGGAAATTTATTTATGATGTGTCTTGATGTAATTTTTTTCATATTTCTTGTTCTTGAGGTTCTTTGAGCTTCTTGGAAATGTTTTTATAGTTTTCAACAAATTTCAACAAATTTCAGCCATTATTTATTCAGAACCTATTCATATCCAAATTTCACATATATTCAGTCATATGAAAATTTTCCACAATTCACTGATACTCTTTATTTTTCAATTTTTTTTCTCTGTAATTCATGTTGGATAGTTTCAATTGCTGTGCATGAAAGTTCACTAATCTTTTTTCTACCTATATATATTCTTATAGAATCTTATGCTGTTTATTCTAAATTTCAGACATTTCTTTGTCATCTCTAGAACTTTCCTTGAAGTCTTTTTTTTCTGAATTAGTGATTTTTTTCATTCTTTTAAATTGAAGTATAGTTGGTTTACAATGTTGTGTTAGTTTCTGATGTACAGCAAAGTGATTCAGTTATATATATATATATATATATATATATATATATATATATATATATTCTTTTTCATATTCTTTTCCATTTTAGGTCATTACAAGATATTGAATATAATTCCCTGTGCTGTGTTATACAGTAGGACCTTGTTGTTTATCTATTTTATGTATAGTAGTTTGTATCTTCTAATTCCAAAATCCTAATTTATCCCTCTCCCCCCTTCCCCTTTGGTAACCAGAGTTGGTTTTCTATGTCTGTGTGTCTGTTTCTCTTCTGTAAATAAGTTCGTTTTTATCATATTTTAGATCTCACATATAAGTGATATCATACGATATTTGTCCTTCCTTGTCTGACTCACTTTACTTAGTATGGTAATCTCTAGGTCCATCCATGTTGCTGCATGTTTCATTCTTTTTTATGGCTGAGTAGTATTCATATATATATGGCAACTCTTCTTTATCTGTTCGTCTCTTGATGGACATTTAGGTTGTTTCCATATCTTGCCTATTGTAAATAGTGCTGCTATGAACATTGGGATGCAGTGCATGTACCTTTTCAAATTAATAGTTTTCTCTGGATATATGCCCAAGAGTGGGATTTCTGGATCATATGATAACTCTATTTTTAGTTTTTTTAAGGAACCTCCATATTGTTTTCCATAGCGGCTGCACCAATTTACATTCCCACCAACAGTGTAGGAGGGTTCCCTTTTCTCCACACCCTTTCCAGAATTTATTGTTTGTAGATTTTTTGATGATGGCCATTCTGACTGGTGTGAGATGATATCTCATTGTAGTTTTGATTTGCATTTCTCTAATAATTTGTGATGTTGAGCATCTTTTCATGTGCCTGTTAGCCATCTGTTTGTCTTCTTTGGAGAAATGCCTATTTAGGTCTTCTGCCCATTTTTTAATTGGGTTGTCTGGGTTTTTTTTTGTTGTTGTTATTGAGTTGTATTGACTGTTTGTATATTTTGGAAATTAAGCCCTTGTCAGTCGCATCATTTGCAAATATTTTCTCCTATCCTGTATGTTGTCTTTTCATTTTGTTTATGGTTTCCTTTGCAGTGCAAAAACTTATAAGTTTGATTAGGTCTCACTTGTTTATTTTGCTTTTATTTCTATTGCCTTGGGAGGCTGATCTAAGAAAACATTGGTACAATTTATGTCAGAGAATTTTTGCCTATGTTCTCTGCTAGGAGTTTTATGGTGTCCTGTCTTATATTTAAGTCTTTAAGCCATTTTGAGTTTATTTTTGTGTATGGTGTGAGGGAGTGTCTAACTTCATTGATTTATATGTGGCTATCTAGCTTTCCCAACACCACTTGCTGAAGTGACTGTCTTTTCTCCATTGTTCTTGCCTCCTTTGTCAAAGATTAATTGACCATTAGGTGTGTGGGTTTATTTCTGAGGTCTCTATTCTGTGCCATTGATCCATATGTCTGTTTCTGTGCCAATACCACACTGTTTTGATTCCTGTAGCTTTGTAGTATTGTCTGAAGTCTGGGAGGGTTATACCTCCTGCTTTGTCCTTTTTTCCCCAGGATTGCTTTGGCAATTCTGGGTTTTTTATGGTTCTGGATAAATTTTAGGATTATTTGTTCTAGTTCTATGAAAAATGTCATGGGTAATTTGATAGGGATTGCATTAATTCTGTAGATTGCTTTGGGTAGTGTGGCCATTTTAACAATATTAATTCTTTCAATCTAAGAGCGTGGGATATCTTTCCATTTCTTTGAATCATCTTCAGTTTACTTTATCAACCAATGTTTTATAGTTCTCAACATGTAAGTCCTTCACCTCCTTGGTCAGGTTTATTCTTAAGTATTTTATTTTTTGATGTGATTTTAAAAGGGATTTTTTTTTTTTACTTTCCCTTTCTGATATTTTGTTGTTAGTGTAAAGAAATGCAACAGATTTCTGAATGTTAATCTTATATCCTGCTACCTTGCTGAATTTGTTTACCAGTTCTAGTAGTTTTTGTGTGGAGTCTTTAGGATTTTGTATATGTAGTATCATGTCATCCACATATAATGACAATTTTAGCTCTTCTCTTCCAATTTAGATACCTTTTATTTCTTTTTCTTGTCTGCTCTGGCTAGGACTTCCAATACTGTGTTGAATAGAAGTGGTGAGAGTGGGCATCCTTGCTTTATTCCATATTTTAGTGGGAAAGCGTTCAACTTTTCACCATTGAGTATTGTGTTGGCTGTTGGTTTGTCATAAATAGCTTTTATTATGTTGAGATATGTTCCCTCTATACCCACTTCGGTAGGAGGATGTTGAATTTTATCGACTGCTTTTTCTGCATCTATTTAGATGACCATGTGGTTTTTGTCATTTCTTTTGTTGATGTGGTGTATCAGATTGATGATTTGCATATGTTGTACCATCCTTGTGACCCTGGGATGAATCCAACTTGGTTGTGGTGTATGATCTTTTATATGTGTTGTTGGATTTGGTTTGCTAATATTTTGTTGAGAATTTTTGCATCTATATTCATCAAAGATATCAGGCTGTAATTTTCTTTTTTGTTAGTGTCTTTGTTTTTGGTATCAGGGTGATGGTGGCTTCATAGAATGACTTTGGGAGTGTTCCCTTCTCTTCAGTCTCTTGGAAGAGTTTGAGAAGGATTGGTATAAGTTCTTCTTTGTACGTTTGGTAGAATTCCCCAGTGAAGCCATCCAGTCCTGGACTTTTGATTACATGGCATTTTTCGTTTGGTTTTTTTTGCGGTACACGGGCCTCTCACTGTTGTGGCCTCTCCCATTGCAGAGCACAGGCTCCAGATGCGCAGGCTCAGCAGCCATGGCTCACAGGCCTAGCCGCTCCGTGGCATGTGGCATCTTCCCAGACCAGGGCACGAACCCGTGTCCCCTGCATCAGCAGGCGGACTCTCAACCACTGCGCCACCAGGGAAGCCCCAGGGCATTTTTTTAAATTACAGATTCTGTTTCACTTCTAGTGATTGGTGTTCAAGTAATCTATTTCTTTGATTTAGTTTTGGTGGGCTATATGTTTCTAGAAACTTTTCCATTTCTGCTAGGTTGTCCAATTTGTTAGCATATATTTGTTCATAGTATCCTCTTATTTTTTTTGTATTTCTGTGGTATCATTTGTTATTCATCATCTTTCATTTCCTATTTTGTTTATTTGGGTTCTCTCTCTTTTCTTCTTGGTGGGACTGGCCAGAGATTTGTTGATTTTGTTTACCCTTTCAAAAAACCAGCCCTTGGTTTTATTGATTTCTTAATTTTTCTAATCTCTATTTTATTTATTTCCTCTCTGATCTTTATTATTTCCTTCCTTCTGCTAACTTTAGGTTTTGTTCTTTTTCTAATTCTTTTAGGTTGTAGGTCAGGTTGTTTATTTAGAATTTTCTTGTTTTTTGAGGAAGACCTATATCACTATGAACATCCCTCTTAGGACTGCTTTTGCTGCACCTCATAGATTTTGTATGTTTGTGTTTTCATTGTCTTGTATCTCAAGGTATTTTTTTAATTTGATTTCATCATTGACCCATTGGTTGTTTAGGAGCATGTTTTTTATTCGTTTTTTTTTTCCTTTCTTTTTCTGTGGTTGATTTCTAGTTTCATGCCATTGTGGTCAGAAAAGATGCTTGAAATAATTTCTATCCTCTTAACTTTGTTGAGGCTTCTTTTGTGTCCTATTATGTAGTCTATCCTGGAGAATATTCCATGTGCACTTGAAAAGAATGTATATTCGGGGTTATTTTGGATGTAATGTCCTGAAAATAACAGTTAAGTCTAACTGTTCTATTGTGTCATTCAAGATCTCTGTTACCTTATTGATTTTCTGTCTGGAAGCATGCACCTAAATACATAAAACAAAAACTAACAGACATACAGGGAGATATTAATGGAAAAACAATAATAGTAAGAGACTTTAACACCCCACTGACATCAGTGAACAGATATTCCAGACTGAATTAGTGATTTTAATAAAGAAAAATATGCTTCTGAGAGAAAATAAGCTTGTTTGTCTGTAGTCCTTTAAACAAAGCAGTCTGTTATTTAGCTGAGGGATAAGTATTACAACTGTGGAAAGCACTTTGTTTTTAATACAGTTCAGTGACTCTTCATTTCAGGTAAAGTAATCCTTGTCCTCATTTCCTTTTAGGAGGGATATATTCACTGAGATGAGAGGGTAAACTTTTTTTTTCATGAGATGATTTTATTTTGATCTTCATTTTCTTCCTGTCAGGTCAAGCACAGGACACACCTAACTGAGAATGTTTCATTGCAAATCTTTTCCCACAGACAGAGTGTTCACATATAAATTGGGGCTTTTCCTCATGAAAAGAGAAAACATGGCTCTGGAAATTAAGCACAGTGTGTAGGTTTTACATAACCCTTTCTTGGCAATTGACATATATTCCTTTATGGGACATGAAAATATATTGCTTAAGATAATCCTCTTTGCATTTGAATTTTTCAACATACTCCACAAGTTATTTCCTCTTTATGTTTTTCTCTCACGTTTCAGATGCTACTGATTTCAATGCTGATTTTTGTTGATATAAATTTTCATTTATTTCCATCCCACAACCTGATGAAACGATTTAATATTTTTCATAGCATTTTTGTAGATTACTTAAGATTTTCTATATAGACCATAATATCACCTACAAATGAAGAGAGCTTTGCTAAACCCTGTATTTCTTCCATTTTTTGGTCCTCCCCTACCTTTCTTCTTTTACTGGGAGCATATATAGATATTGGATGGTGAGATATTGTCCCACTGATTAACAAGGCTTTGTTTATTTTTTCAACTCCTGTTTTCTCTATTATGTTTCATTTTGGATATTTTCTATTGTTTTGTCTTCAATAGCACTAGTCTCTTCTGCAGTGTCTAATCTGTTGTCAATCCAATCCAGTGTATTATTCATTTCATAAATTTTAAATTTGTGGCAGTTCATTTGAACTTTTCCACATAGCTTTTATGTCACTCATCATCATATTCATCTTTTCCTCTACTTTCTTAAATGTGTGGAACATAGTTATAAAAGCTTTTCTTTACCCACATCTATGTTTCGTAACTCTATTATCTCTATAATTTTGACTCTATTTCTAGTAATTGATTTTCTCCTGGTGAAAAGACATATTTTTCTGTTTCTTTGCATGCCTGGTCACTTTTGATTGGGTAATGTACATTGTCAATTTTACATTGTTGGTTCCAGGGTTTTGTTGTGTTCTTTTAATTAGTTTTGACATTGTCCTGGCATGCATTTAAATACTTAGTCATCAGTTTAATAGCTTCTGGGCTTGCCTTTAAGTCTTTCTCTAGATATCACAGTCCTTTTCTGCATGATGTCCAGTGTGTAAACACTGCTCTTCTATATAATTTGTACAGCTTTCTGGTTTTCATTTTAATGTTGGAGGGTAAATCTAGTCTCTGCTATTTCATTATTTCATAGAACAAGGTATAATTCATTATTGTTTTAAAATTAAAAATTTTTTTCACTTAATATGCAATTAATATTATTTCATGTGAATGCATATTTGTTTAATCACTTAATGGATGACTATTTGATTGCATCTGGGTACTAAAATTTAATTATTAATTCATAATTGGTTGATCTCTAGGCTACTTATGATTTTCCAGAATTTTAAGGAATTTCATACTTGGCATCCTCTATTGAGAATGAATTAATAATCATCATGATTTTATAGGTATTTAATTGTTTTATCCATGTTTAAAATTCTAGTAGCACAGTTTGATGGAAATAACTATAACTGTTTGCATCCTATTTCCATTTCCTAGGGTCTTCAGATAGCCTATTGTTAAAAGTTGGAAAAATTAATAAATTGGCTAAGGAATGGGTTGATAAAATAACTAAATGAGTTGATCAAGGAATGTTTAAAATCTTAATATATCTAACATCAATTTAGAGTATGAGAATAATGGGAAGTATTATGAAATATGTTTCCTATTTTAATTCAGTTTTTATTTGACTATGTATATGACACACAGCTGTTAAAGTACAAATTTACTTCCATTTCCTGACACTATTACTTAAGTATTCTTTCTTCTTTTCTGCCTGTAATTTGTGATGTCAGAAGGCAGGAAAGAGCCAAAAACAAATCTTGTAAGGAGAGAATATTCTGAGAATCAAGTCACCACAGAGGTGAAAGGAGGAGAGCTAAGTTTACCTCCCCATTTTTTAATGGCAGCTTTCAATGACTTCTATATGCAATGGGTACTTTTTTTTTTTAATTTCTGAACTTCTTGGCTGAAGTGTTTCTGTTTCAACTTTTGAGATTTGAGATGATGTCACGTTTAGAAGTTGCTGTACTTCAACATTTAGGCATTTCTAAAAGCATTTCTCAAATATACTCGGATGTTAATATTGGAAAAATAAGCACTGGTGAAAATGAAGGACATATTTCTCAGATGTGTTATTTTATGCCCTGCAAGTTTAAGCAATTTTTCCAGTTTCTTATAGTGAATCTGTAGTAAGACTAAAAACAGAATTTAGTAATATGGACTCCGGTATCCCTATTGCTTGATATAGTTAAATACTACATACTTTGTCTAAGGTTTTGAAAGGAAAAGGATGACCAAGAAATGAAGACAATAGTCTATAGTTATTAAAGCATTTGACTAGAGCTTTTCTTACTGTTTGAAATATAGAGAGCAGGGGCTTCCCTGGTGGCGCAGTGGTTGGGAGTCCGCCTGCCGGTGCGGGGGACACAGGTTCGTGCCCCGGTCCGGGAGTATCCCACGTGCCGCAGAGCGGCTGGGCCCGTGGGCCATGGCCGCTGGGCCTGCGCTTCCAGAGCCTGTACTCCGCGTTAGGAGAGGCCACTGCAGTGAGAGGCCCCTGCAGTGAGAGGCCCGCATACCGCAAAAAAAAAAAAAAAAAAAAAACCTAAAATATAGAGAGCACAGTGTTGACTTAAACATCACAGTTCAAATTTCTTCTGTCAAAAGACACCCAAGCAAATGAAGGGGATTTACCAGGAAACTTGCTTAAGTGAAGGCTTTAGAAAGATGATTCATGCAAAACTGTTTTCCATTACTATAAGCAAGTCAATTGAATTCATGAAGAAAGAGGAATTTTGACAAATTTAGTTGTTAATAAAGGTAAGGGCTCTTGAGATACACAGAAAGACTATCTCAGAAAAAAATACAGAGAGATCACAGAAACATTATCACTTCAAAGAGTTTAAGATTCAAGGCTATTAACTTAGTTGGAACAAAAGGTTATGTATCTAAATGCAGTAACAGTCCTAGGGATGATTCTAAATAAATTCACTCTCAGTTATCTATGGCTGACAAACTACCGCAAGTCAGTGACTTAAAACAATACCTATCATTTATTTTGCTCATGAACCTGGACATGCCTAGGATCAGATGGGCAGTTCTCTTTGGGTAACCCATACAGTTGTAGTCAGATGTCCCTACAGTCCTCCTGAAGGCTTCCTCTGTCACTTTTGTTGTGCCTGGCTGAGAAACATCTGGACACTGAAGCAGCTGGAGTTATTCAGTAGCTCTCTCTCGCTCGCCCTCTCTCTCTCTCTCTCTCTCTCTCTCTCTCTCGCCCTCTCTCTCTCTCTCTCTCTCTCTCTCTC
>NW_020837948.1:35679880-35855643 GCF_003676395.1 Aethalodelphis obliquidens
CCCTCTCCCTCCCTCTCTCTCTCTCTCTCTCTCTCTCTCTCGCCCTCTCTCTCTGTCTCTCTGTCTCTCTGTCTCTCTCTCTCTCTCTCGCACTCCCTCTTTCCTCTTTCTCCCCCTCCTTCTTTGTATTGTCACTTCCTGTAGTCTTTTTATATAGTGGCCACATAGTCACTGACCATCTTACGTTGTGATTGAGGCTCCCAGAAGGTACATGGCATCTTCTATCCTAGCTTCAAGTCACTGAGAATCACTTCCACAGCGTATTATTTGAGAAGGCAGTCGTAACGACTCATTCAGGTTCAAAAGAATGGGCATAGTCTAACTATCTTGATGTGATATATTTAAAAATATATCACATTGAATCATGAGTGTTTCATGTCTAGTGGTGTGTGAATATACCCTGCAAAAGAAAATGACAAGTTGCATGTTTGTTGCCTAGTCTTAAACTAATTCTAGAAAACACAAAGTGGAGCCACAGAGACAATCAACTTTGTAAATTAGTGTCACAAAAGTTGAGAATATTAAGAATTATTCTATATGCACATAATTTTATAATATTTTACGTGTATATGTTATAATACTTAATCTTTATTATGTATAAAAATTTTATTCAAGGTTAATAAAGGCTTTTATTGCACACACAAAAAGTCTATGCATAGTTTTAAAAGGAAACAAAAACAAGGAAAAACCATAAAGGGTACAGAGGAACAGTTCTGCTAAAACACAAAGTACTGCTGCATACAAAACACATAAAGATCAGAATCAAAAGTCACTCTGAACACAAAAAAGAAAGTCACCTCACGAGTAATATGGCCAAAGCTGCCAGCAAACCTCATAGTGGCTCAATTAGGCAAAGTATAGGAGCCTAACTTTCTTTTTCCTCCTCGTAAACATGACAGAAAAAGGCTGGCAGCACGCCAGAGAAGTCAGGGGTAGAAGGAAAGGCTCAGAGGGAGGGAAAACTAGGGAAGAGAGGTGTATACAACACAAACAGTCTCGCTCTTCATACCCTCTCTATTCTTAAAATAGACCAGTTCAGTTGATTGCTCTTCTTTGTTCTGTCATTTGACCTAACAAACTTGGGTCCTGATCCAGACCTTCATCCACTCTATTATTAGGCCAGTGGAGACATATATAATTTATATATAATTTCTATTATCTAAAAGATTCCCTCTTCCACCAGCCCCTGCTGACCTCTAACCCATTTTTTTGTCTTTATAAATTTTCCTAGTCTAGATATTTCATGTAAATAGATTTTACAGTATTTTTTTTTCATGTCAGAGTTATTTCTTAACATAATGTTTTCAAGGATCATCTGTGTTGTAGTATGTATCAGAATTTAATTCACTTTTATGGCTAAATAATACCTCATTGTATGTATATACTACATTTTCTTTATCCATTTATCTGTTGATGGATACTGGATTATCTCTACCTTTTGGCTATTGTTAATAATGCTACAATAAACACTGACATATAGATATCTGTCTGAGTCCCTGTTTTCAGTTCGTTTGATTTTATGCCTAGGAGTGGAATTGCTGGGTCATATGGTAATGTTATGTTTAGCTTTTTGAGATAGTGGAATAGCTGGGTCATATGGTAATGTTTAGCTTTTTGAGGAACTACTGAACTGTTTTCCACGGTTGCTGCTCTATTTTACATTCCTACCACAATGTGCAAGAATTCCAACTTCTTTACACATCCAGCAACACTTTTTATTTTGTTTGTTGTTTCCATAATAGCCATTCTAAAGGATATGAAGTGGTATCTCATTGTGGCTTTGATTTGCATTTCCCTAGTGATTAGTGATGTTGAGAATCTTCTCATGTGCTTACTAACCATTTGTATATCTTCTTTGAAGAAATGTCTACTCAACTTTGCCCATTTTTAAATTAAGTTGTTTGTCTTTTTGTTGTTTAGTTAGCTATAGACTGAATGTTTGTACCTCCCCCACATCGCGTCTTCATTGCTGCGCACGGACTTTCTCTAGTTGCGGCAAGCGGGGGCTACTCTTCATTGTCGTGCACGGGCTTCTCATTGCAGTGGCTTCTCTTGTTGTGGAGCATGAGCCCTAGTGCAAGGGCTTCGGTAGTTGTGGCACGCAGGCTCAGTAGTTGTGGCACACAGGCTTAGTTGCTCCACGGCATGTGGGATCTTCCCGAACCAGGGCTCGAACCCATGTCCCCTGCATTGGCAGGCAGATTCCTAACCACTGTGCCACCAGGGAATTCCCACCACACTGTTTTGATTACAGTAACTTGGTAGTAAATTTTAAAATTGGGAAGTGTGAGTCCTCAAACTTTGTTCTTGTTTTTCAAGATTGTTTTATGTGGGGCTCCTTGAAATTTCATATGAATTTGAGTGTTAGCTTTTCTATTTCTGCAAAAAAGCTGTTGAAATTTTGATTGGGTGTGTATTGAACCTGTAGCTTGTTTTGAGTAGTATTGACATCTTAATAAAATTAAGTCTTTCTATCTATGAACACGGGGTGGGATGTCTTTTCATTTGTTTAAGTTTTCTTTAAATTTTTTTCAACCATGCTTTGTAATTTTTAGTGCACAAGTTTTTCATTTACTTGGTTAAATTAATTCATAGATATTTTTCTATTGTATTTTATAGACACTATTGTAAATGTAATTGCTTTTATAATTTATTCTTCAAATTGTCATTGCTGCTTTATAGAAACACAACTGATTTTTGTGTGCTGATCTTTACCATGAAACTTTGCTAAATTTGTTTATAAGCTCAAGTACCTTCCTTTCAGATTCTTTGTAATTTTCTCTATGTAGGATTATGTTATTTGTGAATACAGATAATTGACTTTTCCAATTTTTTTCTTTTTCTTGTTTAATTGCTCTGGTGAGAATTCCTAGTACAATGTCAAATAGCAGTGATGAAAGCAACATCTTTGTCTTGTTCCTGATATCTGGGTAAAAGCATTCAGTCTTTCTCCATTGAGCACGATGTTAAGTATGGATTTTTCATAAATGCTTATTATCATGTTCAAGAAGATCCTTTCTATTCCTAGTTTTCTGACTTTTTATCATGAAAGGTTATTATATTTTATCAAATATTCTTTTCTACATCAATTAAGATGATAATTTTTTTCTTTGTTCTGTTCATATGATGTATCTATTACATAGGTTGACTTGCTTATATTGAGCTACTGTTGCTTTCCTGTGATGAATCTCACTTGCTTATGATGTATAATCCTTTTAATACACTTTTGGGTTTGATTTGCTAATATTTTGCTGAGGATTTTGCATCTATATTTATAAGGGATATTGTTCTGTGATTTTCTTTTCTTGTGACTTTTTAATCTGGTTTTGGTGTCAGTATTGCTAATCTCATAGAATGAGTTTTAAAGTGGCTCCTAATCTATTATTTTGAAGAATTTGAGAAGAATTGTTATTAAGTCTTCTTTAGATGTTTGGTAGAATTCAACAGTGAAGACATCTGATCCTGGATTTTTCTTTGTTAGGAGGTTTTGCGTTACTGATTTAATCTTTTTACTTGTAGATTTGCTTGTTATAGAACTATTGAGATTTTTATTTTCTATTTCTTTTTGAGTCGATTTAGGTAATTTGTGTATTTTTAGGATTTGTAAATTTCATCTAGATTATTTGTCAGTGTACAGTTGTTTATAGCATTCTCTTATAATCTTTTCTATTTCTGTAAAGTTAGTAATAATATCTCACTACATTCATTGCAGAATTTAGTTATTTATGCCTCCTTCCTTTTTTCTTGACAGACTAGCTAAAGGTTTGTCAATTTTGTCCATCTTTTCAAAGAACCAACTGCTGGGTTCAGTGATTGTACTGTTTTTATATTCTCTGTTTTATTTATTAACACTCTAATTTTTAATATTTTCCTTATGACAGCTTTTGTTTAGTTTTCTCTTCTAATTCCTAGTTGATTTTGTTGTTGTTGTTCATTTATTTGTTTGAGAGTACCTCAATATATAAAGTTCCTTTTTCTTTCCAGCTATAAACTAAGGTTAGTAATTTGAGGTCTTTCTTGCTTTCTGCATTGGTATTTGCAGGTATAAATTTCCCACTTAGCACTGCCAGTATTACCTCCAATAAGTATTTAATATTTTGTACTTCATTTTAATTCATTTCTAAGTATTTTCTAGTTTTCCTTGTGATGTTCATTGACCCATTGGTAGTTTAAGAATATATTGTTTAATATTCACATTGTATATTTTCCAGTTTCCTTTTGTTTTTTATTTTTAGTTTCATTCCTTTGTGTATATATATATGTGTGCGTGTATGTGTGTGTGTGTGTGTGTGTGTGTGTGTGTGTGTGTGTGTATATGATTTCACACTTTTTAAACTTAAGAAGAGTTGTTTTGTCGTGGTATATGGTATATCCTGGAGAATATTCCATGTGCATTTGAAAATAAAGTGTATCCTGCTAAAGCTAGTTGGATTACAGCATTGTTCAGTTCTCTATTTCTTTGTGTGTGTGTGTCTGTGAAGTTGTTTTCTCCCCTGCCCCCCCCAGTTTTATTGAGATATAGTTTTCATTTAAAAAAATGTATGCATTTAAGGTGTACAATGTATTGATTTGATACACTTACATGTTGCAAAATGATTACAACCATTGAGTTAGGTCATTCCTCCATCACCTTAAATAATTTCAGTTTCCTTTTGTTTGGTTGAAAACAGTTAAGATCTACTCTCATAAAAACTTTCAGGTATATAATACAATATTGTTAACTATAATCACCATGCACATTAGATCCCCAGAACTTAGTCACCTTGTAACTGTAAGTTTGTACTCTTTGACCAAGAACTTCCCATTTCCGCCATCTCCCAGCCCCTGGTAACCACCGTTATACTCTCTGTTACTATGAGTTGGATTTTTTAGAGTCTTCATGTAAGTGATATCACGTAATATTTGTATCTTCTGTTCCATCAATCTGTTGTTAGTTCACCTTACAACATTTTTGAGCAATACATGTTACTTTTCCAGTGTGAGTTCCAAGTAATACAAAACAGAGGTAGACACTGCCTGTCAGTCCTTCAGGTATCCCTCCAGACCGGTGAGAACAGACTTACACAATAACCTGTGAATAAGGTCTTCTCTGCTCTCTCTGGAACTGGAGACTAAGATCCCACACTAGAACCATGGGCTGCTGCCACTTCAAGACCACTGCTACACCAGGGAGGTAGTGTGGTAAAAGAACCGCAAAGGTTTCTTCGCATTTTCAACTTGTTTTTCCTTGATTCAGCTTTACTTAGTTGCTATAAACCTTTGACTATTTTCCAGGGTTTGACAAAGCTGGTTTTGACAGTTTATGCTTGTTTTTCGATGTTTCTATGAATGGATGAGAGCTTGGAGCTGCCTACCCCACCATTTTGCTGACATTACTCTGAGACATCACCAAACGTAAAAAAAGACATTTTTCTTCTATCCTAGGACTACTTAAAATCTCATGGGTGAAGTTCCAGTGTCAGATGAAGCCATCCTGCACTACTGTGTGCATTAGAGACTCTGGGGGCTTGATGGTCAGAGGAGTGAAAAATTTACATGATCTAAATATGATCTGGAGTGGCTTCTGGAAGAAATAAGACTTTAGCAGAGCCTTGAAGGTTGAGTAGCATTTAGACAGATGACAGAGGAAGCGGGGAGCTTTCTGATTTAGACAAAGTGTTGTTGGCAATATGCATAGAATTCTATAGAGACAGTGGACTGACTAGTGTGCCTGGAGCAAAAGATTTATTTATGGGAAAACAGATAAAAAATAAATAAATCTAATGCATATATAACCTGTGCTTCAGCAATATGATTTCAAAACTCCAGGCTTTTACAGCTGCTTTGTTTCACGTACATCTCCTGAGCTGGAGGGTAAAATAATATCAAATGGGGTTCAGGAAGTCGACAAGGTTATAGACTGGAATATACGTGACTTAATGATTTTATGTTTCTATGATTTCCCTTCTTCTATATAACTAGTGCAGCTATCATCTTCAATCTTATTATAATTTGTATGTCATTTGCCTTTAAATTCTTCATCTTACCTTGCTGTTTAAAAAAGAACTTAAAATGTATTATACTCATAAATACATGAAATTTAAAAAGAAAAGAAAAATGGTATTTTTCTTTTATAAACAAGTCAAATTATGAATTTTAGAAATAATAATCCTACATTTTTCCACATATGATAAAAGTCACTTTCAATAAGACAGTCACTACGTGAAAATACAGAATGACCTAGAAAATAATACAAAAGAAGATGATAACATGCAAATATAAAGACTGGAAAGAAATATTCAGTAGCTTATGGTGATCTGAAAATTGGAACTAAAGGCCAAAGAATGTTCACATCTTGCATAATTGCTCCGTATTTTATGTGTATCTTCCTTCAACAAACATTTAGTTAGTGCAGAGTTGAATTTTATGCCAAAATTGGGCCTAGAATTGAGTCCTCCTGGTTGACAATTCCATTTTAGCAGATTTAAGTCAAGGACAGAAATGAATTTAGGGCAGAAGAGTATACTACTAATATGACAATTATCTTTTTACTTGATTTTTTAAAATGCCTTGTTTGCAATCTGTATTAGTTTTCTAGGGCTGCCATAACAAAAGTTTACTGCAGACTGGGTGACATAAGTAACAGAAATTTATTTCTTACAATTCTGGATGCTAGAAGTCTGAGATCAAGCTGTCAGCAGTGTTGATTTCTTTTAAGACCACTCTTCCTTGCTTTTAGATGGCTGTCTTCTCCCTGAGTCTTCACACGGTCTTCCCTCTGTACATGTCTGTATGCTAATTTCCTCATCTTATGAGGACACCAGTCACATTGGATTAGAGTCCACCCTAATGACCTCATTTTAACCTTATCATCTCTTTAAAGAGATTTATATCTATAAATATAGTCACATTTGAATTTTGGGGAACACAGTTCAGCCCATAACATAATCTTTGTGTCAAACACACATTTTTTACTTCTTTTAGTAAAATTGTGAAAAATATGGTTCATGGGACATAATTTCTTACAAATGTATGCAGTTATTTTGGTTAAGTTAAGAGTTAGCCCTGGGAGCTCTAGGTCTCACTGATAAGACAAAAGTAATTCAGGATATATATGATGTTTAGCTTCTAGACCCATTTCATCAGAATTTCACTGACCTACACAATTACAAGATTAAATTATTTTTATTATTTACTATATCATTACCATTTTGAACTACAACAGATATCTCTGCCACCTCTCTTCTAAAACTGTAAAAATCTTGAAACACTACATTATATTCTTAAGGTCTTGGTTTATAAATATGCTTGTGCTACTATATTTTTCAGCAATTAATTCTTCTTATTTTTAAGTATGAGTTCAGAAAATATTAATACAAGATGTTTGGATGAATAAGTTGTTATAAAGTTGATCGCTATTATGAACTATGTTTATGTATAGGGACTTTGGGAGAAAATGCCACTTTACTCCATTGACTTAATTTCTATTTAAAGAGAGTTTGAAGGACATGATAATTTCCAATTATGGTAGGTTATTAATGTTATACAACCCAGGGTGAACAATCAGCTAAATTTTGACTCATTCAGCAATGAAAGAAATTTCAGTTCACCTCTTGAGTAGCCTCCAGTTTCTTGGTATCACTATTCCCCATAAACAGGCATTTTTAAATTACTTAGAATGTAAATATAATGATTTAACATAATTGGCTAATTAACTATGTAAATTGGCCTGGGCTCATATTAATTCTTTTTTTTTCAGAATAAATGATTTAAGTTAAGCAAAATAAAATGTTACGAGTTCATTCATTTTCAGAACATCCTCTGGATAGAAAAAAATACAACACATATTTGAAAATATGTCTTTGTTGTTGCCTGTTATTTTGAAGTGTTAAATGCTATTAAGCATCCAATTAAGAGATATTTGTTAATATTTAAGAGTCTAGATTTGAATTTTCCAAAATCTAAGTAAATATATAAAAAAATCTCCATTTATTATTTTAGTTTATTTATTGTGTTATTTCCCCGTCTTTAACCCCAACAAGCTTAATTTCAAAACCTGGTGGGAAATGGCTGAGGAATTCAAGCTGAACCTGAGGTTGTTATCCCTTACATCTTTCTTCCTCACCTTTCCCTGCTCTTTCAGAAGTGCAGATCTCTGTAGATTGCGTTTCCTGGGCTATGGTGTAATCTGCTTCTGGGTGGTTTGACTAATGGGAGCATTGCTTGAAGATTGAGGAATGGGATGGGGAGAAGGGGGAGGGTTGGTATTTTGTCAGAGATTTCTCTCTGGGGCATCTGTGGTTCCCTTCTCCTCTGGACAGGCCCATTAATGTTATCTCTCTAAGAAGAAGTATTTTTGTAGAATTTGTAAAAGTAATTATTTTCTGTCCCTTTTGTGTTTATGTATTTAGAAATCATCAATATCTTCTGATAATCCCAACATTTTCAACACAATAAGATTTACAATTTTTTGTTAGGGTTTTTTTTTTTTTGCGGTACGCAGGCGTCTCACTGTTGTGGCCTCTCCCATTGCAGGGCACAGGCTCCGGACACACAGGCTCAGTGGCCATGGCTCACGGGCCTAGCCACTCCGCAGCATGTGGGATCTTCCCGGACTGGGGCACGAACCCATGTCCCCTGCATAGGCAGGCGGACTCTCAACCACTGTGCCACCAGGGAAGCCCTGGGATTTTCTTTTAAGTACACACCTCACTTTTATATTTTCCTTTACTAGACTTTATATTTTCCTTTACTAGACTTTATATTTTTCTAGTATATTCAAATACATTCCAGTATTTTTTATTTTGGGGAAAACATGAAAATTTATATGCACACACACATATTGCAATGTCACTTCTCTTGAGATTATTATTAAAAACAGAGGAGTGGGATTGAAGATTGGAAATTGAGGTAAAAAGCAGCCTAAAGTAGAGGTTGTTCCAGTGAAGCCTTAAATGAGATACAGAAATTAACAAAAATTAAGACCTTTGGAATAATACTCCTGAGTTACCTAGGAGAGAAAAGTTGAGAAATAGTTAAAGAGGACTGTACGGTTAGAAAGATAGGAATTAAATAACATAAAGCTATGTCTATAATGAATATTTGGGTAGATGATACAAAACAATCAAAGAGTAAAAAATGCTTCCTGTAAAAGAAACTATTAGTGTGGTGCTTAATATTAACCCCTCCCCTACCATTTTCCTTGACCCCCCCCCTCCCACTTGATTAGATTCATCAGTGCAAAGTTTCCAACTAAACAACCACTTTCCCAGACTCCCTTTTGGCTACAGTTGTCTATGTAACCAACTTCTAGCCAATAAGGCATATGAAAACATTGCATGTGGAATTCTATCTTTCCTTGTTAAAGAGTAGGTGACAACTGGTGCCAGTACCTGCTTCCCTTCTTCCTGCCTTAAAAATATCCATGATACTTTAAGCTAGAGCAAGGATTTTGCAACTGAGAGGTATCAATTATCAGAAGGCTATCCCACTAACGTTGGCAGATTGGCCATGTGGAAGAAAAGTAAAATAATGGGGTCCCTGGTAGTACTTTTGAAGCTGAATAAAAAGCAGCAGCTCTCTTACTTTAAGGATTTTTGGCCATGTGATGACAAATAAATACTTGTTTGTTTAAGCCACTATCAGTCAGGTTCACTATTTCATACAGTAGAATGTGTTCCTAACAGATAAAATATCTCATTGTGCACATTATCAAGAACGAAGTGAAAAAAAAGAACACAATGTATTTTTCTTACGTAAGTAGGAAGTTGCTAGCATTTGTAGGGCCAATATACCTGTGATTAGCTTGGCCTTTCCCCTGAGTCTGCAAGATGTCTGGTGCAGCTCCAGTCACTACAGAAGCATTTAAAGCTAGAGGAAGAAGTAAACACAGAGAATGATGCTAGTGGGTCATACCTGCTGTCTAAGAAAAGTGAAAGATTTTCCTGATGACTACTTCTCTCAGTGGTTCTCATTAAGCAAAACCATACCTCAAGTTCACCTTTTTTACGGGAAAAGTGAGAAATCACGGTGTGACTACCATGATTCGTTCCCATTTTGACACTCTAAACTAAATAAAGATTCTATTTTCAAGGAAGAAGTAGAGATGGGTATTGTTAAGATAAAGTGTCTGCCAAAAACTTTTAACAAAGCAAAGGAAATCTCCAGTTACTTCTTTGTACTTTCTTTGGAACATTTGACAGATAAGAAGTAAACAACTGTCAAGTCTACTCTAATGTACTAAAACAGACATTGTAAAAAAATGGATCAGAGGAAAGAAAGGGGAAGCAGAATAATACTTAAACACATCAACAACATATTTTTAAAAATAGAGAACAAAGTACAAATATACTGTATTGCATATAGTCTCATTTAAATGTTTTTTCAAAAAAATTAGTTACTGGAATTTTCTTTTTTTCTCTGACAAAGGATAGAGGACAAGAATTCAAATATTTAATATATTTTTATCATTTCATATTATACAGTAACTGCTAACTTGCTAGCAGTTAAGTCACTATATAAATAAATTGACTGGTATTTCCAAGCATGCTGATTAAGAAAAAATATTCAATAAGATAAATAATATTTTCTAAATTGTTGGAATTGTGAGCTCTAGTATCATCAATTTTATTCAGCAAAATAATAGCACAGAAAATGTAAACAAATTACAACTTTAACCATCTATACTCCAGGGAGCAGAGATGTTAAGCTCTTTCAATAAAAGTAGTTATTTGGAGGAGGAAGAATATTCTGACTCAATATTACACCCATAGCATAACAAAAATGTAATTTTGGTATAACATAAATCTCATTTCTGTATGTTCAGAAACAAGAAGATAGATAACTTATTAAAATAAAGGAAAGGACTATTTCTTATAAAAATTTAGTATTTTACAGGAAAAAAATATTATGAAAGATATTATAGCTCAAAGAAGATATGTTCTGAACCAAACTTATAGAATTTAGATTTTGGTTTTGTTATTGTTTGTGAATTACTGGACTCTGTTTTAACAAAGAGGGTTTTTTCTTAATCCTTATAACTCCTAGGAGACCTTAAGTTAGCATAAGATTCAATGGATTAAAAAAGGGTTTGGCAGAGAATCCACTCTTGGAGGGCACACACAAAATAGTGTGTGTGTTGAAACCCAGGGAAAGGAGCAGTGACCCCATAAGAGACTGCACCTGACCTACCTGCTAGGGTTGGAGGGTCTCCTGCAGAGGCAGGGGGTGACTGTGGCTCACTGTGGAGACAAGGACACTGGCAGCGGAAGTTCTGGGAAGTACTCATTGGCATGAGCCCACCCAGAGTCCTCCATTAGACCCACCAAAGATCCCCTAGGCTCCAATGCTGGGTTGCATCAGGCCAAACAACCAACAGGGAGGGAACCCAGCCCCACACATCAACAGACAAGTGGATTAAAGTTTTACTGAGCTATGCCCACCAAAGCAACACCCAGCTCTACCCACTACCAGTCCCTCCCATCAGGAAGCTTGCACAAGCCTTTTAGATAGCCTCATCCACCAGAGGGCAGACAGCAGAAGCAAGAAGAATGACAATTCTACAGCCTGTGGAAGGAAAACCACATTCACAGAAAGATAGACAAAAGGAAAAGGCAGAGGACTATGTACCAGATGAAGGAACAAGATAAAACCCCAGAAAAACAACTAAATGAAGTGGAGATAGGCAACCTTCCAGAAAAAGAATTCAGAATAATGATAGTGATTATGATCCAGGACCTTGGAAAAAGAATGGTGGCAAAGATCAAGAAGATGCAAGAAATGTTTAACAAAGACCTAGAAGAATTAAAGAACAAACACCTAGAAGAATTAAAGAACAAACAGAGATGAACAATACAATAACTGAAATGAAAAATACACTAGAAGGAATCAATAGCAGAATAACTGAGGCAGAAGAGCACATAAGTGACCTGGAAGACAGAATGGTGTAATTCACTGCCGCAGAACAGAATAAAGAAAAAAGAATGGAAAAAATGAAGACAGCCTGACAGACCTCTGGGACAACATTAAATGCACCAACATTCGCATTATAGGGGTTGCAGAAGGAGAAGAGAGAGAGAAAGAACCAGAGAAAATATTTGAAGAGATTATATAGTCGAAAACTTCCCTAACATGGGAGAGGAAATAGCCACACAAGTCCAGAAAGTGAAGAGAGTCTCAGGCAGGAAAAACCCAAGGAGAAACATGCCGAGACACACAGTACTCAAATTGACAAAAATTAAAGATAAAAATTATTGAAAGCAACAAGGGAAAAATGACAAATAACACACAAGGAAACACCCATAAGGTTAACAGCTGATTTCTCAGCAGAAACTCTACAAGCCACACGGGAGTGGCATGATATATTTAAAGTGATGAAAGGGAAAAGCCTACAACCAAGATTACTCTACCCCACAAGGATCTCATTCAGATTTGATGGAGAAATTGAAAGCTTTACAGACAAGGAAAAACTAAGAGAAATCAGCACCACCAAACCAGCTCTACAACAAATGCTAAAGGAACTTCTCTAAGTGGGAAACACAAGAGAAGAAGAGGACCTACAAAAGCAAAACCATAACAAGTAAGAAATTAGTAATAGGAACATACATATTGATAATTACCTTAAACATGAATGTATTAAATGCTCCAACCAAAAGACACAGGCTTGGTGAATGGATACAAAAACAGGACCCATATATGTGTGTCTACAACAGACCCACTTCAGACCTAGGGACACATACAGACAAACTGAGGGGACGGAAAACGATACTCCATGCAAAGAGAAATCAAAAACAGCGGGAGTAGCAATACTCATATCAGATAAAATAGAATTTAAAATAAAGAATGTTACAAGAGCCAAGGAAGGACACTACATAATGATCAAGGAATCAATCCAGGAAGGAGGTGTAACAATTATAAATATATATGCACCCAATACATAAGGAAAGTGCTAGCAGGTATAAAAGAGGAAATCAACAGTACTAGTGGGGGACTTTAAGACCTCACTGAGAACAATGGACAGATCACCCAGAAAGAAAATTAAAAAGGAAACACAAGCTTTAAATGGCACAATAGACCAGAGAGATTTAATTGATATTTATAGGACATTCCATCCCAAAACAGCAGATTACACTTCTTCTCAAGTGCACACAGAACATTCTCCAGGATAGATCACATCTTGGGTTGCAAATCAAGCCTCGGTAAATTTAAGAAAATTAAAATCATATCAAGCATCTTTTCTGACCACAACGCTATGAGATTAGAAATCAATTACAGGGAAAAAAACGTAAAAAACACAAACACATGGAGGCTAAACAATACATTACAAAATAACCAAGATATCACTGAAGGAATCAAAGAGGAAATCAGAAAATACCTAGAGACACATGACAATGAAAATACGATGATCCAAGACCTATGGGTTGCAGCAAAAGTATTTCTAAGAGGGAAGTTTATAGCAATACAAGCCTACCTCAAACACAAAAAATCTCAAACAAACAATCTAACCTTACACCTAAAGGAACTAGAGAAAGAAGAAGAAACAAAACCCAAAGTTAGTAGAAGGAAAGAAATCATAAAGATCAGAGCAGAAATAAATGAAATAGAAACAAAGAAAACAAGAGCAAAGATCAATAAAACTAAAAGCTGTTTCCTTGAGAAGATAAACAAAATTGATAAACCTTTAGCGAGACTCATCAAGAAAAAGAGGGAGAGGACTCAAATCAATAAAATTAGAAATGAAAAAGGAGAAGTTACAACAGACACTGCAGAAGTAGAAAGCATCCTAAGAGACTATTACAAGCAACTCTATTCCAATAAAATGGACAACTTGGAAGAAATGGACAAATTCGTACAAAGGTATAACCTTCCAAGGTTGAACCAGGAAGAAACAGAAACTGTGAACAGACCAATCACAAGTAATGAAATTGAAAGTTTGATTAAAAATCTTCCAACAAACAAAAGTCCAGGACTAGATGGCTTCACAGGTGAATTCTATCAAACATTTATAGAAGACCTAACACCCATCCTTCTCAAACTCTTCCAAAAACTTGCAGAGGAAGGAACACTCCCAAACTCATTCTGTGAGGCCACCATCACCCTGATACCCAAAGCAGACAAAGATACTACAAAAAAGAAAATTATCGACCAGTATCACTGATGAATATAGCTGCAAAAACCCTCAACAAAATACTAGCAAACAGAATGCAGCAACACATTAAAAGGATCATAACCCATTATCAAGCGGGATTTATCCCAAGTTTGCAAGGATTTTTCAATATATGCAATTTAATCAATGTGATATACCATATTAACAAATTGAAGGATAAAAACCATATGGTCATCTCAATAGATACAGAAAAATCTTTTGACAGAATTCAACACCTATTTATGATAAAAAGTCTCCAGAGTGGGCATAGAGGAATTTTATTTATTCAACATAATAAAGGCCATATATGATAAACCCACAGCAAACATCATTCTCAATGGTGAAAAACTGAAAGCATTTCCTCTAAGATCAGGAACAAGACAAGGGTGCCCACTCTCACCACTATTATTCAACATAGTTTTGGAAGTCCTAGCCACAGCAATCAGAGAAGAAAAAGAAATAAAAGGAATACAAATTGGAAAAGAAGAAGTAAATGTCGCTGTTTGCAGATGACATGATACTCTACATAGAGGATCCTAAAGATGCCACCAGAAAACTTCTAGAACTAATCAATGAATTTGGTAAAGTTGCAGGATACAAAAATAATGCAAAGAAATCTCTTGCATTCTTATACACTAACAATGAAAGATCAGAAAGGGAAAATAGGAAACAATCTCATTCACCATTGCAACAAAAAGAATAAAATACCTAGGAATAAACCTGACAAAGGAGGTAAAAGACCTGTACTCTGAAAACTATAAGACACTAATGAAAGAAATCAAAGATGACACAAACAGGTGGGGAAATATACCATGTTCTTGGATTGGAAGAATCAATATTGTGAAAATGACTATACTACCGAAAGCTATCTACAGATTCAATGCAATCCTTTTCAAATTTCCAGTGGCATGTTTTACAGAACTAGAACAAAAAATTTCACAATCTGTATGGAAACACAAAAGACCCTGAATAGCCAAAGCAGTACTGAGGGAAGAAAGTGGAGCTGGAGGAATCAGACACCCTGACTTCAGACTATACTACAAAGCTACAGTAATCAAGACAATATGGTACTGGCACAAAAACAGAAATATAGATCAATGGAAAAGGATAGAAAGCCCTGAGATAAACCCACACACCTATGGTCAACTAATCTATGACAAAGGAGGCAAGGGTATACAATGGAGAAAAGACAATCTCTTCAATAAGTAGTGCTGAGAAAACTGGACAGCTATATGTAAAAGAATGAAATTAGAACACTCCCTAACACCATACACAAAAATAAACTCAAAATGAAATAGAGACCTAAATGTATGACTGGACACTATAAAACTCTTAGAAGAAAATATAGGAAGAACACTCTTTAACATAAATCACATCAAGATCTTTTTTGATCTACCTCTTAGAGTAACGGAAATAAACACAAAAATAAACAAATGGGATCTAATGAAACATGTAAAAGCTTTTGCAAAGCAAAGGAAACTACAAACAAGACGAAAAGACAATGCTCAGAATGGGAGAAAATATTTGCAAACAAATCAACAGACAAAGAATTAATCTCCAATATATATAAACAGCTCACACAGCTCAATATTAAAAAAAAACAACCCAATCAAAAAATGGGCAGAAGACCTAAATAGACATTTCTCCAAAGAAGTCATACAGATGGCCAAGAAGCACATGAAAATCTGCTCAACATCACTAATTATTAGAGAAATGCAAATCAAACTACACTGACATATCACCTCACACCAGTTAGAATGGGCATCATCAGAAAATCTACAAACAACAAATCTGGAGAGCGTGTGGAGAAAAGGGAACCCTCTTGCACTGTTGGTGGAAATGTAAATTGATACAGCCACTATGGAGAACAGTATGGAGGTTTCTTAAAAAACTAAAAATAGAATTACCATATGATCCAGCAGTCCCAGTCCTGGGCATATACCCAGAGAAAACCATAATTCAAAAGACACATGCACCCCAATTTCAATGCAGCACTATTTACAATAGCCAGGTTATAGAAGCAAACTAAATGCCCATCGACTGACAAATGGATAAAGAAGACATGATACATATAGACAGTGGAATATTACTCAGCCATGAAAAGGATCGAAATTGGGCCATTTGTAGAGACATGCATGGATCTAGAGACTGTCATACAGAGGATGAGTGTAAAAAATTGAAAAAACTTGAGTATCTCCCTTTACACCAGTTAATAAGCTCTTTGATTCATCACAATAAAACATTTCAGGAAACATTTATAGTAAATTTCAAGAGCACTTATCTTTGTGATCTAAAAATATAATCAATAAAATTTTAGGAACAGTGACTTTCCATAGTCTATGGATTAAATTAAGACAATTACCATCACACAAGAGATATATCATATAATGTAGAATTTTAGAACTGCAAGGTACTGCAAAAATTACTGAAACATCTTCAGTTTATAGTGTGAAACTCTAGCCCAATTACATTAAATGATTTATGCAAGGCATTAGAGCTATTTAACAAAATCCAGGACAGAATCTAGCTATTCTGACCACAAAAAGGCAAAAGTTCATCTAACATTTTTAAGTTTTGATAAATACCTGGCATTTCTTCTACAATATCTACCCAACATGTGAACTTTGATGGATGTCTGTTAGTCACTTTAACACAGAAGGTCTACTGTGAATTCAAGGTGTATGTCTTAACATACTTTATGTACACACACACACACACACACACACACACACACACACACACACACTCTTAACAATTCAGAATAAAAAGTTAGGAAAGTATTGTTTTCGAAATAATATTAACTTTTCAATAGATGTTACTTCTCCACATTCTAATGTTTATTTTTTATTCCACTATGTGACTAAAAAAAACCTCATTATCTAGAATCTCAGAGGGTACATTTCTTAGTCTGCTTGGCGCCAGTATAACAAAATGCCACAGAAACTTACTTCTCATAGTTCTGGAGGCTGAGAAGTCCAAGATCATGGCACCAACATGGGCCTGTTCTGGTAAGGGCCCTTTTCCTGGTTCATAGTAAGTGACTTCTCGCTGTGTCCCCACGTGGTGGAAAGGGCTAGAAATCTCTGTGAGGTCTCTTTTATAAGAACACTATCCCATTCATGAATAATATCACATACCATCATCTTTTGGGGTTAGGATTTAAACGTGAATTTGGGGGAGAGGAACAAACATTCAGACCATAACAGTTTGTTTTCATGTCAGAAGCTTTCAACAATCTGGATTGAATGGCTATATTTCACTAAGTAGGATGTTTGAGTTCTATTTTTATACATACTCTGTTGTAAACTTCAATCCTGATTATTGTGAGATGTATGTGTGTGTATTTCAAGAATCTGTAGTGGTGACTGATATAATGAAATGATCGATTTATTGTCTAGACTAGTATATTTTCTCAGAGGAACTTAACCAACCATTGCATTTCATCATTCCAACAGAATCAACTATTCTGCTAGAGTGTAAAGTTTATTTGTTCCTATCACTGTAGGCAAGGCATTTATGCTCTAAAAAAATTTCAGTTCTTTCCTTTTAATTGTAGGTAGATTTGATTTTCTTTTTACTTTCTAAAGCTGTCATAATTTATCTAAATCCCCCTACCAACTGATATGGTAATGCTTCCTTCCTAAGCCCATTGAACAAATTAGAAGTATTTATTCATTTAGGTACCAGTTACTAGATAACTCAAACCTCAGTTATAGAAGAGAATGTTATCACTTTATTAGTAACCCAAATTCCAGCTAAATATGCTGCCATTTACTGAGCAAACATGATAAAAATTAGCTAGTTAGAAGACTCATTTTAATTAAAGTTGACTAGCTAAAATGGAATTATTCATGCATGTTTATTTTCTCGAACACAAGTTTCTGATTACATACCATTTGTCTGTAGCTCATTTTTATAGGATCATTATTGATCTTTAATATCTATAAAGATATTCTATTTAGCTATGAGTCAAAAACTATGCCTACTATACCAGTGATCACTGCTTTGTATATATTTAGGATATTCTTGCATCAGGGAAATTAAAGAGAATAATGAACAGAAATAGGCTAACGTTTAGAAGATGATACATAGGAAATAACAGTTATTTACAGCTGTCTTAAGATAAATAAAATTATATATCTCAACTGCTAATCAGTCATTATGAAGTCAGAATTATTTGGTCAACTCTAAAAAAGTATAAACTTATGAGCACAATATAAAATGGTATGAAATCCAAATATAATACTATGATAAGCATAGATTTTCTGAGGGAATTAGATAAACTAAGATCCTTATCTTAGTAAGTTTTAGCCTAATATTTTATATAATTTTAATGATTTATATGCAAATTTTATCTTGAAAGTGGTTTTTGCTTTTACTTTTATTTTTTTAGATATATATATGTTTTTTTATTTTATTTACTTTTGGCTGTGTTGGGTCTTCATTGCCGTTCATGGGCTTTCTCTAGTTGCAGTCAGCGGGGCCTTCTCTTGTTGCAGAGCACAGGCTCTAGGCACGCACACTTCAATAGTTGTGGCACGGGCTCAGTATTTATACCTTGTGGGCTCTAGAGTGCAGGCTCAGTAGTTGTGGAGCACAGGCTTAGTTACTCGGTGGCATGTGGGATCTTCCCAGACCAGGGAACAAGCTCATGTCCCCTGCATTGGCAGACAGATTCTTAACCACTGCACCACCAGGGAAGTCCCTGAAAGTGGTTTTTAAATATTTAATGGAACTCTGCTCAATGTTATGTGGCAGCCTGGATGGGAGGGGAGTCTGGGAGAGAATGGATACAGGTATGTCTATGGCTGAGTCGCCTTGCTGTGCACCTGAATCTATCACAACATTGTTAACTGGCTATACTCCAATATAAAATAAAAAGTAAAAAATAAATAAGTAAAAGCCTTCTTCATACTTAGATTTAAAATATTCTAAAAGTAAATAAATAAATAAATATTTAATGGATAATGATATGGAAAAATAGAATTATTCTGTATTGTTCCGAAGGCAGGTATTGAAATAAGCATCTGAATGAAGATCAGATTTTAATTCAAGAGGAAAACATTTATTTATTAAATGTGCTAACAATTTTACAAAAAAGAGATGTGGCTCTGAGACTAGAACATGAACTGTAGGGGTCATACTCTAACACACATAAACCAAGAAATTGCTTGAATGAATTTGTCATATAATTAAAAGTCATGCATGTAGTTTTAAAAGCATAATGTAGAAGTTTTGAATAGGTTATAATCCATGAAGAAAATACAGAGCAAATTAGGTACAACAAAAAGGTCACAATATGAGAAATGCAAATGAACTTTTAGGCAGTGTTAGTTAATAGAAGTACAATGAAAGTAATGGTTACGCTGAATTAGGCTTAGATATAGCAACGTATTAATAGAGGCACAATGATAAACTAGAGTGTACAAGGTTAGAATAATCAGGGTGAGGAGGGACTAGAAATAATATTTTATGAGAAATCACTGTATTAATTGGAAAAGATTAAGTTAGTAAAGAAAACGTTACAAAATATTTACCAGCTGACTTGAATTTTTTGTTAATTTGTCACTTAAATGGTAGGATTATTCTTGTAATATTATGGAAAAACAAAAACTAAGATCAAAAGATGAGAACTGAAAGGAAATAAAGTTCGGCTTACTAAAGGAATAATCATGTAGTATTTCCAGCAGTGAAATATGATCTCTTTGAAATAATATTTTCAAATAATTAGAAATGTTCATTGAGGCCTATGGTCTTCAGTCAGTGTTGTTGGGTGGGTTTTATTTGAACAGATTATGTCATACATAATCTCTAAGGCCCCATGAATTACTCTATAGTCAATTTTAATTGTAACAAAAATGTTTTTTATCACCTATTTTCACTATAAAAATCAAGAATGTAATAAGCTATTTTGTTCTAGGGTGGAAAACTGAGTTTTCATGACAAATGTATATACCTTCTATATGTCAATTTAACATCCAAATGTAAATATACAAAATAACATTTTGGAAGGTAAATTGATCAAATATTTAAATGAAAATTGTACAAAATCTAAAGGAAAACGTTTATAAGACAAGAATGGAGAAATCTTTTATTACTGTGACTGGCCCCAAGTCAATGATAGAAAATATAAATGTTTACTACATAATAAAAAGAAAAACTACATGAAAAAGATAATACCATAGGCAAAGACAAAAGATGATAAAATTCTAGGAAAAATACAATAACAAAAGGCCAGTATCAGTAATATATAAAGATCTCTTTAAATCTGAGCTGCAAAAATAATAACAGAAAAAAGGGACGAAAGAGATGAATCAACAATTCAAACTAAATGCAGATTGCTCTGCAATTCCTAAAAGGTGCTCAGTATAGCTCATTATTAGTGAAGTGTGAATTAAAATGAAACAGTTGTAAGGGAACTTTTTAGGGAGAAAAAATGTTATATTATTTTGCTGTTGCTTTCGTGGGTGTATACATTTTCACATGTATATTTGAGACTTGTGCATTTTACTCTGTATAATTAAACCTCAATTAAAAACAAAAAAATAAAAAACACAGATGTCTAGTGAATGCTAAACCAGAATTACATGAATCATAAATATTAACCAGTGACAAACTTTATTAATATTTCAAAGTATACAGGCCATCTTGAGGCTTGTAAAGCATTCTCTTCTTGCAAAAGAAGTACCAGACTGTCAACAAAAACCCTAAAAATTCTTTCTTTTATGCTTTAGGATACATTCTGGATCAGATTTAATATGCAATATTTAAGTGATACATGCAGAATATTGCCTTCACAGAGAGAGATGTTTCAGTTATGGAACATCTTTCTGTCATTATCCTATTAAATACTCAGCTTGCATGAAAGTCTCTACCAAACATGCCCCACAAGTCAATAAATTTCAGGTTCATTTATCCTATGCAACCTAGTGAGATCAAATGAATCCTGCCAGGGACATTTCATAGGTGAAGATTTCCTATTATTTTTCAGTTGGTAAATACCATTTATGTTTGTTTTCTGGCATGTTTACAAGGAAATTTGACAAAAGTCATTCCTTTTCCCTGGGAATTCTGGAATAGAGAAGGCATGGGTTACAGGGATGCTTACTAGTTCACCTTTTCTTACTACTCACTTTCTCACCTCAGGCAATATCGCTTTGCAACAGATTTCTCAAGTACCTTTTAATAATTTACTTTAAAGCATCTCTGCAATATTTTACACAAATAATAAGATCAATAATACTCAGAAGCTTACTGGGACTAATATTATTTTAAAATAATAATATTTTAACATAAAATAAATGAAAATTAATCCAAAAACTTGGAAATAGAATGGAGAAGATACAAGAAACATTTAACAAGGACGTAGAACTAAAGAGCAAATGAGCAGTGATGAACAACAAAATAAGTGAAATTAAAAATTCTCTAGAAGGAATCAATAGCAGAATAACTGAGGCAGAAGAGCGGATAAGTGACCTGGAAGATAAAATAGTGGAAATAACTACTGCAGAGCAGAATAGAGAAAAAAGAATGAAAAGAATTGAGGACAGTCTCAGAGACTTCTGGGACGATGTTAAATGCACCAACATTCGAATTATAGGGGTCCCAGAAGAAGAAGAAAATAAAAAGAAAGGGACTGAGAAAATATTTGAAGAGATTATAGTTGAAAGCTTCCCTAATATGGGAAAGGAAATAGTCAATCAAGTCCAGGAAGTGCAGAGAGTCCCATACAGGATAAATCCAAGGAGAAACATGCCAAAACACGTATTAATCAAACTATCAAAAATTAAATACAAAGAAAACATATTAAAAGTAGCAAGGAGGGCTTCCCTGGTGGCGCAGTGGTTGAGAATCCGCCTGCCGATGTAGGGGACGTGGGTTCGTGCCCCTGTCTGGGAACATCCCACATGCCACGGAGCGGCAGGGCCCGTGAGCCATGGCTGCTGAGCCTGGGTGTCCTGAGCCTGTGCTCCGCAATGGCAGAGGCCACAACAGTGAGAGGCCTGCATACCACAAAAAAAAAAAAAAAAAAAGCAGCAAGGAAAAAACAATAAATAATATACAAGGGAATCCCCAGAAGGTTAACAGCTGATCATTCAGCAGAAAATCTGCAAGCCAGAAGGGAGTGGCAGAACATATTTAAAGGGATGAAAGGGAAAAACCTACAGTCAAGATTACTCTACCCTGCAAAAATCTCATTCAGATTCAATGCAGAAATTAAAACCTTTACAGACAAGCAAAAGCTAAGAGAATTCAGCACCACCAAACCAGCTTTACAACAAATGCTAAAGGAACTTCTCTAGGCAGGAAACACAAGAGAAGGAAAACACCTACAATAACAAACCCAAAACAATTAAGAAAATGGTAATAGGAACACACATATCAATAATTACCTTAGGGCTTCCCTGGTGGCGCAGTGGTTGAGCGTCCACCTGCTGATGCAGGGAACACAGGTTTGTGCCCCGGTCCAGGAAGATCCCACATGCCACGGAGCAGCTAGGCCGTGAACCATGGCCGCTGAGCCTGCGCATCCGGAGCCTGTGCTCCGCAACGGGAGAGGCCACAACAGTGAGAGGCCCGCGTACTGCAAAAAAAAAAATAATAATAATTACCTTAAATATAAAGGGATTAAATGCTCCAACCAAAAGACATAGACTGGCTGAATGGATACAAAAACAAGACCCATATAGATGCTGTGTACAAGAAACCCACTTCAGACCTAGGGAAACATACAGACTGCAAGTGAGGGGATGGAAAAAGATATTCCGTGTAAATGGAAATCAAAAGAAAGCTGGAGTACCAATTCTCATATCAGAGAAAATAGACTTTAAAATAAAGACTATTACAAGAGACAAAGATGGACACTAAATAATGATCAAGGGATCAATCCAAGAAGAAGATATAACAATTGTAAGTACTTATGCACCCAACATAGGAGCACATCAATACATAAGGCAAATGCTAACAACCATAAAAGGGGAAATCAACAGTAACACAATCATAGTAGGGGACTTTAACACCCCACTTTCACCAATGGACAGATCATCCAAAATGAAAATAAGGAAACACAAGCTTTCAATGATACATTAAACAAGATGGACTTAATTGATATGTATAGGACATTCCATCCAAAAACAACAGAATACACTTTCTTATCAAGCCCTCATGGAACATTCTCCAGGATAGATCATATCTTGGGTCACAAATCAAGCCTTGGTAAATTTAAGAAAATTGATATATCAAGTATCTTTACCAACCATACAGCTATGAGACTAGATAAAAATTACAGGAAAAAATCTGTAAAAAATACAAACACATGGAGGCTAAACAATACACTACTTAATAACCAAGAGGTCACTGAAGAAATCAAAGAGGAAATCAAAAAATACCTAGAAACAAATGACAATGAAAACATGATACCCCAAAACCTATGGGATGCAGGAAAAGCAGTCTGTGAGGGAAGTTTATAGCATTACAATCCTACCTCAAGAAACAAGAAACATCTCAAATAAACAACCTAACCTTACACCTAAACAATTAGAGAAAGAAGAATGAAAAACCCCAAAGTTAGTAGAAGGAAAGAAATCATAAATATCACATCAGAAATAAATGAAAAAGAAATGAAGGAAACAATAGCAAAGATGAATAAAACTAAAAGCTGTTTCTTTGAGAAGATAAACAAATTGATAAACCATTAGCCAGATTCATGAAGAAAGAAAGGGAGAAGATTCAAATCAATAGAATTAGAAATGAAAAAGAAGAAATAACAACTGACCCTGCAGAAATACAAAGGATCATGAGAGATTACTACAAGCAATTATCTGCCAATAAAATGGACAACCTTGAAGAAATGAACAAATTCTTAGAATAGCACAAGCTTCTGAGACGGACCCAGGAAGAAATAGAAAATATAAACAGACAAATCACAAGCACTGAAATTGAGACTGTGATTAAAAATCTTCCAACAAACAAAAGCCCAGGACCAAACGGCTTCACAAGCGACTTCTATCAAATATTTAGAGAAGAGCTAAAATCGATCCTTCTCAAACTCTTCCAAAATATAGCAGAAGGAGGAACACTCGCAAACTCATTCTACGAGGCCACCATCACCCTGATACCAAAACCAGACAAAGATGTCACAAAGAAAGAAAACTGCAGGCCAATATCACTGATGAACATAGATGCAAAAATCCTCAACAAAATACTAGCAAACAGAATCCAACAGGACATTAAAAGGATCATACACCATGATCAAGTGGGGTTTATCCCAAGAATGCAAGGATTCTTCAATATATGCAAATCAATCAATATGATACACTATATTAACAAATTGAAGTATAAAAACCATTTGATCAACTCAATAGATGCAGGAAACGCTTTTGACAATATTCCACACCCATTTATGGTAAAAACCCTCTAGAAAGTAAGCATAGAGGGAACGTACCTCAACATAACAAAGGCCATATGTGACAAACCCACAGCCAACATCATTCTCAATGGTGAAAAACTGAAACTATTTCTACTAAGATCAGGAATAAGACAAGGTTACCCACTCTCTCCACTATTTTTCAACGTAGTTTTGGAACTTTTAGCCACAGCAATTAGAGAAAAAAAGAAATAAAAGGAACCCAAATCAGAAAAGAAGTAAAGCTGTTAATGTTTGCAGATGACATGATACTATACATAGAGAATACTAAAGATGGTACCAAAAACTACTAGAGCTAATCAATAGATTTGGTGAAGTAGCAGGATACAAAATTAAGAAATCCCTTGCATTCCTATACACTAATGATGAAAAATCTGAAAGAGAAATGAAGGAAACAGTCCCATTTACCATAGCAACAAAAAGAATAAAATACCTAGGAATAAACCTACCTAAGGAGACAAAAGACCTGTATGCAGAAAACTATAAGACACTGTTGAAAGAAATTAAAGACGATACAAACAGATGGAGAGATATACCGTGTTCTTGGATAAGAAAATCAAATTGTGAAAATGACTGTACTACCCAAAGCAATCTACAAATTCAATGCAATCCCTGTCAAACTACCAATGGCATTTTTCACAGAACTAGGACAAAAAATTTCACAATTGGTATGGAAACACAAAAGAACCCGAAGAGCCAAAGCAATCTTGAGAACGAAAAACGGAGCTGGAGGAATCAGGCTCCCTGACTTCAGATTATACTACAAGCTACAGTAATCAAGACACTATGGTACTGGCACAAAAACAGAAATATAGATCAATGGGGCAGGTTAGAAAGCCCAGAGGTAATCCCAGGCACATGTGGTCACCTTATTTTTGATAAAGGAGGCAAGAATATACAATGGAGTAAAGACAGCCTCTTCTATAAGTGGTGCTGGGAAAACTGGACAGCTACATGTAAAAGAATGAAATTAGCACACTCCGTAAGACCATACACAAAAATAAACTCAGAATTGATTAAAGACCTAAATGTAAGGCCAGACACTATAAAACTCTTAGAGGAAAACATAGGCAGAACACTCTATGACATAAATCACAGCAAGATCCTTTTTGACCCACCTCCTAGAGTAATGGAAATAAAAACAAAAATAAACAAATGGGACCTAATGAAACTTAAAACCTTTTGCACAGCAAAGGAAACCATAAACAAGATGAAAAGATCACCCTCAGAATGGGAGAAAATATTTGCAAATGAAGCAACTGACAAAGGATTAATCTCCAAAATTTACAAGCAGCTCATGCAGCTCAATAACAAAAAAACAAACAACCCAATCCAAAAATGGGCGTAACTCCTAAAGAGATATTTCTCCAAAGAAGGTATACAGATTGCCAACAAACACATGAAAGAATGCTCAAGATCATTAATCATTAAAGAAATGCAAATCAAACTACAGTGAGGTATCACCTTACAGCAGTCAGAATGGCCATCATCAAAAAATCTACAAATAATAAATTCTGGAGAGGGTGTGGAGAAATGTTGCACTGTTGGTGGGAATGTAAATTGATACAGCCACTATGGAGAACAGTATGGAGGTTCCTTAAAAAACTACACATAGAACTACCATACGACCCAGCAATCCCACTACTGGGCATATACCCTGAGAAAACCATAATTCAAAAAGGGTCATGTACCACAATTTTCATTGCAGCTCTATTTACAATAGCCAGGACATGGCAGCAACCTATGTGTCCATCGACAGATGAATGGATAAAGAAGATGTGTCACATATATACATTGGAATATTACTCAGCCATAAAAAGAAACGAAATTGAGTTATTTGTAGTGAGGTGGAGGGACCTAGCGTCTGTCATACAGAGTGAAGTAGGTCAGAAAGAGAAAAACAAATACCGTATGCTGACACATATATATGGAATCTAAATTAAAAAAAAAAGAGGTGCTGAAGAACCTAGAGCAGGACAGGAATAAAGATGCAGAGGTAGAGAATGGACTTGAGGACACGGGGAGTGGGAAGGGTAACCTGGGATGAACAGAGTGGCATGGACATACCTACACTACCAAATGTAAAATAGATAGCTAGTGGGAAGCAGCCTCATAACACACGGAGATCAGCTCAGAGCTTTGTGACCACCTAGAGGGGTGGGATAGGGAGGGTGCAAGGGAGACGCAAGAGGGAGGAGATATGGGCATATATGTATATGTATAGCTGATTCACTTTGTTTTAAAGCAGAAACTAACACACCATTGTAAAGCAGTTATACTCCAATGAAGATGTTAAAAAAATAAACCAAAATGAAAATTTATGACCCACTTCAGATGGTAAAATCATATTTCTGAGTTATTTTGATATAAGCTCTGCTATAAAATTATAGTTTCAGAAATTATTTTGAGGTATTTTTAATGGAAAACCTAATTCTTAAAATTTTCTTTGAAACTTGATGTGTCAAAGCAGTGGCTAATTATATGATCTACTCAGTTTACTTTTGGAAATACTGACTCTTCATAACTATTTGTTCTAGGCAAGGTCACAGTTGATCTATATGATGCTACTCCTAATTGCCAATATTTTACCCTCTTCTTTGACTCATCAACATTTGAGACAGCTTATCACAACTGTTGCCTGAAGTATTTCCTTCACTTTAGCTTTAAAGTCATGACAGTCTTGGTTTTTCTCCTCCTGCAACCACTCCAGCCCAACTTTGTAAAATTTCTCTCCTGAGTTATTCTAATAGACTTCTAAACTGCCTTTATTCACCATCCCTGAAATTTATGCACAATACAGCAGTCACAGTGAATCTACTAAAATATGTCATATTCTGGTATGTCTTGTCTCAAAACCCTTTGATGGCTTCCCATCTCTCTAAAAGTAAAAGCCAACCTCCTTAAAATGATCTATAAGCAAGTATGTCTTCTAAGCTCCTGTTACTTTTTTGACTTCATCTTTATAATTCTCTCTCCTCCTCATTCTGATCAAACCATAGTGGCCAACTTGCTGGTCTGCAAACACGCCAGGCAAGCTCCTACCTCAGGGCTTTGCACTTGCTGTTTTCCTTGAGTGTAATTTTATTTCCCCAGATGTTAGCATGGCTTGTTCTCATACTTCTTGCACATCGTCACTAAAATGTCATCTGTTCAATAAAGCCTTCTCTAGGTAACCCTTTTTTCTCTTATGCTTGATTAGTCCCATCCTCCTTCCTCACATTATTGTGTTGCTTTGCATTCGCTACTTTAAATTTTTATTCATTTTGCTTATTCATGTGCCCGATTAGTTTTTTATCTAATTTAATGTAATTTATGTTATGTGAGAATAGAGATTTTTCTTTACATGGCCACTGGTAGATTAGCACTGCCTAGACAATGAGTAACTGGTATATAATATACACATTTGTTAGATGATTCAATCATTTTCTTTTTTAGACATGATATCTATGCCATTATTTTTGTGGAAGTGTGCTGGAGAAAGTAATGCTCAGTGAGGGTAAAAGACTTGCACATTATTTCTACTTATTTGTAGTGTATGTACTAGTAAAAATAATGGTAATTTTAATGGGCACTTATGGATATATGTACACTATATGCACTGCTTTTCAAAGGGCTCTTAAATCTGTGATGTGATTAAATCATCAACAAGTTTTTTTTAAAGTAACACCCTTCAACACAGAAAAACAGTATTCCACACATTTTGCTACGTTTTTTAAAGACTCCCTTCTTCTTCCGAAAACATCAAAGGACATTGTTTGTTTAACAGGATTTACTCCATTCTAATTTTGAGGAGATTTTGTTTGCTTGTTTATATTCTCAGTTTATTTGCTACATTAGTTAATGTTGTTATAAATATAGCCAAAAATTAAGAATATGGACTTGATATGGTGATAATCATAGAGCTGCAAGCGAAGCAACAAATGGAATATTGTATTAACTAGACACATTGATTAGGAATATTAGCAGGAAAAAAAAACTTATTAGCTCCTGGAAATTTTCAAGATGTGTCAGAAGGTAAGGTCCCTGGCTTCCATATGGTTGTTCTGCAGTGATTAAAGCATTATTAAGCTTCCTTTACATTTGACAGAATGTTTTTAGGTAAATACTTGCTGAAAAATCAAGCGATTTTAATTATACCAGTTATATTCAACTTATACTGTAAATAATTCAAGCACATAAACATTTGGCTCATGTTTTCTATTTAATAAATGACAAAGAAGATATATATACTTGATAATAATACTGTGCAGTGCAATATTTCTTATAGCACATGGAACTCTACATACATTTGTACGTTGGTGCCTCAGAGAACCCCTTTGAATTGCATAAGGCATATAATAATTCCTGTCGTTAAAATAGATGCAGGGACTTTAATACCTTAAGCAATACAATTCTGCATGGTATATAACTGGGTAAAAATTCTAATCTGTCTAACTCTGTTTAACATTTTCTTGATTGCATTATATTCAGACTAACAACAAGCTTTCTCGTGTTCCACAGTTGCTCATACTACCAGCGTTTTTTAGAAAACTCCCCCTCCACGTACTTGCTCTTTTGCCACTGTGCCCGTTTCTTATCAAGGATGTAATACAGCTTTGTTTTGCTGTGGTTCTGAATTTCATTTACAGTACAGTATTATGATAAAGACTTAACATTTCTGAAAGTCCACAGTCTTCAGAAGTATTCTTCATTACTTTATGTTTACAAAGAGCGAGGGAGATAAACTTTTCATCTGGTACATATAAATGATTGAATGGAAAGTGCTAATTATTAAGGAGAGCTTGGATTTTCCCTTTTGCTCAGTATTAAATGGCATAAGCCATTTTTAAATAGTAATACTATGAAAGATATAATAAATGAAGCTATATTTGCATTTATCCTTGGATATTAAGGATTATGTTGGCTGTAAATATCTCATTTTAATGCTCTGATAAAAATCTTTTTATTATCATTTTACTATACAATACTAGCACTCTCTGAGACACTCCTAACCCTAAATTAGTTTAACACTCTCTAGAATTGAAGGAAAAAAATACCATAAAAATAGGGACAGTATCTAATTTGCTCATTGTTGATTTTATGTTCTCTAAGCCAGTACACAGTACATGGGATGAACTACATAAATTCTGATTAATGAATAAATACCAACTGTATGTTAAGAGAGTTGGGGGAGATGAGTAAATATCAGTCAAAACACAGAAAAAGCTAAAAGCAAAATGCATGTAATAATGCACAAATCATAGGGCTGAATGTGGGACATGATTAGAAGTATCTTTATTAAGAAATATTGTTTTTATGTATTTTATGTACCAGATAGAGTAGGACAGAAGGAGAATATCAGGCAATTTGTGGTCTTGGAGCTAGTTAAAATAAGAAAAATTACTACATGCAGTCAGAGGAATTTGGAAGTGTTAATATTTATTGTAGTTTTATGTTCAGGGGATTTTTTTTTTTTCCAACCACATCAGAATTGTGACTAAAGCCCAATGTTAGAGAAAAAGTGCTCAGTAGCCAAAATCAAAGTTTTCAGAGTCCTTAATCAGTGGGCTCAGCCACTTCTATAGAAAGCTGCTTTAAAAGGTGCTAGAACCAGTCCCAGCATCATCATGGTACTCATTCCCCAAACAGTACAGTGGAATAGCTGGAAGAAAGGAGGCCAGATTTTGGAAAGAGATTTCAAATTTGGATAGGACTGAGACAGGCATGGAGATGAGTTCCAGCAGGATCTTCTACATTAAGAAACTCTGCTGAGTAGAGTCCTGCATTGGGCTTTCCAAAGTACTCACAGATACACGCCCAAGTGAAAATGCATTCAGAATCCTGCCTTTATGGGTTTTTGAAAGCCAGTCAGTGTTAGCCAGAAAATAGCAGGAGTCCCAGAGGATTATCACCTTGCCATTCAAGTAAGAGCACCTTCTCTCTTTTTCTTTTCCTTTCCTTCTTCCTCCTCCCTCAACATCTGTGGATCTAATGCCTTAAAGAGAGCTGACTAGAGACGTTTAAAATACTAACCATGTCTCTCTTCCAGTCCACTTCCTATCTTCTGAGTTATAATGGTGTCTGAGGGGCAGAGAGAACATTGAAAATGGATTCAGTTGAGTCCTAAATAATAGAGTAAGATCCTCCTAATAATCTAAGATGCTAAAAAGTATGGAGTTTGGACAAAATGGCAGTAAAGACATTTATCTTGGAATTAAAAAAAAAAACTCACTGAGTTTTATGTATTACTTTTTGAGACCTCTCAGTAAACTGGACAAACCTTTCTCCATAATTTTACCTAAGGTTAACATAACTGGAAGCTGGGTTCTGCATAAAAGAATATGTGTTTAAAATGTTTCTTTTTCTCACAAATGGATAAGCAGAACATAGATGGTAAACAAATAGATATAGGGATCTGAGACATTCCTTCGGTAAGATTATTTTTCAATGTTTTTGCACTTTTTATCTATGATAAAATATACAATAATATAAGCATTTTATAAATGTTTTAAAGAACTTTAAACTTTAAAGAACTTTGCCACTTGCTTTCGGTGCCTGTGGTTTCATTTTTCTACATAATTATATTTGTGCCAAGTAAAAATTCTTTGCTATTGTAAGCAAATAAAAACAGGAGTTGTCTTAATATTTAAGTGAAATGATGCCTTGGCCTCTAGTGAAGGCCAGATGATGTCACTATGTGCCAAATTTAAAGGTTATTGATGCATTTTCACTTCACTTACATATTTTTTATGTTCATCCTCACAAAAGGTACTACATTCATGTCTTTAAGTTGTTTTACATGTTTTTGTTTTGTAATTTTTGGCAAAAATTGGATTAAACTATACCCATTATTTTCAGTTGACTTTTAAAAAAGTGACAACACTGTATATGTTACAATTTTTTGTGTATATGCACAAAAAGTCCATAATATATATGTATGTATACATATCTACATAGACACACCCTGCGTGTGTTTATAATGCAAATAAATCTAAAGTTCTCTTTTTAAATGTCCGTAATGTCCCACAGAAGGAATTTATACAATTTGTTCATCTTTTCTCCCTTAGTTATCCTTTGGACTCTGCGTGATAATGATGTGTAAATGTAGGCTCATCAGTTGCGGCAAATATAGAATATACAACTTTGGTGGGGTGTGGAGGCAGGAGGTGTGCTACGGTCTGAATGTTTGTCACCCCAAAATTTAGATGCTGAAATCCTCACCTGCAAGGTGAACGTGAAATAATTAGAGGTGGGGCCTTTGGGAGTTGATTAGGTCAAGAGGCCTCAATCACTGGGCTCTGCTAATGAGATTAATAACCTACTAAAAGAGACCCTAGAGAGCTAGCTAGTCTTTTCCACCATGTGAGGTTGCAGTGAGAAGAAGGCCCTGTACTGAGGAAGCAGCCTCTCACCAGACACTGGGAAGTACCAGTGCCATCAAGTGGACTTCCCAGCCTCCAGAACTGTGAGAAATAAGTTTCTGTTGTTTATAAGCCCCCCAGGCTATGATATTTGGTTATAGCAGAGTCTGTTGGTTCATTTGTTTGTTTCTTTCCACCAGTGTTCGGCAGGGGAGCAACAAAAGTCATTTCCACTTTCTTTTTGACCCCTGACTTATTTGTAATTGTATTGTTCTTAAATTTCCAAGCATTTGATCATTCTCTAAACATATTTTTTATGGATTTATACACTAATCCCATTGTTATCAAATAATATGTTCTATAATATATTTTCATCCTTTTACTTTCCATAAGACTTGCTTTTTGGCTCAGGCCATAGTATATTATAGTAAAAGTCACATGTGTACCTATATAATGTTTTTTTCTGCTATTGATGAATTTTCTGTTAACTATATAGCCATTGTGCCAATTCTGTCCATGTTATTGTTCAAATCTCTTATATCCTCACTGATTTTTTTCCACATTTTCAGTATTAGTTTTTGAGAACAGTATCTTAAAATAGTCTCTTATTTTTGAGGGTTATATAGTTCTTATTTTAGTTTTGCCAATTTTTCTTTTATATTGTATGAGTATGTTATTTGTTGCACATTAATTGAGCATTTAAATTCAGGAAGAAGGTCTATTTTCATATAACGAAAATTTCCTCTTTTTTTCAAATAATACTTCTTGCATTCAAGTCTGTTCTGCCTGATACTGCTTTAAGTGTTGTGTATTATGTTTTTTTGAACATATTTTTACTTTCATTATTTTTATATAACTATTTGTAAGATTAATATCTTCAAAGAAGTATATAGTAGGCTCCACATTATTTTCGATCAACTCTGACCATCTTTGTCTTTTAAATGAGGTTTTTGTCTTCTCATATCTTATGTAATTATTGATACAATATGTTGGAATCAGCAGTATGCTGTTAAATGTTTAACAATCAACTTTCAAAAAATCATATGTATACATATATAATTTATATATGTATATATAATTTATGTTGTAAACTGTATTGATATACAAGATATGTAGAATACAATTTTTAAATAATACTAAATTTTAATACTAAACTCTACAAAACAATAAATTCCACATAGCCAATTTATTCTCATTAAATGCCATCATTGCTTTTTGCCAGACTGTTACATCTGGAGCCAAATTATAATTGCAAATGATGAACAAGTATAATTCTAACATAAATGTTTGTTGATATTTTCATTTATAAGACCAGTGTAAGAAAAAACATATGTCACACCTTTACTCTTCTGTCAATGATGTGAACAACTTCTTTGCTGAATTAAGTGATAGTTGTTAAATGCTGGAAGAACATTTTCTTAAAATTTTGTGCTATTCACAATGCACTAGTTACAGACTTTTAAGTTTAATCTTGCATTATTGTCACTTTTGAAAGTCTGGAGAACCAAGACAATAAATGAAGCCTTGATTTGTACCATTTGTTAATTTTTGTAATATAAATACTCCACCATGGCAGATTCCAAGCTATCACTGTGACATCACTGACCATGGTGTTGCAAAGATAAGTGCAGTAGCAGACCGTTTAATATAACATGTCCACCAAACATATACAATAGGTATAAACTCAAGGTTACAACTAATAGTAAAACGTAGTAAAATAATTCAGAACTGTGTAGTCTAAGTTTGGTAAGATACTTTCTCAATGAGGTAGAAGTGTTAGTTTGCTCTACTTGGCATTTTTCTGTTTTTATGATGTAAAAGAGAGACAGATTACTGACTTTTTCTTCATGTGACATTTTTTTCTCCATATCCTAACATGTTGCATATTATAAAGAAAATATTATAAAATTTGTAAGAAATTTCCCATGAACTCATGAGGGCAGTGTAGTCCGTCACAGAACACAATGAGCACCTTGAAAATTGACTTACTATAACCATATTTTCTCCTCCCCCATTTTTTTTTAAGATACAATCTTCTTCTGCTTTAGAATGGTATTGAAGTCCGAGAGATACAACACAGACATTATTTTTTAGGACCAAGTGCATTTGTAAAATCCTTTTAGTCTAAAAAATAGTTTAGTTGCAAGTTGTCAGTTGAGCCTATGTGATTAGACATTTAATTTTATGACAATTATCTTCCTTTCCCAAATAAACAAAATAATTAGAGAAAACAGTGAAGTCACAATCCATTTAATACTTATAAAACCTTCCCGTTGATATAGGTTTAGAACTGGGCAACTGCAGTAACTATATTCTTGCTTTTAGAGTAATTGCAGTTTAAATGTGATCTGAGAGCAGAACAACCCTGGAAATTAACAACCTTGCTTTTGGAAAACCTTTTTATCAGTATGTCTTTCAAGCATAACTAAAAGGAAATAAAATAATTTTCAGCATACTGGTTTTTTTTCCTGAAGTGGTTTGTCCCAATTAATTTGCTGAATGTAGGACATCCAATGGATCAGAGTGTGCATGTTATTTTAATGCACTAAAAACATAGCTTTGTTTATATTCCTTTCAGCGAAAAGAAAATTATTGTTATCAACCACTTTCATAAAGCTTGTGCTTTTCCAAGTGTTTTATGGAAGATTTTGTTATATTTTACTCTTACTAACCTTGAAAATTAGGCTAATATGGAATTCCGTTTTATTGAGTGCTGCAAAATCTATTTCCTTATGTCTCCTCTGAAAACAACTGAAGATTAAGTTTTGGTCATCACTTATATGACGATGAATGAATAGGCCAAACTAGATGAGACAGAGCAAATGTTACATCTCTGCCATATCTGCACCCTGACTGTTTGAGTTATTCCAAAGACAGAGGTGCTGCCCTCCAACTGCTCTGAGTCAGGTGTATTTTCTAAGATATAAGCTTCAAGATCCCCAAAGTTAATGACTCTGACTTCAAATGAGCTAACAAAATATACTATGTTAAGGATTAAAAGGATTATTTTTGGACATTTTTTCAAATTAGAGATCAGAAGAGATTCCTTTCTCTTTGCTATGATATACATTAATTAATAATTATTTTTAAAACAAGTCAGTAAATAAAATGTTGGCATCTCCTACAGAGAAGAAATATGCAATAACATTTCATAATTCGGGGCTTCCCTGGTGGCGCAGTGGTTGGGGGTCCGCCTGCCGATGCAGGGGACACGGGTTTGTGCCCTGGTCCGGGAGGATCCCACATGCTGCGGAGCGGCTGGGCCCGTGAGCCATGGCCGCTGAGCCTGCGCGTCCAGAGCCTGTGCTCCGCAGCGGGAGAGGCCGCGGCAGTGAGAGGCCCGCGTACGGCAAAAAAAAAAAATAAAAAAAAAATAAAAAAATAAAATCTCATAATTCAATAGAATTAATACATATTATTAATATATTATTTAATTCGTTGTCTTTCAAAGTGGCATATTATTTTCTCATATTGAGCATCATTTTTGAGAATATTCTTTGTTGAAATGTTATAGGAAATTACAAAATAAGTTAACAACAGTTCATCAAATAAAAACTTTCAAAATGTTGAAAAACGTTTTTACTCCAAAGGGCTCTGACCGTAGTAATATTTAATTTCTTAATTTAGCAGATAGTATCAGATCTGACCAACACAGGTATTTCAGCTCTCTACTGATGAGGTCACTCTTCTTCAACAGTTACAGAAATTTGAGCAGTGATTCAAACAATTCTGTTACTCTCCACCCATAGCACTGATTTAGGACAGTCAAATACTGGGTTGGACAAAACGTTCGTTCAGGTTTTGAACTTTTTGGCCAACCCAACAGATTTACTCACTGCTTTCTCCTCTGTCAGTGAAGTAACTCATTTCCATCTTTTATATGCTAGGGTATTGGCAGAAATAATAACCAGATACAACCTTTTTTTTCTCTTTGGGGTTTGAGATGTAGGCACCCTCTGCTCTCTAACAGAGATATTACAAAGCATACTTGTTAAACAGGCTCTCTCAGTGATGGTTAACAGATTTAGGTATGCAAAGATGGAGAAAGCACTGCCTCTGGGAAAATGAACAATTTCTTGGCCCATCAAACAGTTATAAGGGCTCTGTGACCCAGAGAACCAAACATGTAATCCATGGAACTTATAAAAATCATTTTTCTTAACTCACAAATTCTTTCTCCTTCCAAGTGTCTAAGATTTTCACTGTTCAATGTCTAGAAAATCATGTTCCAGGCTGTGTTCTCACAGACATCTCAACACTTTAACCTCACCCCACTGAACTTCATCCACTTCCATACCTTCTATATGCTGAGAATTTCTAGCTTCTTTTGCTCACTCAACTTTTCTCTATAGCATTCACCAGAGCTTTCTCTTATTTCTGTTCCTCTTATTTTTCTACCAGTCCTGCAACACAGAAAGCCCAAACCCTGTGTGCAAAGTTCAAAATAGAAGCAACTGAGTAGAAAGTTTAGAAGATAGGAAGAGGGAAAATGTATTTGTTAATATATCTGTTTCTTATCAAGGTCATTTTGGGAGCAGGTAGGGGTGGGTATTGGTTTTATGCAGTGGAGCTGTAAATAAAAAAAAAAGAAGGCGGCTTTGAGTCCTAATACTACTAATTTTGGGGATCACCTTAGGAATGCATAATTTTCATACTGCCACTTAAAGGAGTGCTGGGGTTACTGTCCTTGTATCATTATGCAAAATGAACGTTTTGTTTCTAATTTTTGTGAACACATACTGGACTTTGAAAACCTTGTTCTCAGTAAAACAAAATAAAACATGTAAAACAGTTAATCTGTTGCATTTTGACCTCATAGCACCTGATAGCAACATAACATAACAGGATGAACAGGATTTGGGGCCAAAAGACTTGGTTTTAATTGGGCCTCTTTTCTGTTAGCTGTGTGGGCTCAAACGAATTTCCATTAACTGCTCAAGCAGTCTTCTTATATGTAATGAGATTTCTCATTAACCTTGTAGAGTTGCTGTGAGAATTAAACATAATATATATTAAGCACCTAACAGAGTGTCTGACAGTATGCTCTTGATGGATGGCACTAAAATTTCTTTATGTATTTAGTTTTTTGATTAGTTAAATATCTATTTAAGTATATATGCAATGTTGTTTATGTATTAACCTATTTATAATGGACAGATTTGACTGATACGAAACATGGGTACAGTAATAAAGAATGTATTTGTTCATCATTATTACCTTTACAATGTTTTTTGCCTTTTATTATTGGAAGAAACCTCAAATGGAAATGGAAATCTGAAAAGAAAAAAATTAAAGAAAAAAGTGAGCTTGTTAGAGATTACTAATCAAATATTGCATGGATAACTCTGTGTTATAACTCTAAACACCTTGATAAAAGCTGACACAGGACTTCTTAAAGTTAAATTATATGTGTGATTAAGCCAATGATCATTATGAGGACATTAATTAATACTGCCACTCTGGGCCACATGATTCAGCTTTCTCTAATAAGTTTCATAGGTCAGAAGCTCTCAAATGAGCTAACCAGAAATTCCTGAGCAGGTGATCACTTGAATATTCAGTCAGTGGAGCAGTGCAATATGAAATTAAACTCCGTATTTACACACACATCTTTTATTAGACATGCACTTACTCAAATTATGGAAAATATGGAAAAGTTTGAATGAAACCATGCATGTTATCTGCTTAAAGTATGCCTTCTGAATTTTTGTGGTAAATATGCTGTTTTTCTGAGCTCAAGTAACCAGATTTTCCCCTCCAAAATTAGTATGATTGTTTCAGATTAGCAAGATGGTGTTGCTGAATTCTCATCTTTCAGTGTCATGTTCTTTGAATAAAACAAAAAAAATTCACATTTTAAGATGTTTTTCCAGTAAGTTGTGTAAATATCAAACCTATACCCTGAACAGTTGAGAATAGTGAAAATACAGAGATGTTAGTTGTAAGTGGAATTCAGAGAGAGAAGATTGCATGGACTTTCCAAAATATACTTTCATTTGGGGGGATTTGTTTGTGTTGCCCCATATTGTCTGCATTTCTATCCCACATCAGTTCATGCTTAACCTTATGACTAAATATACTTTAAAAAATATGGTTTGAATAATTTATCTGGAAAAAATAGCGCTATTTGGCAAATGAGTTAAGTGCTTGAGTTAAAGAATAAATAGGGGTCATCTCCTTCACTCCATGCCCTCCACGAGCTGAAGCCTAGGGGCTAAAACTGTACATGAGCATTAGTAGGTGCTCAGTTAATAATTTTTAAAAATTATTTTTCTTATTCTCTTTTTTTAATTGAAGTATAGTTGATTTACAGCGTTGTGCTAATTTCACAAACTATAACATTTAGAATAAATTTTATCAACATTTAATTAGTTGTCTTTCCAAATGTAATATTTTCTCATTTTGAATACCTTTTTTGAGCAAATTCTGTGTTCAAATATTAAGGCTATTAAAAATTAATAGCCTATCAAATGAAATATAAACTCTCAAAATGTTGAAGAGTTTTTTTTATCCCAAAGTGCTCTGACCATAGGAACATTTAATTTCCTAATTTTAACAGTCTGTATGAGTTGCAGTAATCATATTTTATATAACCTTAGAACAAGAAAATATAAGGAGGAGATTTGTAACTTTGGGGTTATTACAACTGTCAAATCATAATTAAGTTGATCAAGTTTAGAAATAAAAGAAAATATGTCTTTGAATTGGTAGTCTTATAAAGTCTTAAAAGAGTTGTTTAAATATGTGCACACTACTTCTTTCTTCAAGTCACCTGGCATAGAGTTCTGTCTGCAAAGGACAAAAGAATAAAATATATATTTAGGGTAACACCAGGGAATGATCCTATCATATTGTCTAAAATCAGTGCTTTCCCTAATCTGTAAATTTTAGATTCAGCTCCTCAATTTCTACAAAATAGTCTGTTGTTTTCATTGAAATTGAATTGAATCTATAAATCAGTTTGAGGAAATTGACATATGAAGAGTGTTCTTTCGAACCATTAACCTATTTTCATTCCTAATTTCTCTCAATAAAGTTATTTATATTTTGGTAAAGCTGGCTAAGCATATGATTTTTTATGACTTTGATGTCAAGGTAAATAGAATTTTTAAAATTTTATTTTTCAATTGTCTGTTGCTAATATACAGCAATATTAATGATTTTAAATCTTGACCTCAAACTCTGTAAACCTTTTAGATTTTCTATGTGAACTGTTATGTTGTATGAAGACAGATTAATGCCTTCCTTTCTAAGTTTATACTATTTTTTCTTTTTCTCACTGTACTAAGATCTCTTTATAATGTTGGATAGGAGAGGGAGTGTTGATATCCTTGACTAGTTCTTATCTTAGAAGGATTCAAATAGTTCAATAATTCACCAATTATTGAATAATTTATCTATAACATCTTTTAGATGTCACTTTTTAGGTTGAGGAAATTTCCTTCTAATCCAAATCTGTAAGATTTCTTTTCTTTTTATCATGAATGAATGTTGGATTTTTCAGTTGCCTTTTCTGCCCCTAATGAAGCCAATCTTTTATTTTTTTCCCCTAATTCTGTTAATGTAGTCAATTATATAATTGAACTTCAAATATTTTTTAACTTGCATCTCTGAGAAAAACACTGAGTGCAACTCACTAATCTTCTTTTGATTTTTTTTGGGGGGGAGAGGAGGATTTGAGTCTTTACAGCCTGCCATCTGATTAGAAAAGAAAATATCTGAAGGATTTCACAAATGAAATTTATGGCATAAAAACAAATATTTGGAAAAATGGTGTAAGATTCTATTTTATTTCAGTGAAAGAAATGAAATGGTGGGCATTGATAGGAGAGGGGCTAAATGTTGATTTAAAGCAAGGTATTGTTGTCCCTGAGGGAAGACATCTTTTTTACCAAACCCATCTCATTAATCCACAACTTGGAATAAGGGAAAGTTAGAATCCTAGTTAAATTTTAGAATCTGTTAATGGAAAGAATGAAACAATGACAACAGGTGCTTCCCTTTCAATGTAAAACTTGGGAGGCACTGGTCCCTTTCCCAAAGTTCCATTGTAGCAACAGAAGTCTAGAAATACATTCCTGGCTCAGTGAAATAGAAAGGTCTGAGACACCTTACAAGTTGCTCATGCCTCAGAGTGTTATACGACAGGGGTCCCCAACCCCTGGGCCATGGACCGGTACCAATCCGTGGCATGTTAGGAACTGGGCTGCACAGCAGGAGGTGAGCGGCAGGCAGCTGAGTGGAGCTTCATCTGTATTTAGAGCTGCTCCCTATCGCTTACATTACTGCCTGAGCTCCACCTCCTCTCAGATCAGTGGAGGCATCAGATTTTCATAGGAGCATGAACCTTGCTGTGAACTGCGCATGCAGGGATCTAGGTTGCACGCTACTTATGAGAATCTAATGCCTGATGATCTGAGGTGGAGTTGAGGTTGTGATGCTAGTGCTGGGGAGCGGCTGCAAATACAAATTATCGTTAGCAGAGAGGTTTGACTGCCCAGAGACCACAATGAATAAATTGCTTGCAAACTCATATTGAAACCCTATCAGTGAGTGGCAAGTGACAATTAAGCTGCATTTTATGGAGTAGACTGGACATAAGCAACACACCTCGGGTATCGCTGTCTCCCATCACCCCCAGATGGGACCATCTAGTTGCAGGAAAACAAGCTCAGGGCTTCCACTGATTTTGCATTATGGTGAGTTGTATAATCATTTCACTATATATTACAATGTACTAATAATAGAAATAAAGTGCACAATAAATGTAATGTGCTTGAATCATCCCCAAACCATCGCCCCACCCCCTGGTCCATGGAAAAATTGTCTTCCATGAAAGTGGTCCCTGGTGCCAAAAAGGTTGGGGACTGCTGTTATAAGAGATTATCTAAATATTTCTGTTAAAGGAGTATGGAAGTATCTGAGAGAGGACCAGGGGATCTAAGAAGGGTCATGTCTGGGATTAACAGGAGGCATAATGGCTTGCATGGGAACAAGAGGGTTGCATAGAAATGTCAGTCAAAGCCAGCAGGGAAAGAATATGATGATTAATTGTCAGTTGCCCTTCTATGTCCAAATCACCCAGAACTTCAAGTACAAGGAAACAAAAAGGAGGAACAGGAAATGTGTCATTCACTGAAAAAAACTCAAAATTCACTGATTTATTTGCATTAAGATTAAGTTTCTGAACTAGCACATTAAGGTCAATATATATTCAACTATGGAAAAACTGAAGCTAGTTTTATTTAAATAAATATTTTCTGAAATGAAAAATTCCTACAAATGATAAATAATGAGCTGAATCCTACCTATTTTTATTCAAGTATATCTTTTTTGACCAAGGAAATTATTTTGTTTAACCTGTATTTCAGGTTCACCTATATATATTTTCTTTCTTTGCCTCCAAGATTAATAAAATTAGTTCTTTTTATCTATTTTATAGGTCTTGTTTCTTAAGTCATTAATCATGATTGCTGTTCTCTGCTATTATTAAAATGCAGGGTCTCAAACTGGGACATTATTCTCTGATAATTATCATGGCAGCTAAAACAGAGGTTGGCTTACTTCAGTCCTTACTAACAGGATACCAGCCTATTTTTAGATGTTTAAAAAACAAATGTAGTACTAACTCATACTCTCTGCAAAGAAAATGCTGTATTTGAACCTATGTGGAAATGACTTTTTTGTTTTTGTTTTTTGTTTTTTTTGGTACGCGGGCCTCTCACTGTTGTGGCCTCTCCCGTTGCGGAGCACAGGCTCCGGGCACACAGGCTCAGCGGCCATGGCTCACGGGCCTAGCCGCTCCGCAGCATGTGGGAACTTCCCGGACCGGGGCACAAACCCGTGTCCCCTGTATTGGCAGGCAGACTCTCAACCACTCCGCCACCAGGGAAGCCCAGAAATGACTTTTAAAAAATTTTATGCATGCTCTCCACATACTTAAGTGTAATTTTTTCTTCCAAATTATTGCACATCTGTCTTTTCACAACTTATGTCATTTCACTTTTAAATCAGCTTCCAATATTTTCACTTATTGTGAACCTATCAGTGCTAGCTTGATAATCACTCTCTTTTACTTTCAGAGAAAATTAATAATTTAATGGCTACTATTGATCAGAGTCAATAAAATCTATGATCTATAGATAGCCAGGATCTATACAAAAAATTATTGTTCCATTTATAAATAATGAAATAAAGAAGCAAAAAATGTTTTTCAGAAATATATTTGTTTTATGCATTGTTTAGAGATTTAAATATAGAGTTAAATGTAGTTATCCATGGGCTTGTTCACCTGGGTAAATATTTCTGAAATGCATAAATAAACAGAAAATCCTTAGTTTCTATTCCATTATTTCCATTATTAGGCAACATTATTAAAAACATTATTAAAAAATAAGTGCTTAAACATATGAATGAAACAAAAAGAAATTATTTTAATTACTCAATGTCAGAGGTGGTGGTGGATTGGCCCATAGTACATTAATGATTGAGTGGCTCTTCCTAAATGTTCTGAGCTCCTTTAGCAGAAAATACAAGTCCAGAGACACCTCCAATGTACTGTGTCTAGTGCACTGTTTCCTTCCTTTTCTCAGAAAGCAAGTTGGAGGTTCTTGGACACTGAGTTACCAGAGTAGTCCTTGATTTCAGGTTTTGCTCTATGTTTTAATTATAAGCTCCTGTGAAGAACTGGACAGCTCAAAATACCAGGTCTGTAACTCTTTAGATATAATGTTTGGGAACTAAAGCAACTTTAAGAAAGTATAGTTGATACAGATGAATTAAAACTGTATAAATAATAAAGCAGCATCAATTCAGTCTTCTGGTAGAAAACTAAAACAGAACAGGAAAGTCTAGTTCATCTTGGGATTTGTTCCATGTGTTTTACAAGTTTTACTCAGCAATTGAGTTTTATAAATATGTTTACAGTAATGTTTATTAAACCTTTTATGACAATGAAAAACTTGTCCAAGTACTTTAGGAGATTACATTAACAGATGAAGTGTAAGTATTTACTGATATGATTGCATTGAAAACTATTTTATAATTTATAGCTGTTAGAGTAACAAATTAATTTTTATGTCTTGCTTTCAGTGATATTTTACTGTATTGCCTACCTTTTATGACATTTAATACATTTTATTTTGCCAACTGATGGTAACTGGTAACCCATTCATATTGATTTATATGATGTGTACATTTGAAAATTATTTGAAAGGAAAAAATAATTCATCCTGCAACATAAATCTTTACATTTGATTCAGTAGATTTCCAAGGAAATATATTCGTAGAATAAATTCCTATATCTAAGTATACAATAGATGATACCAATTATTTAAAAGGAAGGTCTTTGTAGCTTACTCTGCCATCTATTAACCTATTGTCAGGAACAGACTAATCCTTTGATATTAATTCATGAAACTTAATTTTCAATTGCTACTTTATTCATGAAACAGAAAGATAATAATGATGAGCTCTGCTTAGTGTTTTTCACCTGTCATTCAATACTTTGATGTATTTTAAAACTATGAAAATGGATAAATATTCAAGTTTTTGATCTTTAATACAGACATTTTTAAGTCATTTTTAAAACTTTAGAAAAAGAGCATTGACTGTATTCTACATAGATTATTCTAACATAAAGTAAAATTAAAATAATATGGAACTAAAAAAAGGACTAGGAATTTCCCCTGAGATATGAAGTCAAACTATAATTAAAACAAAAAAGTGTTAAGACTTTTTTAAAAAGCTGAAACTTTATATTAGAGTGACCTAGTCAATTATAAAGTTAATCAGAGTGACTCAAATCATAAAATAGGCAATTACCCATGGTCAGCATAGGCTTGTGTGTTCTATAGAAGTAAATATTTCAAGCTCAGCAATTTGATGATGGAACAAATAGTTTTCTTTTGCTCATGTTAACTCAACATCAACAAACAAATCTGGCAATACGATTTATTATATAGCTTTTCAAAAATTGAAAGGAGGGCTTCCCTGGTGGCGCAGTGGTTGAGAGTCCACCTGCCGATGCAGGGGACACGGGTTCTTGCCCCGGTCCGGGAAGATCCCACATGCCGCGGAGCGGCTGGGCCCATGAGCCATGGCCGCTGAGCGTGCGCGTCCGGAGCCTATGCTCTGCAACGGGAGAGGCCACAACAGTGAGAGGCCTTTAGTACCGCAAAAAAAAAAAAAAAAAAAAAAAAAAAGAAAGGAACTAGCTAGTTATAAAGGTAGTGGGGTATCTTCATTCTTTATTATTCTAAAAATCAATACATATGTTTTTTCTGCCTTATTTCCATAAAACGCTATAAAAAAATTTTTATCGACTACTTGAAAATTGGCAGTGGTCTCAGTATGAGACTTTTTGAGCAGTCTTTAAAATCAACCCAGACCCTGGCAGGATAAACCTCCAAAAAATGGCTTGTTTTGCTTTGGTCCTGTCTGTGGTACCTGCCACACTCCTTTTGAGCTGCACATCTCATCACTCAGCCAAGTAAACTGCCAAGGCAGTATAGAAACCAGGCCTTCAAGGGGACTGGGCAGTCCCCCTTCAAGGGGATTTTGCCAATCAGCAAACTAAAAGCATCTGGCCCAGCTGGCCTACTACCTGTTTTTGTAAATAAAGTTTTATTAGAACACAGTCACAGTCTTGTTTACGTATGTCTGCAGCTTCTTTTGTGCTACAACAGCAGTTGAATAATTACAACACAACCTATATGGCTTGCAAAGCATACAAAATTTAGTATCTGGCCCTTTACAGGAAAGGTTTTCTGACCTCTGCTGTATAGCATTGAGATAAACTAATTATTACTCTACTAAAACATGGATTAATTTCAAAAACAATGTTGACTAAAAGGAGCTTGACATATTGTAAGATTTCCTTTATTTATAATTTAGTAAAGAGGCAAATCAAATAGTTGGTGTCCCAGTTAATTTAAGATTATCTTTGGGGCAGGGGGGAGTGTTGACTAGAAGGCATACAAGGAGCACTGCTTGCGCAATGGAGATATTCAATTTCTTGCTTTTATTAGCAGTTACAGAGGCTTGTTTACTTTGTGAAAATGTATTGCACTATACACACTTGTGATTTGTATACTTTTATATATGTATGTTATACTTCAGTAAAAAGTTGAAAAGAGAAGGGGAGTAAGTTGTCATAGAAAGAAAGCTTGAATGTACTCGCACCATCATACTCACAATGTGAGAATAAGTCCTAAAGGATAACTTGTATAAGAACTGACAGCGTCATGAACTTGAAGGTTTTTTCTGTGTCAAGTGCATGAGAGTAGTCTAAGTTGAACATTAGTTCAACTGGCTCCATGCCTCCAGTCGCCTTCCATAGAGAGGGTACAGTGGTTGGGAGAATATGCAAAGTCAGTTTTAGCAAAAAGTATCCTCAGCTGCATATGGAAAATGTATAGATGAAGGGTAGTATTATAATTAAGGAATATTAAGGTCACCTTGCTTGCCATTTGTGACTTCTGTAACCAGACATAGAACCCTGGCTTCAGAGAAAAACCTCTATACTTCACTCTCAGGCAAGCAAGGACGGAAAATCTGTGATCCAGCATTTGTTCACAGAAGGAGTGACTAGACAAGGGTGTATCCTGGAATTAGCCTATGACCTTAGACAACATATTAAAAGGGAAAATGTATAAGTAGGTTCTGGAACCAAAGGGAAAAGGACAAAATGTTAAATACAGAACACATTGGACAAACAGAGAAAAACAACTTTCCAAAGCAAATATTCCCCAATTGAGGTCATTAAGAAAGTACCACAGTTTGGGACAGAAAGTGGAGCCAAGAAATATCAGTGCACAAAGGGAAAAAGTCTTTTATAGCACACTTGTGACTTCTCCTAAGAACAAAATTATCTGCTAAGGGTGCTCAACAGGCTTTGACAGTAATTTGCTTAAGTCACTGCTATTAGTGAGTTAGTGTCCTGTGTGGTAAGAGCAAAGAAGTATTTCAGAATACATATTTTAGCTTTGGAAATATATGCTTATTTTAACACTTTGATTCACGTAATCGTGGCAGCAATTTCTAAATAAGAGCTGTAGACAACTAGAGGAGAAAAATACACACCCACATGATTAAAGTCAGAAATATTTATATCCCACTCCCATAGTTTAAGAAATCTTGAAAATGTTAGCTATGCTCCAAATATTTAATTCTCTCCTGCCACGAGTAATACTTTTTATTTAAGTAATAATTGATATAAAAATATATTACATTCTACTGTGTTCCAATTTCTATAGAAAAAGCTGCAAAAAAATACTATCTGCACAAAAATACCTGCACAAAAACTGCACATTATAGCAGCTCTTAAGTCTTCCCTGTCATTGCAAAACATAAGGGCTAAAGTCAAAAAGATTTACAACGCAAAATGTTGGTGAGGATAGAGAGCAAATGGAATCCTCATGTACTGCAGCTGGGAATGTAAAAGTGGTAATACAATTTAGAGAATTCTTTGGCAGTTTCTTTTAAACATATGTTTACACTATACTTTGCAATTAATTTCCATGAAAATATATGCTCATAACAGTACATTCATAGCAGCATTATTCATAAGAGCTAGCACTGCAGAAACAAAGGCAAAACAAAACAGAAGAACAGTTGTTCATTAACAAGAGAATAGATAAATGAAGTATGGCTCAACCATACAATGAAATACTACTTAACAGTATAAAGGAATGAACTTCTGATGACTGAACTTCAAGACCTCAAGACATAGTTTTGAATGAAAGAAGGCAAACTTGAGAAAACAAGTAAAACTAACTATTGGTGGTAGAGATTAGAAAGTTGCTGCAACTGGGTGGACAAGGTTGGGCAAAATAACTATAAAGGGACATTGAGGAAAACTCCAGGGTGATGCAAATGTCTATATTTTTTATTGCATGGTAGTTATTTGGGGCTATGTAATTGTCAATTTCATCAACCTGAATGTAAGACTTGTGCATTTTATTGCTTAAAGACATATCTTGATTAAAAAGAAACTACATTTTCCAGTGTTTGGAATATAAGGGCACTATTTTGTACTTTCTGGGAAAGAGTGTGGATCAGGAAAGAAATCTCATTGATTCCTGTATACATGTTCGTATGTTTTAGGGCTCCCAGAAGATGCCTAGTTCAGGCTTTATGGCTAGTTTCTTTCAGATATGATAACCTCAGAAAGGACAGCTACAATGGAAATATAATTAAACTATTCCCTTGAGGTGAATTGACAAAGCAGATTTATTTTCCCTTGAGAGCTGATGGAGGATATATTATTTAACTTTACTTACTGTTCTTAGCTATTTTAAAGAAATATTGGCCTATTTTAGTGTTCAACAGTCTGTAAAGGTTTCAAGGTTGGGGAATAATAATTTTCTCAACCATATTTAGTTTTTCAATATAATTTGGCCATATGCCAACATTATATCATTCAGGTATATTTTATTGGCAAATTGTTTTGATATATCTTTATAATCTACTAGAAGAAAAGACAGTGTTGCTTATGAACAGAGGGAGAAAGCTGTTTGTGCAAGATTTCTCTTTCCTGTTTCATTCATCATGGAAGTTTATCAGCTGATAAATATTTTGAACTTCAACCCAGCATATCAGAGTCTGATGTTATAAATAATGTGTCAAACAGGTAATGGATTTTGAATGGAGATTTTTTTAAAGTAAAATCCAGTATATTTAGATGAATTACTGGGTTCCACAAAGAAAAATATGTTGTGTATTAAAGATTACAAAAATTATGAATACTATCAAACTTGAGCTAATAGATCACTAATTCTAAGTTGGTGACCACTTTGGTGTAAAAAGGCTTCAGGTCCCTTGGAAATGGATCTCAACTCTGGCTGAACTTTAGAGAAACACGGAAAGCTTTTGAAATATTTGGATATATCCGCCTCACTCTACAACAACAATTTCAAGGAGCAGGGCCAATCATAGTTAATTTTAAAAGATCCTCAAGTAGTTCTAATATGCAGCCAGGTTGTAGAACCCTTGGTATCTCTGAGGGCCTTTGAACCATCAATTCTGATTCCCAAGCTAAGGATAAATGGGGATAAGGTTTGGACACAGCAATAGTTAGATCTAAAATTTCTAGTTATTATTTAATGACCCTGGGTCTTGTTTTCCTCATATTCAGAATGAAAGCATCAAATTTGTTGGTCACTGGTTTCCTTTCTAGCTCTAAACTTCTTTCATTGTCTTTATGCATGTGTGATCTCCAGTGAGGGGTAAATATGTTTAGCTTCTCTTCAGCCTTCCCTTCATTTTGTTATTGACTTACTTAGCTTACTTTTTTGCAAAAATGCCATCTATTCTGGGAAGAGGGTACAAGAAAACAAAAATTATCAGGAGTAAGTCCTTTCACATAAAGGGTCTGCTTTCAGTTTTTCTGTTCTAACTAACTCCAGAAGAAGTAAAATAAAATGTCTAAATATACTGAATGTGTTTCTAACTGTTCCTGTGCCTAAAAATTACTAAGTTTTGCTTAAGATACTTCCAGATTACATTTTGGAATGCTCCCGATTTTTGTTTGAGGGTAGTTACCACATAGAAGAGTTATATATATTTTTTATATATTTATATATAATATATATATAATATATATATAAATATATATCATAAATATATATAATATATATTTATATATTATATATAATATATTATATGTTATATATATTATATATATTTATTATATATTTATATATATATACATTCTTTTTTAAAATTCTTTTCCATTATGGTTTATCACAGGATATTGAATACAGTTCCCTGTACTATACAGTAGGACCTTGTTGTCTATCCATTCTATATATGAGTTTGTGTCTGCTAACCTCAAACTCCCACTCCATCCCTCCCTCACACTCGCTCACCCTTGGCAACCACAAGTCTGTTCTGTATGTCTGTGAGTCCATCTCTGTTTCGTAGATAAGTTCATTTGTGTCATATTTTAGGTTCCACATGTAAGTGGTATCACATGGTATTTGTCTTTCTGACTTCACTTCGTATGATAACCTCTAGTTCCATCCATGTTGCTGCAAATGGTATTATTTCATTCTTTTTTAGGACTAAGTAGTATTCCATTGTATATACGTACCACATTTTCTTTATCCATTCATCTGTCGCTGGACATTTAGGTTGCTTCCATGTCTTGGCTATTGTGAATAGTGTCACTATGAACATAGGGGGTGCACGTATCTTTTTGAATTAGTTTTTTCTGGATATATGCCCAGGCGTGGGATTGCTGGATCATATGGTAACTCTATTTTTAGCTTTCTGAGGAACCTCCATACTGTTTTCCATAGTGGCTGCACCAATTTACATTCCCACCAACAGTGTAGGAGGGTTCGCTTTTCTCCACACTTTCTCCATCATTTGTTATATGTAGACTTTTTAATGATGGCCATTCTGACCAGTGTGAAGTGGTACCTCACTGTAGTTTTGATTAAATAAATGACAGTACTGTAGTAGTTCTTAACAGAGTAGACTAGGAGTCTTGAGACCAATATTTGACTTATGAGGAACTCAGTTACAGGAAACGAAGAGTTATACATATTTTCAAAGTAAAGTAATTTTTTCTGCACATTCACACACACATACAAACTGACATTAAATAGGAAATCACACATTCAGTAACATAATTTACAGACCTTTTGATTTTATAAAAGGACTGAAATTCCACCGTATACCAATATGCCTATTCCACTTTTTGACATCTAATAGCATATTTAGGCTGGTAATCTCTTGGGTCTGTGATCCTATGACCCCCACCACTATAGCCTGACTCCAGCGTCATGCGGGGGGGGCTTGTAACCACAGGAGGAGGTAAGTTGACTTGGTGCAGAGAAGAGGAAAAAGGAGGACACAGAAGGGCATCTCTTTACTATCTGCCTCAAGACCTTAATTCAACCCCCCAAATTAGGAGAATTAAGCATATAAACTGACTAAACGGTTTTGTGTATAATTTTGAGTAAACCTCCCTAAGCAGAACTGCTTCATTTCCAGTGATATTTATAGCACAGATTGGTGAAAGGATCATGTAAGGGAAAATACAAATCTAAAACTAACAAACAAATAAAGAACTTTTTTCTGTTGTCAAAAGAGAAAGGGAATTCCACTTCCTTTTTCTTTTCGTATTTTCTTTAGAGAACTTGATATTGTAAATATTTTGTCTGTCCCTTTAAGTTGTATGTAAATCTTTTCAAAAGCTAAATAAGACTCTTGCCAGTTCTGCATCCCAGAAATGTCATTCTTGGGGGACATAGAACCATCTTTTTAAGTATGTTTATTAAAGAGACTGGCATCCTGTCTCCTTGTCATTGTGGGAATTTAGTGTAGATGCCAGGCTCCAAGTAGTAGTCTGCCGCTGGTGGCGAAAATGAAGAAGTTTTATCTTTCCTTTGGATAAAGACAGTTAACACAAATGTAATAGATTATATCTGCCTGACCATATGAAAGTGTAAGATTTCCTTTTTTTTTTTTTTTGTAATCTCTTTAGAAGATTGCCTGTGATGTGTATAATGGTCTGGTTTAATGCTTATTTAATAATAAAACTGTTTCATTTTCTATTTCTTTGTGAGGAGCTCTTACTGGATTGGCAGGAGATTTCATTTTTAACAATTTTCTTCAAATCTTCAACCCTCAAATCTGCATTATGGCTCTAAAGAAATAGTAGCTGAAGCAAGAAAACAAAATACATTAATGGGTCAAGAAAATGGCAGAATAGTAGGCTCCTGACTTACCCTGTTCCCAGGGACCCACAGAATACACAGCTACGCATAGATCAATTCCCTCTGAGGGAAATCCAGAACTAGTTGAGAGACTTCTACACACTACACTGGGCTACTAAGAAAATACCCACATCAAAATGGTAGGAAAAGCTGAGGCACACTTGCACCATAAAAACCACTCCTGTAGTAGCACCTTAATTAGTTTGACTACAGTAATCATTTCATTATGTATGTGTATAACAAATCATCTTGTTGTATAGCTTAAAATATATAATTTTTTTTTTAAATAAAGAAAATGTGTTATCAAGTGTAGCATAATGTGGTGGGAGCAGCTGGTAGACTGACCTGTAGAAGTGTGAACTGTGTCTTAGGGGCCCCCCAAAATAAAAGGGCCCCTTGAAATTGGGCTAGTTTCTGAGTAAACCTGTTGAGAGCTTCAAATAGTTTTAATTTAGCAAATTTAGCAAATATATGAACATGTCTTATTTCATAATCAAAGACAACCAAAGCTGATATATATCAACTGTAGTTGTAATAATCATTTTCTGGATCAAAATAAGTTGGGTAGATCTCTTCTGTGGTTCTTTAAAATTTAAGAACTCTTTCATACAGCTATGACTTATTCCTAGAGAGTAATATAAATAAAGAAGTGCAGTAAGTCTTTCAGACCACTTGGATTAAGTGGTAGCCTAGCAATTAGGATAAATTATTATCAGAGTAAATTTTATACTGCCAGATTTGCTTTGTCCCGTCGCTATTCTCTAATTCAATATAGGCACCATTAAAAGGACATTCACTCTCTATGACTTGATAATCGGTACACATAGACACAATAAATATGGCTACAACTGTCTATTTTCTTTTTTTCATTCTTTTTCTTTACACAATAAATATGCTGTCTGTGAAGGTGCTAGAAGAAGACATTGGTGGAAAAGATTACCCGGATATACTTATCAGTTATGTAATGTACTGGTATTTTCAAGTGTTAATTTATGGCACGAAGAGATAAAATAGTTGAGTAAGCACGAGTTGAGAATGGAAAACAGACATTTAAGCAAGAATAGCGGGAAAAAATTCTGCTGTTGATTTTAAGGTAGGGGTAGGCTAAGTAGGCTCAGTATGAATCAATGCTATTGAATATGTATTTTTCTTCATGATATGTTTTTTTTCATCTTGTGTAAATCTGTAAAACCCTATCCCTCTCTTTCTAGATAGATAGATAGATAGATAGGCTGACCAACCACAGCCAGACCAAAGAGTCGTAGTATAATCTGTTATTTTCAGATGATGAAGTGTAGAGGAATATCTGTTTCCTGCAGTCCAGTGATCCACAAGGCACATTAAATATAGCTATTGGCACATTCAGGTAGTTCTTGATAAGTCAATTATTTTTGGTTTCATAATTTGTATTGGAATTGAATTCTAAATGCAAGTACAGTGAAATACTCTGAATTATAAAAGTAGATAAATTATGTGTGTTAAATGATTTTCTTCATTCTATAAATATAATACATTCCCAGTTAAAGGGAAACAAACTAGATACCATAAGTCTGATAATTTTCTGGAAAGCATGAAAATAACTGAAATATTTGAACATGGTTTCTCTTAAAAACAAATGGTATTGTTATTACCCAACCAAAGTCAGCTGTCTGGCTAGTGTAGTATCTTCCTGCTAAAGAGCTGTAGTTGCTATGTTACATGGTCTCACATCAGCAGATGGCATTCAGTTTTCTGAAAGATACTAGCTAAAGGGTTTTGAAAGAGAGCTCCTTGGTCAAATTTTCACAAAGATAATTTGACATTATTAACAAGTGCTGTCTGGTTATTTTATACACAGATGGAGATAAAGCTAATAAGAATATCCCCTTGCTTTCAGAACAGTAGCACAAACATACCATCCTCTGCACATTTATGTAAGTTACCAAAACTAATCTATTCAAAGGAAACATACTGATACATTTACAAAGTTCTAATTATAGAATGCTTCTCTTCAAAAAAATCCACCCCTAGTTTTTCATAGAAGGTATACGGACCTATTCTCTATATAAGATATCCCACTTGTTCTAAGATTTCATTTTACATTTAATCGAGATGTACTAATATTTGAGATAAGAGCCCTGTGTACAACTTATGTCAAGAGAGTCTTATAAAATTTCATTCAAGTCCTCTAGAGTACAATAGGAATTTATTCTAATGCATAAAGAATATGTTGAAATGGAGTGCAATACTGCATACAGTTTTCAGAGGCATCACTTAATTGATCAAGAGTACCCAACTCATAAAAATTTTGATGAATCGGTTTTAGAAATTTGTCACCTTCTTGCCAAGTTCTAGATGTGTCACCAAATGGAATAAGGTCTAAACAATGAGACCTCATTTTTTCTTCATTTATCTCCTGATCTGTTGTTTTCTTAATTCTCTCTCTTCCCACAGCTAGCCAGAACAAAACACTCCCCTCTTGATGAAGATTTTTTTGCCCATTTATGACCTGTAAAGAATCTGAGATTCCTACTACTAGATCATCATAAGAAGTGAAGTTAGTGGCATAGGAGTTGGATATAAAAGGAAGAGATGGATATACTGGCAGATATAATACTATGGAGAGAAAGCCGATTGGAAGGCTAAGTCCAGCTTTGTGATATAGGTCAAACTAGAGTGTAGGGATATATCTCTGGAAAATAAAGAAACAGCCTATAGAGTCTATAGTGTATTGTTTAGTTTACTGATCCATATTAGTCTTTCAAATATTAGGCTCTTTTTGAATAGAAAGAAAGCTAGGGATTATATAATACAATTTTTTTGCATAGGAGAAAACTTAGGTTAGACAGGTAAATATTATTGCTCATGGAGTCACATATAACTAGTGGATATGTCAGATCTAGATATCAAATATCTTGACTTCCTTATAGTATTACTTTTCACAAAACCATGTATTTAAACCTGTAAAATTCTGTATCCTGTAAGCAGAATTTCTAAAATGTTTCCCCAAAGATACCCAGCTCTACTCCCTAGAATTTGAATATAATGAGCTATCACTCCCATGATTACGTTAATTTTGTATGTCACAGTTGACCTTAATATAGATCAATTACCCAGGTGGGCTGGATGAGCCCTTAATGGCTTGAGCGCTTTCTCCTGATGGTGGCAGAAGGGGAAGTCAGACAGATTTGACATATGAGAAGGATTTCTCATACCACTGCCGGCTAGAAGACTGAGGGAGCTACATGTAAAGACTGAAGAACAGCTTCTAGGAACCAAATGCAATTCCCAGATGACATCAAGCCATAAAATGTGTACTTCAGTTCAACAATCATGAGGAACTGAATTGTATCAACAACCTGAATGGCCTCAGAAGCAGTTCTTCCCAGAGCCTCTAAATAGGAGTCCCACTTGGTCCACATCTTATTATTGGCCTTGAGAGACCCTAAGCACATCTGGACTTTTGACCTACAGAATTGTAAGATAACAAGTAATTGTTTTAAGCCACTAAGTTTGTTATAATTTGTTACTCAGCAATAAAAAACTAATACACAAATATCATCTATCAATTTGACGTAATTTTTAAATATGCTAAGATGTCATTGGTAAAATTTTCATTATAAACTCACTTTTACTGAGTATAAAATTTATGACACATTACTAAGAGTCAACCTAGCAATGTGTATCAAAAGCCTTAAAAGCACTCTTTTGGTTTGAAAGAGTAGTTCCCATTTAGGAGTTTATCCTGAGAAATAATCATGGATATGGGGAAAGATAAGTGCACAAGATGCTGTTTGCAACACTGAATGGATCATTATACTGTGGTCAGCAGTGTACCCTTCATTTCTCAAGACACCATTCCCCACCACAGCTCACTTCCTCATGGCTTTGGTAGCATCTGCCTAGAACCAAGATAAGCCAATTAAAATCCTTCACCAAAACTGTGTAAAGCAATTTGGGTTGTTTATTTGTGGAAGAAACTAGGAAAATAAGGCTTGATACTATCAATGAACATCTTGGCATGTGGTGGAAATCAGTCTGCATTTGGTAAGAAAAAAACTGAAAAAGGAAGGAAACAAGATGACAGGAGAGGGAATAAAAGGGTACTGGTACCAATTCCATTGGGAAGAGGGGGTTTCCCTACATCATCAAACAACTCTCAAACACCAGCAGGTTGCCAGAGAAGTCAATTTAATTCTGACACTACCTACTTGGAGATAGCATCAGATTCCACAGGTTTAGGGTTCAGTCCTACCAAACTGCTACCCACTTTAGACACAGGTCACCAGCCCAGGCTGTTAGCTGTGTTTCTGACCAGCCAACTACAAACTGGAGGTTCCAATGTCCCCCTCCAACTCAGGATGCCAATCACAAGTCCAAATTATCAATTGTACTTCTGACTTACTGACTATATTTATTTTTATTATTTTATTTTTTGGTTCTCATTCTCTTTTTTTAAAATTTATTTTATTGAAGTATAGTTAATTTACAATGTTGTGTTAATTTCTTCTGTACAGCAGTGATTCAGTTATTCATATATACATACATTCTTTTTAATATTCTTTTCCATTATGGTTTATCATAAGATATTGAACATAGTTCCCTGTGCTATACAGTAAGGACCTTGTTGTCTATCCATTCTATATATAATATCAATAATTTGCATCTGCTAATCTCAAACTCCCAATCCATCCCTCCCCTACCACCTCCCCTTGGTAACCACAGGTCTGTTCTCTATGTCTGTGAGTCCGTTTCTGTTTCGTAGATAAGTTCATTTGTGTCATATTTTAGATTCCACATGCAAGTGATACCATATGATATTTGTCTTTCTCTTTCTAACTTACTTTACTTAGTATGATAATCTCTAGTTCCATCCATGTTGCTGCAAATGGGATTATTTCATTCATTTTTATGGCTGAGTAGTATTCTATTGTATATATGTATCACATCTTCTTTATCCATTCATCCGTCGATGGAAATTTAGGTTGTTTCCATGTCTTGGCTATTGTGAATAGTGCTGCTGTTAACATAGGGGTACATGCATCTTTTTGAATTATAGTGTTGTCTGGATATATGCCCAGGAGTGGGATTGCTGGATCATATAGTAATCCTATTTTTAGCTTTCTGAGGAGCCTCCATACTGTTCTCCATAGTGGCTGCACCAATTTCCATTCCCACCAACAGTGTAGGAGGGTTCCCATTTCTCCACACCCTTTCCAGCATTTGTTATTTGCAGATTTTTAAATAATGGCCACTCTGACCGGTGTGAGGTGGTACCTCATTGTAGTTTCGATTTGCATTTCTCTAAAAATTAGTGATGTTAAGCATCTTTTCATGTGACTGTTGTCCATCTGTATTTCTTCTTTGGAAAAATATCTATTTAGGACTTCTACCCATTTTTTGATTGGGTTGCTTGTTTTTTTGCTGTCGAGTTGTATGAGCTGTTTGTATATTTGGAAATCAAGTGCTTGTCAGCCACATTGTGTGCAAATGTTTATCCCATTCTGTAGGTTGTCTTTTCGTTTTCTTTATGGTTTCCTTTTCTGTACAAAAGCTTGTAAGGTTGATTAGGTCCCATTTGTTTATTTTTGCTTTTATTTCTATTTCCTTGTGAGGCTAATCTAAGAAAACATTTGTATGATTTATGTCAGAGAATGTTTGCCTATGTTCTCTTCTAGGAGTTTTATGATGTCACATCTTATATTTAAGTCTTTAAGCCATTTTGAGTTTATTTTTGTGTGTGGTGTGAGGGTGTGTTCTAACTTCATTGATTTACATATGTGGCTGTCCAGCTTTCCCATTGCCACTTGGTGAAGAGGCTGTCTTTTCTGCATTGTAAATTCTTGCCTCCTTTGTCAAAGATTAATTGACCATAGGTGCATAGGTTTATTTCTGAGCTCTCTATTCTGTTCCATTGATCCATATGTCTGTTTCTGTGCCAGTACCATGTTGTTTTAATTAATGTAGCTTTGTAATATTGTCTGAAGTCTGGGAGGGTTATGCCTCCTGCTTTGTTCTTTTTCCTCAGGATTGCTGTGGCAATTCTTAGTCTTTTATGGTATCAGATAAATTTTGGGATTATTTGTTCTAGTTCTGTGAAAAATGTCATGGGTAATTTGATAGGGATCGCATTAAATCTGTAGATTGCTTTGAGTAGTATGGCCATTTTAACAGTATTAATTCTTCCAATGCAAGAGCTTGAGATATCTTTCCATTTCTTTGAATCATCTTCAGTTTCCCTTATTAGTGTTTGATAGTTCTCAGTCTTTCACCTCCTTGGTCAGGTTTATTCCTAAGTATTTTTTTTTTATGTGATTTTTAAAGGGATTTTTTTTTTTTTACATTCCCTTTCTGATATTTCATTGTTAGTGTAAAGAAATGCAACTGATTTCTGTATGTTAATCTTGTATCCTGCTACCTTGCTGTTTGATTACTTAGCTACAGTGGCTCAAAGAACTCAGGAAACCCATTTATTCACTAGATTGCTGGTCTATTATAAAAGAATATAACTCAGGAACAGCCAGGTGGAAGAGTTGCATATGGCAAGGTATGGGGAAAGGGCTTGGAGCTTCCATGCTCTCTCCAAGTATGCCACTTTCCCCAAATCACCACATGTTCACCAACCTGGAAGCTCTCCAAACCCACTCCCTTTGGGTTTTTAATGGAGGCTTCATTACATAGGCATGATTGATTAAATCATTGGCCATTGTTGACTGATTCAACCTCCAGTCCCTCTCCCCTTCCCAGAGATCTGGGGTGGAACTGAAATTTCCATCCCTCTAATCATGTGGTTGGTTCTTCTGGCAACCAGCTCCCACAGGTCCAAAAGTAACCCCATTAACATAACAACACACCTTTTATCACTCAGGAAATTTCAAAGATTTTAGGAGCTCTGTACCAGAAACAAGGACAAAGACCAAGTATATATTTCTTATTATAAATCACAATATCATACAGAGTGAGAGATGGATCTTGGAGGAATTGAAACCCTAGTCCCAGTGATTCATGAGACCCTGCCATACTCATACATTTGTTATGGTTTGTTGGTGGAAGTCATCCTTCATCTGCAGGAGATATACTAGTATTTTTCAAATAAAATAATTTTGGTCTGCTTCTTGCTTAAGTTGATTTGAGTTAGATTTCTGTTGCTCAAAAATAAGACTTTGACTAATTCACAGTTGTATTTGTAATAGCAACAAAAGTGAAATTCCAGCTTTAGCATAATAAGTAAACTATGGCACTTTCATATAATGGAATTTTATGCAACTATGAAAAGTCAGATTTTAAAAATAATGGCCTAGGAAATTGTTTACATTATAATATTACATGAAAATTGAGGATACAAACAATATGAGTCTATTAGTTGATACTAAAATGTTAAAACTTATAAAAAGAAGAAAAATGAAAGAGGGCACACTAACACATTAATAGTTGTCACTACCAACTATTTTCTATTTATTATTATTTTTTATTATTCTTCACTCCTCTCTCTTGTTCAACAATGTACGTATATTACTTTTACAATAAGAAAAATAATTCACCATGTTTAAAATAGTCCTCTGATTAAAAAGCAGTTTAAGCTTTATAAAGAAATAGACAATTCACTTGTTCTTAGCAAAAATAACAGTCAAAAGAAGACATTGGATTATATTCCCATACCGCTTTCAGATAAAATGTTAATGAATATCTTTTATTCTTTTTCTTTTCTTTCTTTTTTTTTTTTGCGGTACGTGGGCCTCTCACTGCCGTGGCCTCTCCCACTGCGGACCACAGGCTCTGGACGCACAGGCCCAGCGGCCATGGCCCACAGGCCCAGCCGCTCCGCAGCACGTGGGATCCTCCCGGACCGGGGCACGAACCCATGTCCCCTGCATCGGCAGGCAGACTCTCAACCACTGCGCCACCAGGGAAGCCCAATGAATAGCTTTATATTTGTTTTTCTTTAAAAGTGTCAGTTTCTGTTCAATTAAAAAGCAAATGTAAAGTATCCAAATTCAATGCAATTTTGCATCAAGTTAAATTCCTCCTTTGTTTCTATGTATTATTTGTGTGGTCCCCAAGTGCCCCCTCCAGTTTAAGCAGCAAAATTGTTTTGGTATTTAAGAAAGCATACAACTACAATGACTTTGTGATTATTACAACTATACTTTGTCATCTTTTGTTCTAGCAAATTCAAGTATTTTTAGTTCATATGTTTTTCACATGCATACTATAAGGACCTCAAACAGAGCATAGGTGATAACTGAGAAATCGAGTCTCCTTTCTCTGGATAGAGGCAGTAGAGTCATTTCACTGTGAGCTCGTGATATACATATACTTAAACCACAGCTTTTATTTAACTCCTATATGTCAACCAATATGCTACACAGAATGGGAGAATACTTGAGACGTACGTATCATTTTTTAATGGTTGTTTTAGCTACCATCAGTAGAGTTCCTAGTAGTAGATTCCAAGAACTGCACAAGTTATTTACATAACTCTGAGTAAGTATTATTGTCATTTTTAGAGTTTGGGTACTTGGGGTTTGGGACTGGGAGATTTCAAAGCTTGCCCAAGGTGCCATGAATAGATATACTAGCTTTTGGTCTGTTGGGCTTCAAATCCTATACATTTCATGCCTAATGCCTTCATGAAATCTGTAATATGTAATATACATATGACACTCACTCCCTTGGCCTAACTTTGACTGTGTAATGTGTCCCGTATTACTCCAAGTACTAGTCTGCCTTACCTATAAGTCAGTGATAACTATAGGTTGGAAATAATATATGGAAAGACTTGGGAATTGCAACTCTGGCTCCAGGATTGTTGTGTTATTTATGCCAACAAATTAGAGAATAGCTTTGCCATGTTGTGTTTTTGGGTATGACACCAAAGGCAGAAGCAGAAAAAAAAAAAGACAAACCGGACTTCATCAAAAGTATAAACACTTATGAATCAAAAGACATTATCAACAGAGTAAAAGGGCAACCCACAAAATGAGGAAAAATATTTGCAAAGCACATATCTGGGAAGAAATTAATATGTAAAATATATAAAGAACTCCTAAAATTCAACAACAATAAAACAACCCATTTCAAAAATGGGCAAAGACGAATAGACACTTCTCCAAACAAGGTATACAAATGGCCAATAAGCACATGAAAAACGCTCACCATCACTAATCATTAGGGAAATGGAAATCAGAACCACAATGAGATAACACTTCACACCCATTGGGATGACTATTATTAAAAGAAAAAGCAGAAAACAAGTGTCGACATAAATGTGGAGAAATTAGAACCCTTGTGCATTGCTGGTGGGAATTGAAAATGGTGTGGCTGCTGCAGAAAACAGTATGATCGTTCCTCAAAACTTTACACATAGAATTATCATTTGATAGAGCAATTGCATTTCTGGATATATACACAAAAGAACTGACATGTGCTGTTCTCATCTTCTTATTGCAATTGAGGAAAATGTGGAACAGAGGAGGAATATCGACTTTGCCAAGCTCACACTACAAATAAGTGACAGAGACAGGATTTGAACTTGGTATTATAATTCTTCTCTGAACCATCGCATTATATTGGCCCACTCCCCTTCCCAAACTGCAGCGCTATTTATTCACTCAGTCTTGCAAGTATCCACAGCCCAGCATATTCTGAGTCATAGATCAATCCTGAAACCAGACTTGCAAAGGCTAGGGGTTTTGCTACATTCTCAGGCCTTTCTGACATTTATTGTTACTACATCCTTTACCCCATTTCCCATCTTCTCTATATTACCATTAAACACCAACATCCTGACCCCACTGTATTTTTAAGATGTTGATGTGTCTCTTTTTGAAATGGTGACTATCCTAAAGAATTCTACTTTGTGAGGGATTTAATTTTATTGTTGTGAAGGTGAATAAAAAGACACAGTGGTTATTATTAGGTCATTTTGTAACATACATAGGAGGAAAGATTAATATATGTTCTTTTATTCATTCATTTTACTAATATTTCTTGTGTATCAACTGTATGTCATAAACTGGGGAGAATTATTATGAGGAAAAGAGACAAAATACTTGCACTGTAGTAGCTTGCATTCTAGTGGAAGTGTCAGATAAAAAAGTAAACCAAATAAATACCTACCTACCTATCTATATAGATATAGACATGTACTTACATAACTATGACAATACAAAATGATATACACACATAAATATTATGAGTGTGTTGAAAAGGAATAAGTGCTATGGAACAAGCAGGAAAGAGTAAGGGGTATTAATATGCCAATAATGGCAGTAATGGAAAGTAATGAGTTGTCTTTAGAAATCTCATTGAGAAGATGATATTTCAACCAAAGCTTGTGCTAGTGGGGTATCATAAATTGAAAAGTTTATTACAAAACCTAGGAGTTATGGAAGGTTTTAATGTAAGGGTTGATCTTGGTCTTATTCAAGTGTATATGAAGTTCGCAGAAGTAAAACAAAGAAAGGAGGGTATTCTAGGTAGGATGAATTGCTTCAGAGAAGTACAGGTTACTTTAAGAAGAGACTGAGTAAACCAACTGTCTAAAAGCAAGGAATGTACTTGGAAATTGGTCAAAATGAGACCAAATTTTGGATTACATCAAAATGTGGCAGATGAATTTCAATCTGAAGGGGAAATAGAATCTCAATTCTCAAATGTGTTTTTGTTGTTCTGTTATAAACCTGGTACTATTCTTTGTGAGAAAGGGGTTTCATATTTAAAAATTCAGTTATTTTTGAAATTTGACTACTATGTTCACATATTCATCTTAGAATCATTATGTATATAAACATACCATGTAAATATAAATGTATTTAAACTAACATGCAGTGAGTGTTTACTCTAGACAGGTACTAAGCTAAGGATTTCACATTTTAATTATAACATTAATTCTAAGAAACAGGTTACTAGTTATTATACCTGTCTTACAAATGTTTGACCAAAGCATAGATCAAAGTAATTTCCTCTAATTCATAAATTAAAGGGATATAGTATTCATAGTCATATCTCTGTGATTCAGGATGTGTTACAAATTATTATGCAGCACTGCTCCCTTGAGGAGACTCATATCTGCATATTTGTTGAGCATCTACTGTCTGCTAGGTATTAGATAAAATGGCAAATTATTGAGTTTTCTGCCTGAGTTTGGGCATGTAACAAATATTCCTGCTACCTCTATTTTAAAAAAATTTATTAGAGGACATAACTACTGGAGTACATCAAAAAGAAAATAATTATTGATAAGGAATACATAAAACAGTTGTTATTCAGAGATGACATAAATGCATAGAATTCAAATGAACTTACAATCCATTATACATAGATAGATAAACCGAGGAATGGAACAAAATAGGAAATTCAGAAGTAGATCACATATTTATAGTCACCTGATTTAGGATAAAGGTGCCATTAAATTTTTGAGAGTAAGGATAGTCTGGATAGTCTTTCAACAAATAATTCTGGGTTGATTGGATATTCATATGGGGAAAAAGAAACAGAACCTGTTAAACTATTTTCTAAGTCAATTGCAGGTGGATTGCAAATATAAATGTGCAAGTTAAAACAACAAATATAAAAGAAATATTAGAAGATATCTTTATGACCTTGAAATGAGCAAAACACATCATGAGAGAAAAATATCTGCTGTAGTAGTCTACATTAAAATTTAGAACATCTGATCATCAAAAGGCTCCATTCATAGAGTGAAAAAACAACACACAGATTGAAAGAAGGTACTTGTAATACAGATATCTGGTATATACAGTACAACAGACTGGTGTAAATAATATTTGAAAATTCTTACAAATCAGTAAGAAAAGAGCAGAGAAATAAATAGAAAAATGGACAGAAGAAAATGTATTAAAAGGTAATAAATTTCACCAAAGAGGATAACAGATTGGCAATTAAACAAACATTTGAAAAAAGTGTTTAATTTCTTTAGTCATCAGGAAAATACAAAATAAAGCCACAGTAAGAGCCACTAGACATCTACCAGCATGACTAAATTGAAAAAGACAGGCCATACCCAGTGTGGAACAGCTCAAGCCCTTGTACATTGCTAGTGGGAATAAAATCATGCAAACATTTTGGAAAATTTCTTGACACTACTAAAAATAAATATGTGTAATACTAAGAACATCTATTCCACTTATATACACATAAACATATTCATTTTTACCAAAAGGTATGTACAGTAATCCTTATGGCAACATTATTCTCAGAGTGTGTAAACTAAAAATAACCTAAACGTCATTACAGTAGAATGGTAGTGTAGCCATACAGCTTAATACTCTTCAGCAATGAGAATGAACAAACTACAAATACACATGGCAAATATATCAGTTAATAAAATAAGCCAGACACAAGTAAGTACATACTGAATGATTTCTTTTATATAAAGTTTAACAGTAAGCAAAACTAATATATGGTGTTAGAATTCAGGACAATGGTTGCCCTTGGAAGGGTAAGCCAGGTAGTGACTAAGAAGGCAGGAGAGGGCTTCTCATGTTTTGGTAATGTACTGTTTCTTGATCTGGATTTTAGTTACATGGGTATGTTGACTTTGTGGATATTCAACAAATTGTATATTTAAAATATTTAACTTGTGTATATAATATGTTAATAGAAATGTTTACATTAAAAAATGTGACCCGACTTTGCAATGCTATTCAGGATAAAAATGATATCAGTTTTAGCTTACTTAATAAGTTTTACCCTAATTCGATTTTGGTTTGGTAATTCTATTGTGTATTGCCCACTTTCCCATCTCTAAGAAGGAGGCTTTTCACATTTTCTTTCAAATTTGTAGTTCTTATCAATTTAAAGATTAGTGTATACAAATTTGAATAGCCAAATTAAATGGTTATATTAAAACCAAGGGAATTTGGGTATCTACTGCAGTACAAGAAGCACCATGAACTAAGAGAAACTGTTAGAGTAGATTTTTCTGGGATGATTATTACATTTTTATTTCATTTTTATTTTAGACTATATCAAACTCTGTATAAGAATTGGATCACTAACCTGAGATTCTGATAACACTTCTAGTAATGTAACTTTTTAAAAGGACTGTAACATCAACAGTTTCATAACTAATACTTATGTACTTCTAAAGGAAAAAAATCATTTTACTGAATACTTAGATTCTTAATAGTCATGTTGGGAAAGTAAGTAAACATCATTCTGCTGATTATGTAATAATGATTGTATACAGCTGATAATTTGATAATGGACTGAAAGCAAGTTCCACCATGGTTTGGGGAGTTTCTTTATGCCTATTGCATCTCTTGAACTGTGAAGCATAAGAACTGCTTTCACAAATATATTAATGGAAACATTTTAGGTCCAGTATTGATTTTTTACATGATCTTTCATATTTAATAAGGAGAATGTGAATCTAGGAATACTTTTTAGGAGTTCATATTAAGTACATGATTTATTCTACAAATACTGACTGAGCCTTCTATGATTTTGTGACACTGGACCTATTTTCACATAAAGAAAAAAAGTGTTATTTCTCAAATTAATTCCCTTTTAACATGCAGGGCTTTTTAAAAAAATTTTTTTAACAGTAAAATTTTTTCCTAAATTACAGAGTCGTGCTTTGGTGTAAATCAAATCTAGAGGCCATTTGTATATATTCATAGAATGAAAATCTTTTCCATATATAAATAAACACAGGCAGAAATGATTATATTTTCAGGGACCATTTAACATTTTAATTACACTTTTTAAAAAATGTATTTTATTTCTGTAATTCTTTATTGTAAATTGCCTAGATAATTTCCCCTGTTTACCATTTTTCCACTTGTACATAAATTATAATTCTATCAGGTATGCAGTATAAATTCATTGTTTAGATTCCCAAGATTAGACTGTGCTAAATTTTTAAAATATTTTCTTAATCTAAATATAATCTGCTTGTATCAAAATACACCATTTGAAGAGTAGAGTTTTATGAGCTTTAATAAAGTGTACATAGGCATATAAACTTCATTAAAATCAAGCTAGAACATTTCATTCACCGCAAAAAGTTTGGGGAACACTTTTCAGTCAATGCTTTCCGCCAAGCCCTGGCCCTTAGCAACTACTGCTCTTGTTTATATTTTTATAATTTTATCTTTTCTAGAATGTCATGTAAGTGGACATATATAGTATACAGTCCAAATGTCTGGATTGTCTAATTTGGATAATGATTTTAGATTCATCTATGTTGTTGCATGTACCTGCAACCATTGTTTATTACTGCTACATTCTACATCATTATTCTATGCCATTTATTATTGCAGAACATTATGCCACATTTTGTTTATCCATTTACCTCTTAATGAACATTACCTCTTGATAGATGTCTTAATCGACATTCTTTTCTTTTAATTTATTTATTTTATTTGCTTATTTTTGGCTGCACTGTGTCTTCATTGCTGCATGCAGGCTTTCTCTAGCTGTGGCAAGCAGGGGCTACCCTTTGTTGTGGTGCATGGTCTTCTCATTACGGTGGCTTCTCTTGTTGTGCAGCACAGGCTCTAGGTGCACAGGCTTCAGTAGTTGTGACACATGGGCTCAGTAGTTGTGGCTCATGGGCTCTAGAGTGCAGGCTCAGTAGTTGTGGCGTACAGGCTTAGTTGCTCTGCAGCATGTGGGATTTTCCCGGACCAGGGCTCGAACCCGTGTCCCCTGCATTGGCAGGCGGATTCTTAGCCACTGCGCCACCAGGGAAGTCCTTGATGGGCATTCTTTACATGTTTCATATTATTAGTAATGCTGCTATATTATTTGTGTACAGTCTTTGTGGATATATGTTTTAATTTCTTGTGCAAATACCTAAGAGTGGAATTGCTGTAGAGGCATGATGTAAATGTTTAACAGCCAGCTTTCTGGATGTCGAAGGAGAAAACTTTGATTGTAGTCTTTGCTGACTGCCACAGTGTAAATATTCTCACCATGAATGATTTCACACTACAAACATTACTCCTTAAAGGCAGAGTCAAGAAGAGATATGCCTGGAAAGCACTCATGAGGCCAGAGTGAGCAAGCCCTAGAATACATATCACAGAACTTCTAGTTTAAAGAGTAACTGCATATTTAACTATAAGAAACTGCCAAACCGTTTCCTAAAGTACTTGTCCATTTTTATATTTTTGCCAGAAATATTGGAGAATTCCATTAACACTAAGTAATAATTTTTTTTAATTTTACCCATTGTAGAGTGTAGTGGTTATCCCATTGTGATTTCAGTTTGTCTTTTCTTGATGACCAGCAATGATTAGCATCTTTTCACATGCCTGTTTACCATTTATATATAATTTTTGGTTAACTGTGTATTCATAATTTTGCTCATTTTTAATTCAGATAGTTTTCTTTTTATTATTGAGTTACAAAAATTCTAGTGGAGCAGTTCTAAACCCTAATCTTCAGCACTAAGCCAAGTCCAATCAATATATAGCCTAAAGCATAGAATCCTAGCTGGTCTGTCTTGATTGAATGAAATATAAATACTTGTTTTATCATTGTGATACTTGAAGTTGTTTATTTTATAGGCTATTTTTAGAGCAACAAATTTCTAAAACAGGATTTGGCACCTAGAAATGAGGTACTTCAATAAACAAAAAAAAATAGCTTTACAACTGGGTGGGAAGTATAAGGAAACTGTTGTGAGAAACTGCACAATGGTTACTTACATTTGCTGGTGCATACATATGATAGTGGTGAAACATTTGGTAAAAATACCACCTGTAACAAATTGGAAGGAATAAAAATGCATAAAATAAAAATGCATTTAGTAGGACAAGTAAGTTTTGAGGCCAAATATTGGTTGGAGGTTGACTTTTATTATCTGATGTATAAAGTATTACAAGAAAAAATGAGTTCAGTCTGCAAACATAATTAATGTAAAATAGAAAGTTTATTAGTTCCTGAAATTTCAACATTAAAAACATGAAAATGCTTCTCATCAAATTAAACTTGTCACAAAGACAGCTTTGGGACAAAGATGAAATCCACTGTACGGCTATTACGAGAAAGCCTCAGAACAAAAAAGTTAAGTGAATGCTTTAACCTTATTGTTAAAACCTCTGAAAGTATTATTTTGCTAACTAGTCAATTCTTTAAGCCCTTCAAAGAGACTCTAGAAGGAGAACTGGAAGTCTATATGCCCAAAGTACCTATAATTACATACAGAAAAGTTGGAGTAGGGTGCAGAGAGAGAGAGAGAGAGAGAGAGAGATTATAGAAGAAAATTGTGCATGTGTTTTGTTTTTTTTAAACATCTTTACTGGAGTATAATTGGTTTACATTGTTGTGTTTGTTGCTGCTGTATAACAAAGTGAATCAACTATACATATACATATATCCCTATATCTCCTCCCTCTTGTGTCTCCCTCCCACCCTCCCTAACCCAACCCTCTAGGTGGTCACAAAACACCAAGCTGATCTCCCCATGCTATGCAGCTGTTTCCCACTAGCTATCTGTTTTACATTTGGTACTGTATATATGTCAATGCTACTCTCTCACTTCGTCCCAGCTTATCCTTCCCCCTCCCTGTGTCCTCAAGTCCATCCTCTATGTGTGTGTCTTTATTCCTGTCCTGCGCCTAGGTTCATCAGAACCATTTCTTTTTTTAGATTCCATTTATATATGTTACCATATATATTTTTTTAGATTATATATATATATATATACACATATATATATATATATATATATATATATGTTAGTATTTCTTTTTCTCTTTCTGACTTACTTCACTCTGTATGACACACTCTAGGTCCGTCCACCTCACTACAAATAACTCAGTTTCGTTTCTTTTTATGGTTGAGTAATATTCCATTGTATATATGTGCCATATGTTCTTTATCCATTCATCTGTCAATGGGCACTTAGGTTGCTTCCATGTCTGGCTATTATAAATAGAGCTGCAATTAACATTGTGGTACATGACTCTTTTTGAATTATGGTTTTCTCAGGGTATATGCCCAGTAGTGGGATTTCTGGGTCATATGGTAGTTCTATTTTTAGTTTTTTAGGAACCTCCATACTGATCTCCATAGTGACTGTATCAATTTACATTCCCACCAGCAGTGCAAAAGGGTTCACTTTTCTCCACACCCTCTCCAGCATTTATGTTTGTAGATTTTTCTTAACATCTTTATTGGAGTAAAATTGCTTTACAATGTTGTGTTAGTTTCTGCAGTATAACAAAGTGAATCAGCTATATGTATACATATATCCCCATATCCCCTCCCTCTGTGTCTCCCTCCCTCCCTCCCTCCCTATCCCACCCCTCTAGGTGGACACAAAGCATGTAGCTGATCTCCCTGTGCTATGCAGCTGCATGCCACTAGCTATTTACATTTGATAGTGTATATATGGCAATGCCACTCTCTCACTTCGTCCCAGCTTACCCTTCCCCCTCCCTGTAACCTCAAGTTCATTCTCTATGTCTGTGTCGTTATTCTGTCCTGCCCCTTGGTTCTTCAGAGCCTTTTTTTTTTTTAAGATTCCATATATATGTATTAGCATACAGTATTTGTTTTTCTCTTTCTGGCTTACTTCACTCTGTATGACACACTCTATGTCCACCCACCTCACTACAAGTAACTTAATTTTGTTTCTTTTTATGGCTGAGTAATATTCCATTGTATATATGTGCCACATCTTCTTTATCCATTCATCTGCCGATGGACACTTAGGTTGCTTCCATGTCCTGGATATTGTAAATAGTGCTGCAATGAACATTGTGGTACATGACTCTTTTTGAATTAGAGTTTTCTCAGGGTATATGCCCAGTAGTGGGATTGCTGGGTCATATGGTAGTTCTATTTTTAGTTTTTTAGGAACCTCCATACTGATCTCCATAGTGGCTGTATCAATTTACATTCCCACCAACAGTGCAAAAGAGTTCCCTTTTCTCCACACCCTCTCCAGCATTTATTGTTTGTAGATTTTTTGATGATGGCGATTCTGACGGCTGTGAGGTGATACCTCTCATTGTAGTTTTGATTTGCATTTCTCTAATTATTAGTGATCTTGAGCATCCTTTCATGTGTTTGTTGGCAATCTGTATATTTTCTTTGGAGAAATGTCTATGTAGGTCTTCTGCCCATTTTTGGATTGGGTTGTTTGTTTTTTTGATAATGAGCTACATGAGCTGCTTGTATATTTTGGTGATTAATCCTTTGCCAGTTGCTTCATCTGGAAATATTTTCTCCCATTCTGAGGGTTGTCTTTTTGTCTTGTTTATGGTTTCCTTTGCTGTGCAAAAGCTTTTAAGTTTCACTAGGTCACATTTGTTTATTTTTGTTCTTATTTCCATTTCTCTAGGAGGTGGGTCAAAAAGGATCTTGCTGTGATTTATGTCATAGAGTGTTCTGCCTATGTTTTCCTCTAAGAATTTTATAGTGTCTGGTCTTACATTTAGGTTTTTAATCCATTTTGACTTTTTTTGTGTGTGTGTGGTTTTAGGGAGTGTTCTAATTTCATTCTTTTACATGTAGCTGTCCAGTTTTCCCAGTGCCACTTATTGAAGAGGCTGTCTTTTCTCCATTGTATATTCTTGCCTCCTTTATCAAAGATAAGGTGACCATACATTTTGAGTTTAATCCATTTTGAGTTTATTTTTGTGTATGGTGTTAGAGAGTGTTCTAATTTCATTCTTTTACATGTAGCTGTCCAGTTTTCTGCACCACTTATTGAAGAGGCTGTATTTTCTCCATTGTGACTCTTGCCTCCTTTATCAAAGATAAGGTGACTATATATGCGTGGGTTTATCTCTGGGCTTTCTGTCCTGTTCCATTGATCTATATTTCTGTTTTTATACCAGTACCATACTATCTTGATTACTGTAGCTTTGCAGTATAGTCTGAAGTCACGGAGCCTGATTCCACCAGCTCCATTTTTCTTTCTCAAGATTGCTTTGGCTATTCGGGGTCTTTTGTGTTTCCATACAAATTGTGAAATTTTTTGTTCTAGTTCTGTGAAAAATGCTATTGGTAGTTTGATAGGGATTGCATTGAATCTGTAGATTGCTTTGGGTAGTATAGTCATTTTCACAATGTTGATTCTTCCAATCCAAGAACATGTTATATCTCTCCATCTGTGTGTATCATCTTTAATTTCTTTCATCAGTGTCTTATAGTTTTCTGCATACAGGCATTTTGTCTCCTTAGGTAAGTTTATTACTAGTCACTTTATTATATTTGTTGCAATGGTAAATGGGAGGGTTTCCTTTATTTCTCTTTCAGATTTTTCATCAGTAGTGTATAGGAATGCAAAAGATTTCTGTGCTTTAATTTTGTATCCTGCTACATTACCAGATTCATTGATTAGCTCTAGTAGTTTTCTGGTAGCATGTTTAGGATTCTCCATGTATAGTATCATGTAATCTGCAAGCAGTGACAGTTTTACTTCTTCTTTTCTGATTTGGATTCCTTTTATTTCTTCTTCTTCTCTGATTGCTGTGGCTAAAAATTCCAACACTGTGTTGAATAATAGTGGTGAAAGTGGGCAACCTTTTCTTGTCCCTGATCTTAGTGGAAATGGTTTCCATTTTTCACCATTGAGGACGATGTTGGCTGTGGGTTTGTCATATGTGGCCTTTATTATGTCGAGGTAAGTTCCGTCTGTCCCTACTTTCTGGAGGGTTTTTCTCATAAATGGGTGTTGAATTTTTTTGAAAGCTTTTTCTGCCTCTTTTGAGAGGATCATATGGTTTTTATCCTTCAGTTTGTTAATATGGTGTATCACATTGATTGATTTGCATATATTGAGGAATCCTTGCATTCCTGTGGATAAACCTGGCTTGATCGTGCTGTATGATCCTTTTAATGTGCTGCTGGATTCTGTTTGCTAGTATTTTGTTGAGGATATTTGCATCTATGTTTATCAGTGTAATTTGGCTTGTAGTTTTCTTTTTTGGAACATCTTTGTCTGGTTTTGGTATCAGGGTGATGGTGGCCTCATAGAATGAGTTTGGGAGTGTTCCTCCCTCAACTATATTTTGGAATAGTTTGAGAAGGATGGATGTTAGCTCTTCTCTAAATATTTGATAGAATTCGCCTGTGAAGCCATCTGGTCCTGGGCTTTTGTTTGTTGGAAGATTTTTTTTTTTTTTTTTTTGCAATATGCGGGCCTCTCACTGTTGTGGCCTCTCCCATTGCAGAGCACCGGCTCCGGACGCGCAGGCTCAGTGGCCATGGCTCACGGGCCCACCACTGTGCGGCATGTGGGATCTTCCAGGACCGGGGCACATATCCGTGTCCCCTGCATCGGCAGGCAGACTGTCAACCACTGTGCCACCAGGGAAGCCCCTATTGGAAGATTTTTAATCACAGTTCAATTTCAGTGCTTGTGATTGCTGTTGTTCTATTTTCTATTTCTTCATGGTTCAGTCTCGGAAGATTGTGCTTTTCTAAAAATTTGTCCATTTCTTCCAGGTTGTCCATGTTATTGGCATATAGTTGCTTGTAGTAGTCTCTCATGATCCTTTGTATTTCTGCAGAGTCAGTTTGTACTTCTTTTTCATTTCTAATTCTGTTGATTTCAGTCTTCCCCCTTTTTTCTTGATGAGTCTGGGTAATGGTTTATCAATTTTGTTTATCTTCTCAAAGAACCAGCTCTTAGTTTTATTGATCTTTGCTATTGTTTTCTTTGTTTCTATTTCATTTATTTCTGCTCTCATCTTTATGATTTCTTTCCTTCCTCACTTGGGTTTTGTTTCTTCTTTCTCTAGTTCCTTTAGGTATAAAGTTAAATTGTTTATTTGAGATTTTTCTTGTTTCTTGAGGTAGGATTGTATTGCTATATAGTTCCCTCTTAGAACTGCTTTTGCTGCATCCCATAGGTTTAGGGCCATCGTGTTTACACTGTCATTTGTTTCTAGGTATTTTTTGATTTCCTCTTTGATTTCTTCAATGATCTCTTGGTTATTTAGTAGCATATTGTTTAGCCTCCCTATGTTTGTATTTTTTACAGTTCTTTTCCTGTAATTGATATCTAGTCTCATAGCATTCTATTTGGAAAAGATACTTGATACGATTTCAATTTTCTTAAATTTACCAAGGCTTGCTTTGTGACCCAAGATATGATCTATCCTGGAGAATGTTCCATGAGCACTTGAGAAGAAAATGTATTGTGTTGTTTTTGGATGGACTATCATATAAATATCAATTAAGTCCATCTTGTTTAATGTATCATTGAAAGCTTGTGTTTCCTTATTTATTTTCATTTGGTTGATCTGTCCGTTTGTGAAAGTGGGGTGTTAAAGTCCACTACTATTATTGTGTTACTGTCAATTTCCCCATTTATGGCTGTTAGCATTTGCCTTATGTATTGAGGTGCCTCTATGTTGGGTGCATGAATATTTACAATTGTGTCTTCTTCTTGGATTGATCCCTTGATCATTATGTAGTGTCCTTCTTTGTCTCCTGTAATAGTCTTTATTTCAAAGTCTATTTTCTCTGATATGAGAGTTGCTACTTCAGCTTTCTTTTGATTTCCATTTGCATGGAATATCTTTTTCCACCCCCTCACTTCAGTCTGTATGTGTCCCTAGGTCTGAAGTGGGTTTCTTGTAGACAGAATATATACTGGTCTTGTTTTTGTATGCATTCAGCCCGTCTGTGGCTTTTGGTTGGAGCATTTAATCCATTTACATTTAAGGTAATTATCGATATGTATGTTCCTATTCCCATTTTCTAAATTGTTTTGGGTTTCTTACTGTAAGTCTTTTCCTTTTCTTGTGTTTCTTGCCTAGAGAAGTTCCTTTAGCATTTGTGGTAAAGCTGGTTTGGTGGTGCTGTTTTCTCTTAGCTTTTGCTTGTCTGTAAAGGTTTTAATTTCTCTGTCGAATCTTAATGAGATACTTGCTGGGTAGAGTAATCTTGGTTGTAGGTTTTTCCCTTTCATCACTTTAAATATGTCCTGCCACTCCGTTCTGGCTTGCAGAGTTTCTGATGAAAGATCAGCTGTTCACCTTATGGGGTTTCCCTTGTATGTTATTTGTTGCTTTTCCCTTGCTGCTTTTAATATTTTTTCTTTTTATTTAATTCTTGATAGTTTATTTAATATGTGTCTTGCCGTGGTTCTCCTTCGATTTATCCTCTGTGGGACTCTCTGCGCTTCCTGGACTCGATTGACTATTTCCCTTCCCATATTACGGAAGTTTTCAATGATCATCTATTCAAATATTTTCTCAGTCCCTTCCTTTTTCTCTTCTCCTTCTGGGACCACTGTAATTCAAATGTTGGTGCATTTAATGTTGTCCCAGAGTTCTCTAGTACTGTCCTCAGTTCTTTTCAATCTTTTTTCTTTATTCTGCTCTGCAGTAGTTATTTCCACTATTATATCTTCCAGGCCACTTATCCATTCCTCTGCCTCAGTTATTCTGCTATTGATTCCTTCTAGAGAATTTTAAATTTCATTTTTGTGTTGTTCATCATTTGTTTGCTGTTTAGTTCTTCTTGGTCCTTGTTAAACATTTCTTGTATTTTCTCCTTTCTCTTTCCACGATTTTGGATCATCTTTAGTGTCATTACTCTGAATTCTTTTCAGGTAGACTGCCTATTACCTCTTCATTTGTTAGGTCTGGTGGGTTTTTACCTTGCTTCTTTGTCTGCTGCATATTTCCCTGTCTTCTCATTTTGGTTAACTTACTGTGATTGCAGGCTGCAGGTTCATAGTTCCCATTGTTTTCGGTGTCTGCCCCTTAGTGGGTAAGGTTGGTTCAGTGGCTTGTGTGGGCTTTCTGATGGAGAGGACTGGTGCCTGTGTTTTGGTGGATGAGGCTGCATTTTGTCTTTCTGGTGGCAGGACCATGTCCCATGGTGTGCTTTAGGGTGTCTGTGGACTTAGTATGATTTTAGGCAGCCTCTCTGCTAATAGGTTGGGTTGTGTTCTTGTGTTGCTAATTGTTTGGCATGGAGTGTCCAGCACTTGAGTTTGCTGGTCATTGAGTGGAGCTGTGTCTTAGCATTGAGATGGTGATCTCTCAGAGAGCTCTTGCTGATTGATATTACGGTGGCCAGGAGGTCTCTGGTAGTCCAATGTCCTGAACTTGGCTCTCCCACCTCAGAGTCTCAGGCCTGACACCTGGCCGGAGCGCCAAGACCCTGTCAGCCACATGGCTTGAAATGTGTTAAGCCTTCCTGCCTGACAAGGATGCAGGGCATTGTTGGGCAAGGTCAACCACTGTGCATGGAGGAGAAGAGGGCTGTGCAGGATTGTAGAAGCTCAGCAGACCATGTGTGCAGCACATCTCCTTTGAAGGTCTTGCTTTCTTTTTCCATGGACAGTGGCCCTTTCTCCCGTCCTCATATGTGCAGAATTTTATCTACTGAACAGAAGGAACAGGTCATCCGAAGATCCAGGTAACTTCTGGGAAATAAGACTGCCGTAAATTCCCTCTTTGGGGAAGGTCTACTGCAGAGCCACTTGAGTCGCTGCTTTCTCACCGCCTCTGGAGGAGGTGGGTAAGTTCACTCCAATCCTCCATCCATAGCTTGTGTGTTAAGAACTTTCAGACTTTGAGCACTTTTTTCGCCCTGGCTTGGGTTCTGAAATTTACCGGAGTTGGGCTGCATCAGACATAGAGACCAGACTTGTGCATGTGGTTTTTGACAGAGTAAACTGAAATCAAATTTATTGAAATACCACATAATAATGGGAGAGCTAAATCAAAGAAGGTGTTACAGCTTAGAGTAAAAGAGACTATAATTCTTTGGGATATAAAAAAAATCAAAGACAAGGGAAATAAAAAAGAGGTATTTTGGAAAAGAGATAAAGCTCTTGTTATTTGAGATTTTAAACACAGTAAATACAAAAGTATCTGTACAATAATAAAATTAAGGATTACTCTAGCAAGGTTGGTGAATTATTCATTAATTTATTTCCATATATGTATAGAAAAATAAAATTGATATAAAATACCATGTGCAATAATATTTAAAACATTGTATTCCTCTGCATAAGTATAGCAAAAAGGTGTAAGATGTTTATACTTAAAAACTACAAAATATCATTGAGAAAAATTAGAGAAGAACTAAATAAATGGAGGAACATACCAATTTATAAATTGGAAGATTTAGTAATATTATCATATCAACACTCTCAAAATTGATCTTTAGATACAATGCAATTCTAATCTAGATCTCAGCATATTTTTTCATGGAAATTGACAAGCTGATTTAAAGTGTAAATGGAAATGTTAAAGACAAAAAACTGTCAAGGCAGTCTTGAGGAAGGACAACAAATTTGGAGAATTTACCCTACCAAATACCAAAATCTACCATAAAGAAAACTACACTATAGAAGTAACATATTGTAGAACTAGCTATTTCATACCCTGGTGTATGCCAAGAAGAAAGCATGCTTATTATCACAAAATATCATATATCAGATTACTAATAGTACTATTAATAAGCACTGAAATATAAAATATCCATATCTTTTGACAATAGAAAGGAAAACGCATTTTGGTGTATTCACAAAATGGAATGCTATGCAGCAATGAAAAGGAATACATTATAACTATATAAAACAATATGGATGAATCTCACAAATATAATGTTAAGTTAAAGAAACATGAGAGAAAAGAATACTTTATTGATGATTCTACTTTGGTACACTTTACAGCCCATAAGGGTGTTAGAAATTAAGACAGTGATTTCTTTTTGTAGATGTTTTGGGGGGGTGGTAATGTTAAGAAGGGGGCACAACAGGTGATTGGAGTAGCCTGTATTCTTTTTTTTAACATCATCTTTATTGGAGTATAATTGCTTTACACTGTTGTGTTAGTTTCTGCTGTATAACAAAGTGAATCAGCTATACGTATACATATATCCCCATATCCCCTCCCTCTTGCGTCTCCCTCCCACCCTCCCTACCCCACCGCTCTAGGTGGTCACAGAGCACTGAGCTGGTCTCCCTGTGCCATGCATGGAGTAGCCTGCATTCTTGTCCTTAATCTCATTGGTGGCTACATAGCTCTTTTCTCTTTTTAAAAGTTTGCTAATTTGTATATTTATGAGATGTGCACTTTCTGATGTGTAAAGAAAATTACAAAATAGCATATTGGGGAACAGATTTAGGCAAAGATTTGTTGAGTGAAGTTAATAGAATTGTCTATATTACCATAGAAAAGGTCCAAAAATATTTGCTTCTGAGATATCTAGAACTGCAGTTTAAATGAGACATTACCCATGGATTCATTATTTACATAGGAGAATATATTTTTCCCATTGTATTCTACAAAGATATTTTCAACTAATATTTACCATATGCATTGAATTTAGGTAAATGATTCTGTCATTTCATAACCTAATGAACCTAAAGAATCCAATAATTAATAATTTAAGATAGGAATTGAGCTAATAGAAAAGACAACAGAATCAACTTCTTCATTTCAATGTCTTGCCATGAAAAAGTATAGCCAAAATCACAAATAATTTTTATTATATATGATAAATAGGTACCAAAATACCTATTAATAACCTGTAAGATCATTTTAAATTAACAGTCAGTAAGCTTCTACATAATGAGATTATTGAGGGTTTTAATTGCTTGGGTTGGCAGAGGGTGAGAATGTTATATACAGTTCTTCAGAAAAGCATAGATATGTATGAGGACTCTCAGAGAGTCAACTCTATGAATCTGTAATGTGATGCTTTGTTTTGGAAAATACTGGTGACAAATTATTCCCAACAAATCACCATGCATAAATATAAGTGTTGACTGTTAAGTAGCAAAACTGATTATGTTTGTCACTTCTGTCTTCTTCTGAATGTCATTTCTTATATCTTAAAAAATCACACTGTAGCATCCTAACTTTATCACTACATATTTGCTACTGAATCAACAAATAATTTTATTTTTTAAATATTATATATAGTTAATTGTCAAAAATATATTTATACATATCTTTATCTACATTAGTGTGTATGTGTGTGTCAGAGTAAGATAATATGTTAATAATAAATAGTGATAGGGATAGGATGTTCAATTGTTTGTGATGTTTTAGTGAGAAATACCTAGTCTGAAATTTTTTCTACAAGCCACCAAATGGATAAACGGACATAGAACAGAAAAAGAATTAAAAATAGTGTTTTGATTATTTCAGGCTGTGTTATAAACTATCCCAATGCTCAGTGGCTTGACACAACCATTTTATTTGTTTGCTCATGATTATGCAAATTTCTCAGGGTTATATGGAGATATCTTGTCTCTCCTCCACTTGGCAGTAACAGGGGTGCCTCAGATAGAGCTGAAAGATCCACCCACAAAATGAATTTACTCATATGGTTGGCAGATTGGTTCTGGTTGATGGGTGAGACCTCACCAGGGACTTGGTCTGGGTTTCAGTTCTTTTGCGTAAGGATTATCAATTTGGGTAAATAAGCTTTTCACAGCATAGCGTTCCCAAGTGGATTATACTTATTACATGTTGGCTGGTTTCCCACAGCAAGCAAAAGCAGAAGCTCCCAGACCTTCTTTCTTAAGTCTTAATTTAGAAACTGATACAGTGTTGTATTTGCTACTTCCCATTTGTTAAACAAGTCACAGGGCCAGGCCATAATCAAAGGGATAGTTTAAACCATTGTGTGTAGACCCTGAAGCATGTCTCCTAGGGGTCAACAAACCAACAGTCTGCTGTAGGCTGAGATACAGCCCCTAATGATTCATGTTTCATTTACCTTCTTTCCAACATCCCCAAAGCAGCAACCCATTATGGCATCAGCTCAGGCTTGAAGCCTGTGATTTCATCATTTAAATCAGGTCTAGGTATACCAATGAAGCTCCTCAAGTACAGATTCTCTTGCCCTAATGACCAGTAAACTTAACAGGCAAATAAACGCCTTCTAGAAACCCAAAACATAGTGCTGAGCCAGTAACAAAGACAACAAAATAGCTATTTCCACTCAAAATGGTAGATAATAGGAGGTATACAGTATAGTAGTTACTGCTCCACAAGGATTCTGAAAAGCAACCAGTCACCAATTCTTTTAATTCAGACCCAGTTCTGTGGCCAGGCAATTGTTCTTCAAGGTTCCCAGATTTAACCTCGGAGTGATCCTTCATTTTCTGAAAGAAATGACCCATGTTTCCAGGTGAATAGCTTTCTTAACCTGTTCTATTTTTGCCAGTAGAAGTGTTGGAGAAAATCTAGGTGATCTTAGGTTTGGCAATGCATTTATAAATACAATATCAAAAGTATGATCCATGAGGGAAAAAAATAATGAGTTGGACTTTATTAAAATTAAAAACTTCTGCTCAGTAGTAGACACTGTTAAAAAAATGAAAGCCACAGAATGAGAGAAATATTTGGAAAACATGTATATGATAAAGAACATATGGCCAAAATACATACATAGAAAAAATATTGAAAGCTCAACAATAAGAAAACAATCCACTTAAAAAATGGGTGAAAGATTTTAATAGGCTCCTCACCAAACAAGATATAATAGGCTCCTCACCAAACAAGATATACAGACAGTAAATAATCATATGAAAAGATGCTAAAGTATTCATTATTAGGAGATTACAAATTAAAACAACAGTGAGATACCACTATAACCCTAATAGAAGGCCTAGAAGTTAAAAAAAAAAAAAAATCACATAAAAACCGTGACAATACCAACTTCTGGTGAGGATATAGAACAACCTGGTCAGAATAACAAAGGAATATTATGAACAACTTTATGCAAATCAAGTAAAAAACATAAACAAAATGGATATATTCCTTAAAGAAAATGGATGGATTATCTGACAGAAGATCAAACACAGCATGAAAAACGAAACCTTGTAAGAATTTACCTCATACTATATGCAAACATCAACCTGAAAAAGATTAGTTTAAATGTACAATCTAACATAATAAAACTTCTAGGAGGAAACACAGGAGAAATATGTCTAACCTTGGGGAAGGCAAAAATTTCTTAGTAAAACATGATAACCACAGAACACAAGTCCTCTGTGTTCCAGCTATGTGGTTGAAAAGTTCAAAGTAATGTTCATTAGTTCCCCAACTCATGACGGGGGATATGCTCCAAGACCCCCAGTGGTTGCCGGAAACCTCAGATAGTACCGAACCCTATACATACTGTTTTTCCTATACACACATACCTATGATAAAGTTTAATTTATAAATTAGGCACAGGAAGAGATTAACAGGAATAACTCATTATAAAACAGAACAATTATAGTAACACACTGCAATAAAAGTTATGTGAATAGTCTCTCTCTCTCAAAATACCTTATTGTACAAATGTAATGCCTTTTCTATCTTAAGTAAACACTTATAACACACTAGCCATGACTTTTGCAGCTTGAGGTGTGACAGTAAAACTAGCATGAATTTCTTTTTCCTTCTTCACAATTTCAGGAACAGAACATTCATTCTTACCATAGATCTTAGCAACCTCAGCACATGATTTTTTCTCTCTTTATTAAGTTGAGAACTTTAACTTTTCACTTAAAGGAAGCACTTTATGGCTTCTCTTTGGCAAATCTGAATTGCCAGCATCACTACTCTTGCACTTTGGGGCCATTTTTAAGTCAAATAAGAGATACCTGAACACAGCGCTGCCACAGCGATATCTCGACAGTAGATCTGGTAAGCAAGATGGCAGCTGAGCGACTAATGGGCGGGCGGGAGCAAGACAGCGCGAGATTTCATCACGGTACTCAGAACAGCGGCACAATTTAAAACCTAGGAATCATTTCTGGACTTTTCCATTTAATATTTTCAAACTGTCGTTGACCCTGAGTAACTGAAACCACAGAGAAAAGAATCGCAACCAGAGAGGACTACTGTATATGTGATTTTTCCCTCGCCACTTTTGCTGGAATTTTTAGGAGATTCTTCTGTGTTCAGGAATGTCAGTGTCATGACTTGATATGGGTGTATTTTCACACATTGTGATGGATTAAATGGATCCTTTCAATATAGAAATGCATGTCCTTCAAATCTGGAAAACTTTTTTGAATATTTCTGTGAATAATTCTTCCTTTCCATTTGGTCTGTTCTTTCAAATCCACATAAGTAGGATATCTGACTTGTCAAATAATTCTCTTTTACTACTGTTTTCTCTATTATTTTCCTTTTCCTCATTCTGTTTATTTTCTGAGGACTTCTTCAACCTTCCTTTTGAGTTATTTTTTTCATATTAATTTACAAAATATATTTCATATTCTCAGATTGTCCTTTTTTCCCATAATATCTAGTTCGTGTTTAATGGACACAGTATCTTTTTTAAATCTTCCTGGGCAAATGTCTAATAGGTTTTTCGGGGTTTTGTTTGTTTGTTTTGTTTTGTTTCTCCCTGTGTAGTCTATGATCCCTCCAAGTTTTACTTTTTTACTGTTTGTTTTGGTCTCTGTCAGTATTAGAGGTTTTCCTCAGATGTTTGTTGATCTTGGATTTGTGCTTATATTTAAGATCATGGTACTCAAAAGTCTTAAATTCTCTGTGCACACTGGAGGGCTGCATGAGAGGTTGTGCAGAGAATCATATGCTTATTTGAACAGACCAATTCATGGGGAACTTTTAATGTCAGTGGTCCTTTTTATAGTGGTCAGAGCCCACATGGAAGAATCCACACATTTCCTGCCTAGATAATATGTCAGACAGCCAGGATTTTGTTAGCTGTGGTCAGACAGCCAGGATTTTGTTAGCTGTGGATTTTGAGCATTTAACACACACTTTCCTTTAATTTCATTCTTTTAGAATTACAAGGCTGCCCTCAAAATTTTATGTTGTCTCCTAGGAAATTGACCCTTTGTTTTACCATCCCTAGTTAATAGCATTTACTTTTCTGCTATCTATTTTCCAATATTTACTTTTATCAACTCCCCTGTTTTCTGTCCTTCAGATTTATGCTTTAAAGTGTCCCTTTATTTTTATTTGTGTTGACATTGGGAGGAAATAAGCGTAAATATGTGAATTCATTCCATCAGTTTCAAGTAGGGGCTTGAATTTTCAAACCAAATATTATGAGGAAATATAAAAATAGAAGAAGAAAGTAAATGTGACAAACAAGGTAGAGGAATGGAAAAGGATAGAAATAAAGTTTAGCAAAAATAAGCTTCTTTTCAAATCAAATTATAAACTAACTTAGTTCTAAGCAGAGATACTTATTCCTGCACTTCATCAAGTGATGATGTTCCAGTGATTTGAGTTAGACTATTAAAATAAAGAGGAAATTAGTCAAGATAAGATAAATTCTAACAAAAGACAAAATCATTTTCACTATAAATGTCATGAGAATTTTTTTGATGTGGATCTATTTCTCAAATGATTACCAAAAAGAAGTGCTGAAATATTCTCTAGATACTAGAAGTATTTGCAAAAGTGTTAACATGCTTGTTTTTGAGTGTGTGTAAAGCAAATCAAAATGAAAATCTGCCCATACAAACTTGTTTTGAAAAAGACCACTAGACCATTAACATAGTTCAATTTGGGATTTTCTAAAAAAATTTATTCACATGCATATTTCAATACTGATATATATATATATATATATATATAATACTATATCAGCAAAATATGGACCTTCCAATACTCAATTTTGTACATTCAAGAGAAAGATCACTCTGCATATCACTCTACTAGCCATATTACTATAGAATAAGTAAACAACCAGAGTTCACTTTTCTTTGGAAGGCTATATTAATTCAGGAAAGTTAATTTTAACAATTTTAGTTCATTTTTCTCTACTAATGATATATAGTATTTTAATTTTCACATTTTAATTAAAGTCAATAATGAGAGCCTGATAATTAAATTATCCCTATTTCCAATATAATTAAATTCTACCCTCTGTATAATAAAATTCTGTTCATTCTTCATGCCGTTAAATACTTTTTCCCCCTCAGACCAGTGAATATAGTCACTGTATAAAAGTAAAGAGAAATTATCTTACTGTCTAATGTTAATCAACTGTCTAACATTTATATATATAAACATATATATATAAACATAACCCACCTAACCTAGTAATTGAATTCGAAAATATCTACCTTACCATTTCCACTTGGAGGAATATATTTTCATGACCCAAAAAAGAAAGAAAATAACCTTTGGTAGAATACTGTTCTGAAATGTGTATATGAAATGGAAAAGTTTTTTTTCCTCCTACCATAGCCAATTTAAAAAAAAAATCTCTTAAGATTTCTTACTGTTCATTCCAACTCTTTACATATCCCCTAGATACTCTTCACTAGGGATCAGTCTCTTGATGCTTCTTGATATCTCCACATGTGAATTGCTGCTCATTTCTTTTAAACATTCCTTTATACAGAAATCTCTAAGTCAAGTCAAAAAAGGGGCTAAGTTTGTATAAGGCTATAGAAAATGCTATCCCTTGGAAGGGCCTAAAAACTCTAGGAATAATGTACAAGATTGATTTTATGAGAGTTAAACTAAGAAATAAGTAGTGTGGACTAGAGCATAAATTACAGGGTCACATTAGAATACAAGACTTTAAGTAACTTTAAATTGAATGTGATATAATTCACATATCTGAATGAAGATTAAGTTATTGAGAAATTAAAAGGGTTTGATCAGGGAAAGAAGCATAAAAGAGTCTGTGTCAGTGCTTCCAGTACTGTGCAGAGGAGAGGAAGTGTATGGGCCTTTGTAGCAAATAAGACTTTAACTGAGGACATTTGGTGGTTGTATCCCGGTGTCACTCTACATTGAGACTACCTCACTAAATCCTTTGTTCTCTTTCTTTGTTCACCACATTGTCAGTTGCAGGTAAAAGAAATTAAGATCAAACTATTTTTTGGCTTAAAAAAAAAAAAAGGAGAGAAACAATGTCTCATAACAGAAAATCTGAGTGATAGGCTTCAGGAACAGCTGGATCCAGTTGACTATAATTGGCTCCATTCAGGCAGCCTCATACTATGTGGCAACAAGAACACTAGCTTACATTCGGTCATTTAAACACTGAATGGAGTGGCTGAGGTCATTTTGTTTTCCCATATTTCTATCAGAAATCCCAGGGCTTCATTTCATTTGGCTAGCTTGAATCACTTGCCCATCCTTGAACCCCATGGCTAGAGCTGGGGGTAAGGGGGAAGAGTAAAATGCACATGTATTCTACTACAGTGTATTCTTCATGAGATCAGTGGCCTTATCTGTCTTATTATATCATTATATTCCCAGTGTCATAAGATACTGCTTGTCACATTATAGGTACTCCATAAATATTATTATAAGGGATGAAAAATGTTAAAATTATTGTCCAAGCCTAGGTAAGGACTCACTTATGGATCTGGAAAATGAGATTGGTTACTCTTATAATGGACTAAGAAATGGTAGGGTGTTTTCAAGGATTCAAAACATCGGCATGAATAGCAAAATGATTTCAGCCTTCACAGAAATGATGTAACAAATGTCCACTAAAGGAAGCAAACCCCATAGAGATTGTCCTAAGCAGAGAGAATGGACTGATCATTGGAAAAGAGAACATGTCCATTGCTTATATTTTTTAAAAGTCTTTCATTAAAATGCCAAATTAGGCATTTCATTTTTTCTTTTATATTACTGTTTTTTGAGATTGGTTCATCCTGAATCAGTTCCCAATAATTTGGTCACCTGTGAATAGATTAATCATCAACTGTCTAACATATATCTCAACCTATCACAGTTGAGACACTGACATTGGACCTGCAATAATGAGTAGGTAAAGACTAAAGTCAGTAAGTGCATTATAATTCAACATAAATCATAGGAGATAACTAAAGGAAGTTAAGCTCAATATGAGTTACCAAGTATTGCCGTAAAATTTTTAAATGTTTTACTTATTAACGCTAAAGATAAAATTGTCTCTGTGACCAACTTTTTCCCTTTGTTTTATGCTTAAGTAGATTGGCTCAAGAAAGGAAAAACAAGAAAAGAAAACTAATTTTATAGTACACGTGTGTATTTATGTAAGTATTATAGTAAATATAATTGTGGAATAGAAAGATTATGGATATTTTAAAATTCTGCATCTGAGCTTCATGATATTTGTAAAGTTTAATTTTGTTGTCAGTCTAATCCCCAATATTGGGATTTGGAGGTGGGGCCTTTGGGAGGCAATTAGGTTTAGATGAGGTCATGCACATAGTGCCATTATGATAAGATCTGGTGCTCTTATAAAGGGAAGAGATAGGAGAACTCTCTTTTCCTAGATGCACACAAAGAAAATTATGTGAACACACAGTGAGGTGGCTGCCATCTGCAGTCCAGAAAGAGGGCTCTTGCAAGAACCTATTCTGCCAGCACCTTGGTCCGGGCTTCCCAGACTCCAGAATTGTGATAAATAAATGTCTGTTGTTTAAGCTACCTAGTCTATGGTATTTTATTATACTAGCCGAAGTTGATTAAGATGCTCACCAAATGTATACAAGAACCATACAGTTCTGATTGTTATGAGTATCCTTTTGTAACCATAAGGGAAGCCAATCTCATGTTAAAATTAATATATACAAGAGGGAAAACTGAAATAATTAGGAAAAAAAGACACAGAAGTCCTGATTGAAACTGCCTGAAATTTGTACTGCTGTTAGATTTTTTGCCACAAGTCAATAAATTCACATATTAAGACAGTTGAAATTTTGCAAAATTCATTTTATACTATCCCAGATGAGAAACTTCCATCACTCTACCAAAATTATGTCATCTCTTTACACCATTCTGTACTTGTTCCAATATAGCAATACGTTGGGAACTTCTTGCATACAAACTTATAGTTTGTATGAATTCCAGTTTGGGTCAGCTACTTATATTTTTGTTTTATTTTGTTTACATTAACCAATTCAACTCATAACTCTTTTAACTATAACAATCTTTCTTTCTGTTTCTGTTTTTAAAAGGTTCATACAATTTTCTCCAGTAACATATTTCAAAATACATGTAATGGTAGATTGTTTTCAAATATGAGTGAAAAAAATTCCCCTAATGATCCTTTCCAACGTGACTTTGCCACACTCCTGTCAAGACGTGGAGTCTATCTAAACTCCCCTTGAATCTGGAATGGTCTTCTGACTTACTCTAATACAAAGAGGCAGAAGTGAAGTCATACTTTCTGGCCTAGGCCTTAAGATGACTTGTAGCTTCTGTTTTCGATCTCTTGGAATGCTGCACTGAGTACTATGTAAGGAGACTGGCTAGACTACTGGATCATGACAGGCCACATGGAGGAGAACCAACGCTCACTATCTGATAAGCGGCAACAATTGCCAGACAAGTGAGTGAGGACATCAGAAATCTTGTCCAGCCCAGCTGACCCTTTGATAAATGCAGGAAAAATAGCAGAGGAATCATCCAAGGAAATCCTCAGAATCATGAGAAATAGTGAATTATTGTTATCTTAAGCCAGTAATTTTAATGGTTGGTGATGCAGCTGCTAATACCCAAAAAAGAAATATTAAACACAAATATCACACCAGCTCAAAAGAAGCAATGACATTTGTGAATCTAATGGACTTACATATGCATCTGCGTATGAACATTTAGTTAGGTGTTAATGCATAAAGAATTTTATGGAAATAAAATATTCTAAAACACTATTTTATTAATATTTATCACATTTATTTTAAATTTAACTCAGAAAAACAAGTAAAAACAAAAAGAATGATAAATACCAGATAACTGGGACTATTACATACTTTTTTAAAATAAACTTTTATAAATCAACTTTTTTACTAAACATACTCTACTTAGAAACGTGCACAGTACAAGAACTTAATACATATTACAGCTAATTTTTTTTGTCAGTAATGAATATTCCATTTTATTTATTTTGGTTTTTTTTACATCTTTATTGGAGTATAATTGCTTTACCATGGTGTGTTAGTTTCTGCTTTATAACAAAGTGAATCAGTTATACATATACATATGTTCCCATATCTCTTCCCTCTTGCGTCTCCCTCCCTCCCACCTTCCCTATCCCACCCCTCCAGGCGGTCACAAAGCACCGAGCTGATCTCCCTGTGCTATGCGGCTGCTTCCCACTAGCTATCTACTTTGCATTTGGCAGTGTATATATGTCCATGCCTCTCTCGTGCTTTGTCACAGCTTACCCTTCCCCCTCCCCATATCCTCAAGTCCATTCTCTAGTAGGTCTGTGTCTTTATTCCTGTCTTACCCCTAGGTTCTTCATGACATACTTTTTTCCTTAAATTCCATATATATGTGTTAGCATACGGTATTTGTCTTTCTCTTTCTGACTTACTTCTCTCTGTATAACAGACTCTAGGTCTATCCACCTCATTACAAATAGCTCAATTTTGTTTCTTTTTATGGCTGAGTAATTTTCCATTGTATATATGTGCCCCATCTTCTTTATCCATTCATCTGATGATGGACACTTAGGTTGTTTCCATCTCCGGGCTATTGTAAGTAGAGCTGCAGTGAACATTTTGGTACATGACTCTTTTTGAATTATGGTTTTCTCAGGGTATATGCCCAGTAGTGGGATTGCTGGGTCATATGGTAGTTCTATTTATAGATTTTTAAGGAACCTCCATACTGTTTTCTCCATAGTGGCTGTACCAATTCACATTCCCACCAGCAGTGCAAGAGTGTTCCCTTTTCTCCACACCTTCTCCAGCATTTATTGTTTGTAGATTTTTTTGATGATGGCCATTCTGACTGGTATGAGATGATATCTCATTGTAGTTATCATTTGCATTTCTCTAATGATTAATGATGTTGAACATTCTTTCATGTGTTTGTTGGCAGTCTGTATATCTTCATTGGAGAAATATCTATTCAGGTATTCTGCCCATTTTTGGATTCGCTTGTTTGCTTTTTGTTATTGAGCTGCATGAGCTGCTTGTAAATTTTGGGGATTAATCCTTTGTCAGTTGCTTCATTTGCAAATATTTTCTCCCATTCTGAGGGTTGTCTTTTGGTCTTGTTTATGGTTTCCTTTGCTGTGCAAAAGCTTTGAAGTTACACTAGGTCCCATTTGTTTATTTTTGTTTTTATTTCCATTGCTCTAGGAGGTGGGTCAAAAAGGATCTTGCTGTGATTTATGTCATAGAGTGTTCTGCCTATGTTTTCCTCTAAGAGTTTGATAGTTTCTGGCCTTACATTTAGGTCTTCAATCTATTTTGAGCTTATTTTTGTGTATGGTGTTAGGGAGTGTTCTAATCTCATACTTTTAAATGTACCTGTCCAGTTTTCCCAGCACCACTTATTAAGATGCTGCCCTTTCTCCACTGTACATTCCTGCCTCCTTTTTCAAACAAAAGGTGACCATAGGTGCGTGGGTTTATCTCTAGGCTTTCTATCCTGTTCCATTGATCAATCTTTCTGTTTTTGTGCCAGTACCATACTGTCTTGATTACTGTAGCTTTGTAGTACAGTCTGAAGTCAGGGAGCCTGATTCCTCCAGCTCCGTTTTTCGTTCTCAAGATTGCTTTGGCTATTCAGGGTCTTTTGTGTATCCATACAAATTGTGAAATTTTTTGTCCTAGTTCTGTGAAAAATGCCAGTGGTAGTTTGATAGGGATTGCATTGAATCTGTAGATTGCTTTGGGTAGTAGAGTCATTTTCACAATGTTGATTCTTCCAATCCAAGAACATGGTATATCTCTCCGTCTGTTTGTATCAACTTAAATTTCTTTAATCAGTGTCTTATAATTTTCTGCATACAGGTCTTTTGTCTCCTTAGGTAGGTTTATTCTTAGATATGTTATTCTTTTTGTTGCAGTGGTAAATGGGAGTGTTTTCTTGATTTCACTTTCAGATTTTTCATCATTAGTATATAGGAATGCCAGAGATTTCTGTGCATTAATTTTGTATCCTGAAACTTTACCAAATTCATTCATTAGCTCTAGTAGTTTTCTGGTAGCATCTTTAGGACTCTCTATGTATAGTATCATGTCATCTGCAAAGAGTGACAGCTTTACTTCTTCTTTTCCGATTTGGATTCCTTTTATTTCCTTTTCTTCTCTGATTGCTGTGGCAAAAACTTCCAAAACTATGTTGAATAAGAGGGGTGAGAGTGAGCAACCTTGTCTTGTTCCTGATCTTAGTGGAAATGTTTTCAGTTTTTCACCATTGAGGATGATGTTGGCTGTGGGTTTGTCATATATGGCCTTTATTATGTTGAGGAAATTTCCCTCTATGCCTATTTTCTGCAGGGTTTTTATCATAAATTGGTGTTGAATGTTGTCAAAAGCTTTCTCTGCATCTATTGAGATGATCATATGGTTTTTCTCCTTCAATTTGTTAATATGGTATATCACGTTTTTTGATTTGCGTATATGGAAGAATCCTTGCATTCCTGGAATAAACCCCACTTGATCATGGTGTATGATCCTTTTAATGTGCTGTTGGATTCTGTGTGCTAGTATTTTGTTGAGGATTTTTGCATCTATGTTCATCGGTGCTATTGGCCTGTAGTTTTCTTTCTTTGTGACATCCTTGTCTGGTTTTGGTATCAAGGTGATGGTGGCCTTGTAGAATGAGTTTGAGACTGACTGTCCCTCTGCTATATTTTGGAAGAGTTTGAGAAGGATAGGTGTTAGCTCTTCTCTAAATGTTTGATAGAATTCGCCTGTGAAGCCATCTGGTCCAGGGCTTTTGTTTGCTGGAAGATTTTTAATCACAGTTTCAATTTCAGTGCTTGTGATCGGTCTGTTCATATTTTATATTTCTTCCTAATTCAGTCTTGACAGGTTGTGCATTTCTAAGAATTTGTCCATTTCTTCCAGGTTGTCCATTTTATTGGCATAGAGTTGCTTGTAGTAATTTCTCATGATCGTTTGTATTTCTGCAGTGTCAGTTGTTACTTCTCCTTTTTCATTTCTAACTCTATTGACTTTAGTCTTCTTAATTTTTAATGTGATGAGTCTGGCTAATGGTTTATCAATTTTGTTTATCTTCTCAAAGAACCAGCTTTTACTTTTATTGATCTTTGCTATCGTTTCCTTCATTTCTTTTTCATTTATTTCTGATCTGATTTTTATGATTTCTTTCCTTCTGCTAACTTTGGGGTTTTTTTCTTTTCCTTTCTCTAATTACTTTAGGTGCAAGGTTAAGTTCTTTATTCGAGATGCTTCCTGTTTCTTAAGGTAGGATCGTATTGCTATAAACTTCCCTCTTAGAACTGCTTTTGCTGCATCCCATAGGTTTTGGGTCGTTGTGTCTCCATTGTCATTTGTTTCTAGGTATTTTTTGATTTCCTCTTTGTTTTCTTCAGTGATCTCTTGGTTATTAAGTAGTGTATTGTTTAGCCTCCATGTGTTTGTATTTTTTACAGATCTTTTCCTGTATTTGATATCTAGTCTCATAGCGTTGTGGTCAGAAAAGATACTTGATACAATTTCAATTTTCTTAAATTTATCAAGGGTTGCTTTGTGACCCAAGATATGATCTATCCTGGAGAATGTTCCATGAGCACTTGAGAAAAATGTGTATTCTGTTGTTTTTGGATGGAATGTCCTATAAATATCAATTGGGTCCATCTTGTTTAATGTATCATTGAAAGCTTGTGTTCCCTTATTATTTTCATTTTGGATGATCTGTCCCTTGGTGAAAGTGCCATGTTAAAGTCCCCTACTATGATTGTGTTACTGTTGATTTCCCCCTTTATGGCTGTTAGTATTTGCCTTATGTATTGAGGTGCTCCTATGTTGGGTGCATAAATATTTACAATTGTTATATCTTCTTCTTAGATCGATCCCTTGATAATTATGTAGTGTCCTTCTTTGTCTCTTCTAATGGTCTTTATTTTAAAGCCTATTTTGTCTGATATGAGAATTGCTATTCCAGCTTTCTTTTGGTTTCCTTTTGCATGGAATATCTTTTTCCATCCCCTTACTTTCAGTCTGTATGTGTCTCTAGGTCTGAAGTGGGTCTCTTGTAGACAGCATATATATGGGTCTTGTTTTTGTATCCATTCAGCCATTCTATGTCTTTTGTTGGGAGCATTTAGTCCATTTACATTTTAGGTAATTATCGATATGTATGTTCCTATTCCCATTTTCTAAATTGTTTTGGGTTTCTTACTGTAAGTCTTTTCCTTCTTTAGTGTTTCTTGCCTAGCGAAGTTCCTTTAGCATTTGTTGTAAAGCTGGTTTGGTGGTGCTGAACTCTCTCAGCTTTTGCTTGTCTGTAAGGTTTTAATTTCTCCATCAAATCTGAATGAGATTCTTGCTGGGTAGAGTAATCTTGGTTGTAGGTTTCTCTCCTTCATCACTTTAAACATGTCCTACAAGTCCCTTCTGGCTTGCAGAGTTTCCGCTGAAAGATCAACTGTTAACCTTATGGGGATTCCCTTGTGTGTTATTTGTTGTTTTTCCCTTGCTGCTTTTAATATGTTTTCTTTGTATGTAATTTTTGATAGTTTGATTAATATGTGTCTTGGTGTGTTTCTCCTTTGATTTATCCTGTATGGAACTCTCTGTGCTTCCTGGACTTGATTAACTATTTCCTTTCCCATATTAGGGAAGTTTTCAACTATAATCTCTTCAAATATTTTCTCAGTCCCTTTCTTTTTCTCTTCTTCTTCTGGAACCCCTATAATTCGAATGTTGGTGTGTTTAATATTGTCCCAGAGGTCTCTGAGACTGTCCTCAGTTCTTTTCATTCTTCTTTTTTTTATTCTACTCTGCAGTAGTTATTTCCACTATTTTATCTTCCAGGTCACTTATCCGTTCTTTTGCCTCAGTTATTCTGCTATCGATCCCATCTAGAGTATTTTTAATTTCATTTATTGTGTTGCTCATCATTGTTTGTTTGCTGTTTAGTTCTTCTAGGTCATTGTTAAGTGTTTCTTCCATTTTCTCTATTCTGTTTCCAAGATTTTGGATCATCTCTGCTATCATTATTCTGAATTCTTTTTCAGGTACACTGCCTATTTCCTCTTCATTTGTTAGGTCTGGTAGGTTTTTATCTTGCTCCTTCATCTGCAATGTGTTTTTCTGTCTTCTCATTTTGCTTATCTTACTGTGTTTGGGGTCTCCTTTTTGCAGGCTGCAAGTTCGTAGTTCCCGTTGTTTTTGGTGTCTGTCCCCAGTGGCTAAGGTTGGTTCAATGGGTTGTGTAGGCTTCCTGGTGGAGGGGACTAGTGCCTGTGTTCTGGTGGATGAGGCCGGATCTTGTCTTTCTAGTGGGCAGGTCCACATCTGGTGGTGTGTTTTGGGGTGTCTGTGGACTTATTATGATTTTAGGCAGCCTCTCTGCTAATGGGTGGGGTTGTGTTCCTATCTTGCTAGTTGTTTGGCATAAGGTGTCCAGCACTGTGGCTTGCTGGTCGTTGAGTGAAGCTGGGTGCTGGTGTTGAGATGGAGATCTCTGGGAGATTTTCGCCATTTGATATTATGTGGAGCTGGGAGGTCTCTTGTGGACCAGTGTCCTGAACTTGGCTTTCCCACCTCAGAGGCACAGCACTGACTCCTGGCTGCCACAGCAAGAGCCTTTCATCCACACGGCTCAGAATAAACGGGAGAAAAAGTAGAAAGAAAGAATTAGTAGAAGTAGAAAGAAAGAAAGGAGGGAGGGAGCAAGGAAGGAAGGAAGAAAGGAGGGAAGGAAGGAAAGAAAGAAGGAAAGAAAGAAGATAAAGTAAAAATAAAGTAAGTAAAATATAATAAAGTTATTAAAATAAAAAATAATTACTAAGAAAAAAATTTTTTTAAAAAAAACAGACGGATAGAACCCTAGGACAAATGGTGGAAGCAAAGCTATACAGACAAAATCTCACACAGAAGCATACACATACACACTCACAAAAAGAGGAAAAGGGGAAAAAATCATAAATCTTGCTCTCAAAGTCCACCTCTTCAATTTGGGATGATTAGTTGTCTATTCATGTATTCCACAGATGCAGGGTACATCAAGTTGATTGTGGTCCTTTAATCCGCTGCTTCTGAGGCTGCTGGGAGAGATTTCCCTTTCTCTTCTTTGTTCTCACAGCTCCCAGGGGCTCAGCTTTGGATTTGGCCCCGCCTCTGAGTGTAGGTTGCCGGAGGGCATCTGTTCTTTGCTCAGACAGGATGGGGTTAAAGGAGCAGCTGCTTCGGGGACTCTGGCTCACTCAGGCGGGGGGGTGAGGGAGGGGCATGGAGTGCTGGGCGAGCCTGCGGCGGCAGAGGCCAGCGTGACATTGCACCAGCCTGAGGCGCGCCGTGCGTTCTCCCGGGTAAGTTGTCCCTGGATCCCTGGACCCTGTCAGTGGCGGGCTGCACAGGCTCCCTGGAAGGAGGGTGTGGATAGTGACCTGTGCTCGCACACAGGCTTCTTGGTGGCGGCAGCAGCAGCCTTAGCGTCTCATGCCCGTCTCTAGAGTCCGCGCTTTTAGCTGCGGCTCGCACCCGTCTCTGGAGCTCCTTTAAGCAGCGCTCTTAATCCCCTCTCCTCGCACACCAGGAAACAAAGAGGGAAGAAAAAGTCTCTTGCCTCTTCAGCAGGTCCAGACTTTTCCCCGGACTCTTTCCCGGCTAGCCGTGGTGCAGTACCCCTTCAGGCTGTGTTCACGCCGCCAACCCCAGTCCTCTCCCTGTGCTCCTACCAAAGCCCGAGCCTCAGCTCCCAGCCCCGCCCGCCCCGGCGGGTGAGCAGACAAGCCTCTCAGGGTGGTGAGTGCTGGTCGGCCCTGATCCTCTGTGCGGGAATGTCTCTGCTTTGCCCTCCGCACCCCTGTTGCTGTGCTCTCCCCCACGGCTCCGAAGCTTTCCCCGTCCGCCACCAGCAGTCTCCACCCGTGAAGGGGCTTCCTAGTGTGTGGAAACCTTTCCTCCTTCACAGCTCCCTCCCACTGGTGCGGGTCCCGTCCCTATCCTTTTGTCTCTGTTTATTTTTTTTTTCTTTTGCCCTACCCAGGTACGTGGGGAGTTTCTTGCCTTTTGGGAGGTCTGAGGTCTTCTGCCAGTGTTCAGTAGGTGTTCTGTAGGAGTTGTTCCACGTGTAGATGTATTTCTGGTGTATCCGTGGGGAGGAAGGTGATCTCCGCGTCTTATTCTTCCACCATCTTTCCCTCGTCCTCCTACAGCTAATTTTAATGATGCTAATTAATCTTTTGTTCTTCAGAGACCCTAAGATAAGTATAAACTCTATCCTCATTTATTCTTTTCCTATCAAGTGTAATTGATGTTTTTAATTAATTAAATATAATACAGTCAGTTTTCCTATAACCCTACGTATGTAGTCCTAAAATTGCTGGCTGTGAAATATTGAGCAATAAAATACTCTGGGTTTACAGAGAGGAAAATAGAAACTTAATAACAATGGTAGCACAGTTTCATATATGTTAAATTCTTAAGAAGTACATAAATCTATAATAAATATGTCTCTTTGCCTTGAAAAAGAACTGTAATTTACTTGTGGAAATGGGCATCAGAAGAGATGAAACTCCTGAGTTACTGAAGTGGTGGAAGTAGGGTAATCTGAAATCAGAATGAAAGTTATGACACCAAATATGGATGGGTGGGGCTCATAACACATGTGGTACCCTGAAGTAGCTGGTAGATGTGTATGTTTATGTGTTGCTATGCTGTTGGGTTCAGCTTTTTTGCAGTTTTCTGTGTTCGCCTCATGTTTCTCATGAAGAAAATTATAAGCAAACGTAAAATTCATCCTATGCTTAAACTGTTCCCATGATATCAATTGCAATGGAACAAGTTCCATTTTCCAAACAAGCATTATAGTGGAACTAATTGTACTTTAAATTACTCATCTCTTGAAACCCATTCTCTTAATTCATTTACTGAGTTTAGACAAAAAATTCCGTTCTTGTTTCTTTGATGCTTGTAACATATTTGACCCATTCTTTTCAATGTTGAGCTTCAGAAACCACACTTCCAGATTATGAGACCAATGTGAATCCTTCAAATTAATGGAAAGTTTCTAAAAGAGAACTGTCGTGCTGTTTCAGACTGTTTCGGATCATATAATTTTAATTTCTTCTCTAGGGAGCAAACTTGGAAATGGACAAAACAAATGAAGATATATTTACTAACAGGTTATTGTTGGAATTAATGATCTAGTGCCCTTTCACTCCTGTGGAAATAAGAACCACAGGATCCTAAAAGGATCCTTTGCTAACCTACTTTATTGTATTTACCTCCAAATGTCAACCTTTGTCACTGTCCCAGGCTTATTCTCTAAATGACAGATTTGTGGTATTTGAAATTTAGTGCATAAAATAAAGAGAACCCAGGCTAGTAATGGGCAGATGTCAATACTTCACTGTCAAATGAGTGGAGGAAAGAGATTAAAGGAGGTCTTGACCATTTACTGCAACCATTTTTAATTGTCCACTATTCTTTAAAAGGTGAATAGCAATCCAATTTTTTTATCAATTCATTTTAACAAATAAATAGTGTTAAACACAATAGAGATTTCATGGGACTCAATTCCTTCTATTCACAATTGTCAGTTCTTCCCAGAATTTAAAGGTAGATTATGAATATATCCTGTTAGCACCCTCATTGTACTAGCAACTGATTGCAGGGACCAATGAAGCTCTTCATGATAGCTGCTTTGCAGTTCCAGTTTGTTCTGATATCTGGTTAAAGAAAAGCAAATAAGACATCAAACATCATTAGTATTTTATATAAATATATGCATATGTTGTATGTATGTTTTTTAAATAATTGCTTTATTTCAGGGTCATGGGCAAACACTGTAAGATTCCAGCATTTTTACATTTCCCCCCATGCAATTATCTAACTTAAACAACTGAAAGTTTGTGTTTATCATTTACTCAAAGATTATGAGTTCTGTTCTCCAAAAGGAAATTTAAACCATGTCAAATCCAGTATTTCTTTCTTATATAGGTTAGGTGAAGTTTCAAATAGATAGCTGCTGTAGACTGAATGTTTGTGTCTCCCCAAAATCCATGGCAGCCACGTAGGGGATCTCGAAAGCAGACACCAGATAAACAAATGCACTCTGGCAGCTCCAGGTTGATATGCAGGTAGGACACCTGCTGGTGGCGCTCCTGCAGGCTGTGCAGCAGCAAAACCTGGCTCAGAATCTCCCTGGTCCAGCCTCTTGAGTGAATGTCCAGCAGGGCATTGTGAACACCCTTCAATTCATCCTAAGTCTCACCTTCAATGTTCTCAGAAAAGCCTTTCCTCATCCCACAAGCTTTTCATATCAAGAACTTTTCCTTTATAAGCATGTATCATACACATATAAAAGAGCAACAGTTCTTTGTTTATCACTTTATACCTAGCCCTGCAACAGTACCTGGAACAGTAACTACTTGTTGAGTTAATGGAATGGGGCCACTAATTATTGAACTACTAAAAAGGGACACCCAGGATGATTTCTTAGTGGTATCAGTCATTCTGTGATGCATACTAGGATGGACTGAATTATGTCCCTCCAGAATTCATACATGGAAGCTCTGTCCTCTTCCATGTGACTGTATCAGAGCTAGGGCTTTAAAGAGGTGATTTTGGTTAAATGAGGTCATAAGGGTGGAGCTCTTGTCTGACACAATTTGTGTCTCTATAAAAAAAAAGCACCAGAGAGTTTGTTTTCTCCACCTCTTCATACACACATAGAGGAAAGGCCATGTGAGCGCACATAGACAGTGGCCATTTGCAAGCCAAGAAGAGAGCTCTCATCAGAATCCAACCATACTGGTGCCCTGATCTCGGATTTCTAGTCTTCAGAACTGTGAGAAAATAAATTTCTGTTGTTTAAGCTACTCAGTCTATAGTATTTTGCTATGGCAGCCCAAGCTGACTAAAATATTACCTTATGTCCATGCAAATCTTCTAGGCGCTAGTAGACAGTATTTTCAAGATTATATTGGACCAGTTATTTGAAGAGATTTTTATCTTTGGGAAAGTAGGTTAAGCCTCCTCACCTATCAAATGATTTATAGGAGGATCACAAAGAAAAAACCCACAAAATTCACAAAGTGCTATTGTAATGAATATAAAAGAACATAAAGCTTAATGAGCTGCATTCAGCAGACATAAGAATTAGGTAAAGCCATTAATTTAATGGGAGATGTTAGGTTATAACCACCTAGATACCCCTTCTTCCCAAGATTAAAAGTAAAGTTGTTACGTATGTTTTTGCATTTTAGATATAGAATAATGTTGAATCTTAAAACTTGTATTTGTCAGCTATCTGGTATTATTATTTTTAAAAAGGTAGTCAGCTTAGGAAATGTCAGATGTAATATTTTGTAGTTTCAAGTAAGATAACCTAAATATAAATGATATTTGATATAGGATTTTATTTTTGAATAATTTTTCAAGCTTAAAATGAACCAACATGTTCACTATTTAAATTCTAACAAATTCAGGCAGCTCTGATGAATGTTGTTACTTTGCATTATTCCTCACTTCCTTAAGCATACCCAGTGATGAAAAGAAATTATAGGTAATGTTATGCATAAAAATATAGGAATACACAATTAATAAGATTAAACACTCTCAGTTTTTTGTTTCTTAAGGCACATTTATAATAAAAGTTTGAGAAGGCAGAAATATGTTGCATTGTATGTGTACAGGTAGCTTCTTATGGTAATATGTTCATCTTTAAGCACATTACATGATTTTAGCTTCCATCACGTAATTTATTAATGCTGCATTTCCCAAAATGATGTTATTAATCCATTACACCAAGACAAGGTAAAGAGTGCTATATCCAGTAGTGATGTCTGATTTGAGACACCTGCCCTTAATTAATTGTTGGCCACATTGAAAAGTTAACTGACCTATATAAGAGTTGGGGGTTTTTGTGGGGGGAGGGCATGTTACAGAGACATGGTCTTGCCATACTAACATGGTTGCCCTAATACATTATTTTAACCAAACACAGATAAGAGCTCAACAATGTAAGAGGAACACATTCTAGTGGAAAAGAAAGGAAAAGAAAACAAAATATACCTTGACAGGATATTAAGAATAGGCAATGTTTAATGCTCCTTTACTGTATGTACTAGAGTTATGGCCAGCCATCAGCTGCTAGGCAACCGTCTCGCTGCTGTTACACCTACGTTTTCTATTGCCCAATTGATTAGAAATTCAGACCTAGGAAGGTCCAATAAGCACAGCATGAACCTGAACAGACTTTGCATTAGACTTCAATATAGTAGAAAAAATTCTTTTTTTAAAACTGACATGATACTAGAAGCAATTTTCACAACTTAGTTATTATTCCCAACTGTAGTGCCTCACTGATCAAATAACACATGTTATTAACTCCATAAAGAGGATTTAAATCACTCCTCTCACCCACCCTCTCTCATTCCCTCAACTGTTTGCTTTCTACCACTACATATAGATGATATAAACAAATATTTATTTATTTATTGTTTATTTTGGCTGCAGTGGGTCTTAGTTACGGCATGCAGACTTCTTAGTTGCAGCATACAGACTCTTAGTTGTGGCATGCAGACTCTTAGTTGTGACATGCGGACTTCTTAGTTGCAGCATGCGAACTCTTGGTTGCAGCATGCATACAGGATCTAGTTCCCTGACCAGGGATTGAACCCGGGACCCCTGCATTGGGAGCACAGAGTCTTACCCACTGCACCACCTGGGAAGTCCTGATACAAACAGTGACAGAAATAGAAACAGAGATAAGGATTTATCTTTTTCCATCTGTAATGCTCAGATTTCTCCTCTCCCCTGCTGTCAGATACCTACCTTAAACAACTCAGTTTACCTTTAGTTTTTTATTATTTTCACATTTCCTTCATATGTCTCTTCTTTCTTCTGTCCTCTGACCAAGATCTTTAACAGACTCGTGAAGAAAACTGAGTATATGTTGAGCTGGGGTAAGGCTACTTGCTACCTAAGGCAGCCTTCCTGCCAAGTTGGCCTACACCATAGAAGAAGCTGTTTAAAAGCCACTGGATAAATCAGAATTTTGTATTTATAATAAGTTCCTTTTATATTTTTCTGATTTAGTTCTATATCCATATTGACTCTTCTCTTTACTTCAAGAGTTTTCCTCATCTAGTACTTGCTTTGATCTCTGCTGTCATCATGTTGCCTACTTGCATACTTGACCTACCCTTTACACCAATGACCCTCAAAATTTCAAATTTGTATACATAAATTTTCCCTGTGACACCTGTTAAAATTCAATTCAAGACACATTCCTAGCAATTCTGATCCTGAAATACCTATATTCTCAGTCTACTCTGAGTAATGCTTAGCAATTTTTATTTAAATTAGTTCAACTTTGTCCTTTGAATTAGGAATAAAGAGAGGTATTCATAACTTCATCTAATCCCAGGGGAAGATATGCTTATGTGAAAGAAAAAAAACACATTCATGTACACTGTATATTTTATATCATTGAATCCAGATATATGTATACGATTCTAGACACTTATGAGCATATTTTCTTAATAAATAATGGATAAAAGATAGAAACCAAAATCATGACTGAATGGATGAAACAACATAAATCCAATCTGAAATAGATAATGGTCTCATAAGATAGAATACATATAATGAGAGTGGGAGAATGCCATTTCTATACTACAATTTTTTCAGTATTCAAGTAGATTTGTAGCATGTTACAACAATAAAAATTGTTGAATATTATTCAGATACCAAAAATAAATGTAGAGTAGTCAAATGAAATTGGTTGTATAAAGCAGATGAGATATTAGAAAGTTATAATAGCTGTCATACACTGGGATAAAATATCTGTATCTTCTTTCCTACTTGGTAAATGAGCAAGACAAACTTTTATAAAATGTTTCTTTTCATATGAGATTTTAGTTAGTCTTATTTTTTTGGCATAGCCTCCTGTTGCCTCTGACAGTGTCCATTTAATTTGATGAATGTGTGTTTTTGTTCAATGCAAAATAGCTGAAATAACCTAAAAGGCCTAATCCTCCTGATGTGCTCTGAATTTACAAAAACTTCTAAAAACACGATGGATGAAGCCAGGTATATTCTGTGTAATTGAAGCTGTCAAAATACAGAGTTGGAGGCTATTTGGCTATTGGAATAAAGGAATGGAGTATGACAACTGAAGAGTATAATACATCCTTCTAAATAGATATGCCCCCTTTTGGAGACCTTACTGGGCATAAAAATGGAAGCCCTACAATAACTGTGAAAAATACACTGTGAAATGTAGCTATAAAATTGATTCAATTAAAGATGGTCAAGAGAAAGATTATTGAACCCAATGTGAGAAATTGTGGTATCTATTATGATATTTAAAATATGACAGGTAGAGGGAAATGATGTAGTCCAATAATTTATAGAGGAATTTTCTTTGTCATTTAAAAGAAATAATAAGGAGCAAACATTATAGTGTATTAAACGGTATTTCTAGTTATAAAAGGTATTTATTCAATTGCTTCTCCAACAAATATTTATTGAGCACCCACTATCAGTTAGCCACTGAAGGAGGCACCAAGGATGCAAAAATAACTGGGATACAGTCCCATTTCTTGAAGAATTCAACTAGGCTAGGGAGAAGAGAAAAGTAAAAAGTCAAATATTGATATAGATATAAGATAAATATAGGTAGATAATAGACAGATAGAGGTAGGTAGATAGATAGTATATATTATCAAAACTAGACGTTGAAGGAGCTCTTAAATTCATACAGAAGGAAGAGGGCTCAGAAAAGCTTTTGCAGGTAATACTTGAGCTAAATATTGAAGGATAAATAAACACCCCATTGAGGACCATCTATTTGAGGGCAAGGCAAGTTCAAAGATAGTTCAATATGGCTGGCATATAGAGTGCAAATGGCAATAAAATACTCCTCGGTTCTTATCCTGCATTTGACCTGCATTTGATAAACAAATATTATTTTTGCTTCCATTCACCAAAAAGTAACACCCTGAAAAGGAAATTAAGAACACAATTTCATTTATAAGAGGATCCAAAAGAATAATATACCTGAAAGTAAATTTACCCAAGGAAACGAAAGTGTTATAAAATGAAATCTACAAAACATCTCTGAAAGAATTCCTAAATACCTGGAAAGACATTTCATATTCATGGATTGGCAGACATAATATTGTTAAATGGCAATACTAACCAATTGATCTACAGATTCAATGCAATTTCTTAAGATTCCAGTGGCCTTTTTTTTGCAGAAAGACCAGTCCTCAAATTGACATGGAATCGCAGTGAGCTCCAATAAGCATAAGTAGTTATTAGAGTGTTGAAAATTATCACTCCACACCCACTAAGATGACTGTAATTTAAAAAAGTAACAAGTGTGGTAAGGATGTGGAGAAGTCAGAACCCTAATATATTGCTGGTGAGACTGCTTCATCTACTATTAAAAACATTTTGGGGTTTTCTCACAATGTTAAATGTAGAATTATCATATGGCCCAGTAAGTCTACTCCTAGGTATATATGCAAAATAACTGAAAACAGATACTCAAACAGATACATGCACACATGTATTCAGAGCAACACTATCCCAAAATATAGAAACAAAACAAATCCATCAGCAGGTTAATGGATACACAAATAGTATATATGTGTGTGTCTGTGTGTGTGTATATATATATATATAGAGAGAGAGAGAGAGAGAGAGAGAGAGATTTATTTTAAAGAATTTTCTCACAAATTTGTGAAGGCTTGGCAAATTCAAAATCTGCAGCATAGGCAGGCAGACTGGAGACCCAGGGAAGAGTTGCAGTTTGAGTCCAAAAGCAGTCTGCTGGCAGAATTTCTTCTTGCTTGGGAAAGTGAGTCTTTTTCTGTTAAGGCCATTAACTAGTTGGATGAGGCCTACGTACATTATAAAGGATAATCTGCTTTACTCAAAGTCTACTGATTTAGATGTCAATCTTATTTTAAAAATTCCTCCAGAAACATATAGAATAATGTTTGACCAAATACCTGGGTACTGTGGCCCAGCCAAGTGGACACATAAAATTAACCATCATGCATACAATGGGATATTATTCAGCCATAAAAAAGGACCAAGTACTGATTAATGCTACAACATGGATGAACCTGGAAAGCGTTTTACTAAGTGAAAGAGGTCAGACACAAAACCACATATATTCTGTGATTCCATTGATGTGACATATGCAGAACAGGTAAATCCATAGGACAGAAGGCGTATTGGTGGTTGACAGGGCTGGGTGGAATGGGGACTTGGGAGTTACTACTTAATGAGTATGTAATTTGTTTTTGAGGTGATGAAAAAGTTTGAAATTAGGTAGAAGCAGTAGTTGTGCAACACTGTGAATATATTGCAACTGAATTATACACCTTAAAATGGTTAATTTCATGTTATATGAATTTCACCTCAATTAAAAACAAGATAAAATTTACATGCAGAAAAACATATACATTAAATATTTATATTTCTGTGTTTTTCACTAACAGATTCAACCATACAAACAATACCCAAATCAAGAAATAAAATGCTTCTTTTATCTCAGAAAGTTGCCTTGGGTCACCTCTCCAGTCACTGTCCCCACAAACAACTACTCTTACGAACTTTAAGATTATAACTTAGTTTTGCCTGCTTTGGAATATCATATAAATGAAATTATACAATATGTACTCTTTTCTATCTGACATCTTTCAATCAGCAGGAAGCTTTTAAGATTCATCCAGGTTGTTGCATTCACAGATATTTTCTTCTTTTTTTATTGCTGAAGAATATTCTTTTAGAGAAATCTATCATATTTTGATTATCCATTCTTTTGTTGATGGATATTTATTCTTTTCCATTATTTGGAAGTTATTAAAGTTGCTCTAAACAATCTTGCATAAATTCTTGTGCACTTGTTCATTTCTTTTAGGTAAATACCTAGGAATGAAATTTGGGTTATACAATAGGCACAGTGTTTATTAGAAATTGCCAAAAAATTTATGAAGAGGTTGTGCTTATTACACTCACACAAGCGATGTATGAGAATTCAGATAGCACTCCATCCTTATCGTTCTTTTTAATATAACTTGGAAGTTAACCATAGTTTTAATTTACATTTTCATTACAATTAATGCAGCTATCATGAGTTTTAGCGTGAGTTTTTTGGCCATGTGTGTATTTGTTCCTTGTATGAAAGTTCTGTTCAAATTATTTGCTCATGTTTTAAACGAATGTGTTTGTATTTCATTTTATTACAGATTTGTAGGCTTTCTTTATACATTCTGAGTACAAGTTCATTGTCTGACATATGGACCATAAATATGGTTTAACTTTTTATTTTACCAATGTTGTCTTTTAATGACAAGTAGTTTTTAATGTTAATAAAATCTAATTTTTTATGGTTAATATTTTTACTGTTTCACGTAAGACATAGTATTTTTAAGAGGACTTATGATTTTAGCTTTTACGTGTAGATCTATATTCTACCTGCCATCATTGTGTGCATGTGTTTGTGTCTCTGTGTGTGTGTGTGTGTGTGACTTGAGGTAGGAGATCAAAGTTCATTTATGCAATATGGCAATCCAATTGTTCCAGCAACATTTGTTGAAAAGACTTTCCTTCCTCCATAAAATTGTAGTGGCACCCTTATATTGCATTGGCCTATTTTTGAACTTACTCTTGGGTTTCACAGATCTACATATCTATCCATTTACCTATCTCACACTGTCATTTCTACAGTATCTTAAAAGAGGATCGTAAAATCAGTCTCTGTGATTCAAACTAGTATCCCAACTGTCTGGAAACTACAGAGCGCAGGAAAACACCCATCCACAGATTGTGACATTCAATCATCTATCCCTGCTTTTTTTCTCTCTGTCATGTTTTTGAGGATTATGCCTCGATTGTTGACAGGAGCAATATATATTAAAATATATTATTGTATATTTATCCTTTCCATTTCTTTTAAATGATCGCCTCTCAGCACCATCTGCTTATCTTCCTGAGGGGATGTGCTGTGCTTATTTTTTTTATAGCAGAAATATAAAAAGAGAGAATGGGTCAAGCTTTAAATTTAATTACAAAAAAGAGAGAAATTTGAAGAGTTTCAAAAGTGAGGTTTAATGGACAGATATTTTCTAAATGCTTTATGCTGCTTAGGATACCATGAACCAGGATTGGAAGTATAAAAGAGAGAAGTATGCTATGGTCAAGATTAGGAGTTTCATTTTAAAATATGCCTGCAAACCGCTTGGTACTTGTCCATCAAATAGTGGAGACTAATTCTCTTCCACTTATGTATAGGCCAACTTTTGTGAACCTCTGCAAATAAATAGACTTAATATTAAAGAAACTGCTTGACTTTTGATGCTAAGTTAGAAAAAATCTGATTCTTTCTCTTGGGATGTTCTTCTTGGCAACCCAACCATCATATTGTGAGGTGACCAAGACACATGGTGAGGCACAAGTCAGATTACCCAATAGCACTATCTTAGTTAACAACTTACAGCCAACACTAGCCAAGAGATATGTGATTGAATCAGCCTTCAGATCATTCCAGCATCCAGCTTCTAGCATCCAATAATCTCCACCTAATGCCAAGTGAGACAAAAATAAGTTGTACCCTCAAAGCCCTACCCAAGGGCTTCCCTGGTGGCGCAGTGGTTAAGAGTCCACCTGCCAATGCAGGGGACACGGGTTCGTGCCCTGGTCTGGGAAGATCCCCCATGCCGCAGAGCAGCTGGGCCCATGAGCCATGGCCACTGAGCCTGCGTGTCCGGATGCTGTGCTCTGCAACGGGAGAGACCACAACAGTGAGAGGCCCGCGTAACGCAAAAAAAAAAGCCCTACCTAAATTACATATTTGTGAGCAAAAAGAAAAAAAGGTTTTGTTCTGAACGCTAAATATTGCACTGGTTTGTCTTAAAGCAATGCATAGCTAAAATAGATTTGGGTACCAGGAGTGGTGCTTCTACAGTAAAACACCGAGAACAGGTTAGAGTGGCTTAAGCCCAGGTGGTGGGAGAAACTGGAAGGACATTGAGGAGAGCGTTGGTGACAGCCTGAAGAGCCTAAAGAGACTGTTAGTGGAAGCTTGGTGGCACTTCAGGAGGGTGTTGGTGGGAGACTAAAGGAACATGAGAAAAATGTTATTGGAAGGTGGAAAGTTGAACGGTATTGTCACCTTTGTTAACATGAAAAATAGAAAAAATGAACTTGATGATCTAATTAAGAATATTCCAGACAGAGTGTTAAAGTTGCCATCTGGCTTCTTCTGGTTGCTCATTTTAAAATATGAGACAAGAGAGATAGGATTTAAAAAAAAACAAACACAGTTTTTTTTAGCATAAATGAACCAGAACTTTCAGGGTTTGACAATAAAGCCATTTGTCATCCACACACTCTGCTATTAGCAAATGACTCTGAAAAATTAAAAATGTTTTCTGAGCTGAGATCAAATTCAGGGCACTGCCAGGAAAATACAGTCTTGAAGACTAAAGCCGTGACTATAAAACCCTTTGTTACAACCACAGAAATATGTATTGGTACTTCAAACAGACAACGCTTCCTCTAAACATCTTAATGTCACACCACACTGATCCTCGTTATTAAATAATAGAGACTCTCAAAATCCTGAGGACTTTCTCCACACAACCTTACTGGAAAGCAGTGTTAAAGTAATTAAACGTGGAGGCCATTAGAATGAAGTGGTAGTCAATGCCTTGGTAGCCCCAGTAAGCAAACCAAAACCTAAGCCTGAGAAGATCTGCTCAAATACAAGAAAGTGAAAATTAAGAACAACCAATCACAGGTTTTCTCAAATAAGGCAACTGCTTAAGCTGTAATCAATCAAATAACTTCCTTGCTTTGCTTCTATATCTTCTTTATAAAAATCTTTCCCCTAACTCCTGTCAGTGGAGCGCTCCTAACCACTTTCCCTTTGGTGCTTCCCAATTGAAATTCCTGTTGGTCAAATAAACTTTTCAGCATTTTAATATGCCTCAGTTTACATTTTAACAATAGAGATGGACTTATCTTGATGAGATTTGTGAGTGTGGCTTTTGTCTAGTGGAACAAATACTATTAATACTCATGGAAAACCTGCAAAAACTTTAAGAGAATATATTTGCAGAAATATTGCCAGCTTGGACTAAGAGGGACAGAGGCAGAAGAAAATAGAGTCTATTAGACCTTTGAACTTGTGTGGGCAAAGGAATATGCTGAGAAAACTGTCCAGCTGCAAATACCAACCATTTAATGGAAAAGAAATGCAAATTCAGATAGTAGAATCAACAACCTTAAAGGTGGATCCCAGAGCCATACAGAATCATGCCCAGGCCATAAGATTAATTAACTAATCAAGAAGTTGGCAGCATGGTCTTCGCTGGATTTCAGTTTGCTAATACATGTGATTTTTGTGTGCCTCACTTCCTTCCCTTTTTGAGTGAGATGTCATCCCAGGCCAATATCACCATGATGTGTTATTTGTGTTGAGTGGGGGATGATTAGATAGTTTGTCTTTATAGCTCACAGGTCTTCAGGTACAGGGGAATTGTCCGGGAATGGCTATAGTGGAGGAACTGTGCCTGAAAAAGACTCCTCCACATCTGGACTCAATTTAGATAATGAAATGGTGAACTTTAAGCTGAACATGATTCCATAATATATGAGACTTTCTTAGGGTCATGGGAGAGGGAATTGTATTTTACATGTGAGAAGAATATATAAGTAGTTCGCAGATTATGGTAATTGAAAAACATGTCTGCAAACTCATTGGCATTTCTTCCCATCAAAAGGTGGATTCTAATTTCCCTCCTTTTGAATATGGCCTGGTCTTAATGACTTGCTTCTAATTAGTCAATGTCATGGAAATGATGATTTGTGAATTTCAAAGCTGCCTTCAAAAAGACAAAGCCACTTCTGCCTTATTGTCTCCCTCTTGGAATAAACTTTGTACTCAGCCATGAAGTTTTAAGGAAGTCATGTCAATGTGGAGAGGCCAGGTGTAGGTGCTTTGACTGGCATCCCCCTCCACTTAAGTTCCCAGGCAATGGTCAGTACCAATCACTAGTCACGTGATTCACGTCATATACCTATCTGCCATTTTGGAGAAATGGAAAGGATAGAACTTGAGAAATTGACTACATAACCAGTTATCCAAAAGAATTGTTTACATGGAAAGAAGAATATTTCAAATAAAAAGATTATTTAAAACACCAAGGACATATTTCTCCACTACAGAGCACTGTGATGGCTTATAAAAGAGATCAGCTCAGTTCTGGAGAAGAGAAAATGTTCTTTTTCTGCATATATCTGAGTTTATTTCAGTAGAGCTGCAATCCCACTGCAGTTTTTGAATCCATATTTTGAATGTTCAATGAAGAGTCACAAATACATTTTGCAAAAATATGCCTATACCTTTTGCTGTTCAAGATTTTATGGTTCATTAAACTAAAATTGTGTTATAATTATGCAACATAAATATTAAAATTATGGCTTTAGTTAAATACATATGCTCTATATTACATAAATAAGGAATCAAAGGCTAAGAACATTCATTGATCTGGAGAATATAAACAAAGTATTAAAAACACAATATTAGCATGAAAATAAAGAATCACTATCTTTTCTAATGAAATGAAGGAAATATCCAGAAGGCCATAGAGCCTGTAACACATAGGAATAAAAGTACTGAAATGGCTTCTTGTAAACCATTAAATAGTTTGTAAGCTCTTTGATGGAAGAAAGAAAAAGAAATGGATCTTCTACTTCTTGTATATGTTAAAATACTAGTTCAGTTGGAAATATGAAGCTTGCTATCCAAACAGTCTCCGTTTTTTAATATCAGTGTTTCTCCCTTTCTTTCCTGCCGTTTACCTAATTTGTAGACTGTCATTTTTTCCCGCCATTGCTGTTTTAAGCTTGTTTGGAAATAGGGCAAAATATACAAGGTAACCAGAATAATTTGTGTGCATATAATTTCAGAGGACAGTTACTTAAGAAGTTCCAAACTCCTAATGCCTTTCATTTTCTATTCTTGCTATTACTGATTATTAATAAAAGGATGATGGGTTTCAGTTGCACCTTGTTCTTTGAAGAAAACAGTAAGTGTATAAGTAGGAAGGAAACTTGACTGGCTTTAAAAAGGACATTCAGATTTCAGGTTATGAGGAAAATGAAAAGATTATTCTGAAGTATAAAAAATTTCATTAGCCCCCAAATCTCTAGGTGCTCCCTCCCCTCGAATCCAGCTTTATGTATTTGAGGCATTTCAGAAGTACCCACTTTTCCCATGTCCCTGTGTATGTAGATCTGTCATTAACTTGGGGAATGCTGCTAGAATGAATTTATGTACCATTACATAGTCCTTAGGATGCACTGCATTTCAGATTCAACAAAACTGCTCAACTTAAAAGAAAGAAAAAAGCTAATTAGCAGACAGTTGTAAATGGGTTTATTTACTTCAGGACCCTTGATTTCTTCCTGTTGTTCTTTAGCTTCCCTGCACTGATTTCTACATCCATCATATTTCATTTCTCTGAAATCAGCTTATATACTTAACAGTCCAGACTGGGCAATCAATGTTGATTGAAATCAACTGTAAATTGATGCATGAGGTCCACCGCTACTCCAAAAAACAGCTGTGTAAATCTAAGAGAAAGATAACTGTCAGCTTTTTCCTTAATTATGTATTTCTACATTTCCTTAAGCATACTACTGTTATAATGACCCAGTAGGCATTTGAATCTCGGAAAGAATTCACTGGGAAAACAACAAAGGTTGTATCTTCAAATCCCACCACTCTGACATGATGTTTGACAGAAGAATTTATCTCTGACTTGGTAGCCTCTCAGAAATGATTGAATTTTGGGGTACAAGGACAAGGTACATGCCACTACGGTGCCTATTGAGAATATGCTGTTCCCAAGGTAAACTCAGTAGAAACAATGCCTTTTGTCTTGCTATGGAAGAAGGGTCCTATTCTCAAAATCTTCCAACCTAGTATACTTCTGATTTCAACTTGATGTTGGTTTTATGAAAGAAGGCTGACAGCAATGAGAGACAAGATTGTTTCATTTCTCTCACAATAGGTTATATATGTTTGGCTTTCAGAGTTGAAACTAGGGAACCTGCAATTGCCTTTGTTGCCCTGAATTGAGTATAAACCAACATCTCCTTCCATGAGAGGGATTCATTTGCTCTGCACCATTTTTCCGCCTCTTCTACCTTTTGCCTACATGAAATCCCTCTCTCCTTGCTACCAAAAGAAGGTCACAAAAACACTAAAGTGTAACAGTTATTTGTCTCTGTAGTTTTACTTCAGCTTCATAAAACATTGTTTTGTCTTTATGTGGCATATTTTTAAATATATTTTGTATTTTAGAGCAGTATTAAGATTACAGCAAAAGTGAGCAGAAGATATAGTGATTTCTCTTAATACTCCCTGCCCTCACGAAAGCGCAGGCTCTCCCACTATCAAAATCCCTCACCAGAGTGGTACATTTCTTACAATTGATCAACCTACATTATTGACACAATGCTATAACCCCAAATCCATATTTTACATTAGAGTTCTGTCTTGGTGGTGTATATTCTATGGCTTTTGAGAAATGTATAATGGCATGCATCCACCATTATACTATCATACAGAATAGTTCCACTGCATAAAAATGTTCTATGATCCACCTGTTTTCTCCCCACCCTCCCTAACACCTGGCAGGTACCTATATTTTTGCTGTCTCAATAGTTTTGCCTTCTCCAGAATGTTGGAATCATACAGAAACCTTTTCAAATTGTCTTCTTTCACTTAGAAATATGCATTTAAGTTTTATCCATGTCCTTTCACACATAACTCATGTTGTTACTGTCACAAATTACATCTTTATACACTACTGTCACATTATCGTAGATGTATAACTCTTGGTTTATATATTTATCTTTTAAATCATGTGGAAAATAAAAAGTTACAGACCAAAAGTAAAATAATACCAGACTTCATATTTACTAAATAGTTACCTTTAGAGTTCTTTATTTCTTCATCTGATTGCAAGTTACTGTCTAGTATCCTTTCATTTCAGCCTGAAGGACTCTTATTTAGCATTTCTTGTAGAGCAGGCCTACTTGTAAATAACTCCTTTAGTTTGCTTTCTTTTTTTTTTTTAATCTTGAGATGTCTTAATTTATCCTTCATTTTTGAAAGATGGATTGGCCACACGCAAAACTCTTGTTTGACAAGTTCTTTTCCCCCTTTTCTTTCAACACTTTAAAAATGCCATCTCACCTTCATCTAGCCGCCATGGCTTCTGATGAGAAATCTGCTGTTTATCTTATTGAAGAATTCTTGTAACTGATCCTGCTTTCAAGATTCTCCTTTTGTTCTTGACATTCAACAATTTGATTATAATATGCCTCAGTGCTGTATGGGTTTTTTGTGTTTATCTTTTTTAGAGTCCATTGGCTTCCTGAAAGAATAGATACATACCTTTGGTCAAATTTGGGATATTTTCAGTCCTTAATTCTTCAAATCTTCTTTCTGGCCATTATTTCTCTCCTCTTTTTTCAGGATTCTGATTCTGTTACTGTTGATTCACTGATGGTATTTCACACATCTTAGACTCTGTTTATTATTTTCATTTTTTTCTTTCTATTTCTAAGACTGGATAATTTCAAATGACCATCTTCAAGTCACTGATTGTTTCCACTGTATGCTCAAATGTACTATTGAAACCCTCTAGTGACTTTTTCATTTCAGTTATCAAACATTTCAGCCACAGAACTTCTGTTTGGGTCTCTTTTATCATTTATTTCTCTTTGTCGATATTTTCTATTTGTTTATACATTTTTCTGCTGGTTGCCTATATGTCCTTGTTTATGGTCTTCTTAGCTCTTTGAACATATTTAAGACAGTTGATTTTAAGTCTCTGACTAGCAATTTTAACCTGTTCTTCTTCAGGTACAGTTTCTATTACTTTCTTCTGTGGATGGGCCATACATTCTTCATTTTTTACAAATTGCTATATTTTTAAACTTGACGTTTGAATATTATAATATAGTGACTTCAGAAATTTCCTCTTTCCAGTGCTTGTTTTTGTTAGTTGCTATAGGCTGTTGCTGTTTCTTTGTTAAGTAACTTTCATAAGTTATTTTTTAAAAGTCTGTATTCTTTGTCACGTGCGGTCTCTGAATTACCTGTTCCTTTACCTTGTGTTCAGATATTTTTACAGATATTTTCTTGGACTCCAAGAACCAAGAGAGAGAGAAGAACTGCAAAAAAGAAGTTTGATAGACATTTCCTTAAATACCTGTAGCAAAAAAATGAAAGAAGGAAAGGAGAGATAAGAAAATACTCTCCCTGTCTTTGTAGACTGGCTGTGTGTTGGGACACTCCTTCAGTATTTAGCCAAGCCCTTTAAAATTCTGCCTTAGTCTTCCTTTTTCTGCTTGCATTGACCCTAGACATCAGCTAGAGGTGAATGCTTAGAGTATTCTCAGGACTTTTCTACACATGCATTCTGTTTTTTTCACAATAATTAAATTGCCTGTAGTAACATGATTAGCATTTTGATTGTGAATGATCTTGAACTCTGATTTTCTCTACATTAATATTTATATTGAACAACCTAAGTATGTTTGTTTTAATTAATCAATGCTGAAACACCACCAAATATTATTTATCTTCCTTTCTATAATTTTACAGCTGTAATTCATGACTTCTCTTGTATTAATTATTAAACAAATATATTAATTCAGGAGAATTTCTGGATTAATAGAATTCCTAACACTCTTTGTGTACAAGAGTTGGGGCCCCCAAAATATTAATTATCAATATTTAAATTATATTAATTATAATACTATATTAATTATAATACATATATTATATTAATTATAATTATACTATTTATAATACTTAAATTATATGAATTATGCTGATGTTGGGGAAATGACTGTATCTTTGTTCAAATATATAGAATTTTATTCAAGGAGAAATGTCATTTTAGTTATATAGTAGTGTAATAAATGTCATGTTGACAAAGTATAGTTTAAATCCACGTTTCTGAAGAGCTTAATGATCTCATATTTTCATCAAAACAAATTCAGTATACTTTAACTTTTTTTAATCCACTTGTTCATAGTTTGAAGTTCATTTACATGGCCAATATCACGTATATGATATACTTTTCAAAAATATTTTTCTGAATATATAAGTATTTACATATATATGTAAAAATAGAAATGAATATACAAATAAATGTAACTATTATATACACACACTGTTCAAACTAAAACCAGTTCAAATATCTCAGTCACATTTTCTTTACAATTGTTTTACTAATTTAACATTATATGAATCAATAAAATATCATAATAATCATAAAAGCATAAAAGTTAAATAATGCCTTCGGATAAGTTAAACCGAATGAATTTGAAAAGGCGAGCATAGTCATAATAGAGAGCATTTACATTATGGCATTTAAGAACAGGATTCAGAGCAAGCCAGTTGGTCTCTATGCATGTCTGGGACTGAGGTATGGTGTACCTCAGGAGTGGTGTAGTGGTAAAATTTGGCTAAGATCACCAAGAAGCAGAAGTCAGTGTACAAAAAGAAATTAAAAAGCCAAAAAGCAGAGAGAAAGTGCATCTAATATTTCTGATTACTTTCCATCTAGATTCAGTCTATCTGAGGAATGATTCATCTCTTTCCTTGTATTCCAGAAGATACTTCTCAGTTCACCTAGTAACTCCCATGGTTTTAGTTTAAATCAGCTTTAGTATGTTTCTCTAATATGTAACCAAGAGAGTCTTAGTAAGATACTATACTTTTCAAATAATAAATTATAACTGACTCAAGAAACTCTTGCTTATCTGTGGACTCTGTGATTTGACCCTCATGTTTCTAGGGCACTCTCTTCTTCCAGGAAGATTCAGCTCCTTTGATCACCAGTGAGAAAACCTCAAATTTATTTCAGAACCTAAAAAAGGTTATGATCAAAAATAAAATAAGAGCAGGGCAACATGTATTTTAAGTAGCTATAGAATTGCTGATGCAGAATCAAAGGCTATTTAGTCTTTGCCATCCAGTTCAGTAATAAAATGATGAGCCAGGGGAAAAGAAAAGCTGTGGAAATATACTCTGAGTGCATATTTGCTATTCCTCTTTCAATGACTTTTATGTCATTAGTAAATCAAGAGAAGAGTACTGTATTAGCTCACCATCTAAAGGATACATCCTGATATATAATGTTTCGATTACATATCTTCTTGAGTTTTCTATGTCATCCCATAGGGCCAAGTAACTGGCAGGGAATTTCATACTACTGTTATTGATCACAGTATGAAAAGAAAGCAATAAAGAAAGACATCAACAATACATGGTACTGGATGACATGTTTATAGCATGGCTAATAAAGATGATTTGAAATAGCCCATTGACTTTTTCTATGTCCAGAACCCAGAGTAAATATATAATTTAATCTTGCTGTCTGAGTTGAAGGCATTTTCTTGTTTTGAGAATTATGACGTTATTCATGTTGCTAAAGGTAAGGCCTGCCCCAGCTTTCAATTATAAAGCTCAGTTATTAAATTTGCCTTCAAGGTGAAATGCGGCAAGGTAAATGGGAGTGATATGAGAGATTGGAGATGAAAGTTTTATCTCTGGTTACAGAACTGAAAGAAATCAACATGTGGACCCAAAGCAATATGATAGTGCCACTTAGCACATATGAGCTTCAAATTGTAACCACCACTATTTATCCCTAGTATATTTTGGAAAACTCTTTTACTTATGTTGACACCCAGGTGGCATGGTTTGGGGGGATATATGTGGAATATCCAACAGATAAATAAGTAGTCACTGGAAAAGAGCAACTTTTTTCACCTCCTTGATGAGTTTTTATTTTGAAAGAGGGATATTCAGTTTTCTCCATCAGCTATTTATTTAATACCTGTCCAATGTAGATTTTTCTTGGTGACAGGAAACTATAAATGTCAGTCCATATGATAAAATACTTGTCTATTATATGGAAGTACATTTTTGTCTAGTGATGTATTCTATTCTTATAAAGGCATCATGAAAGAAAGAGTATCTTACAGAAAATCATACTCAGTGCTTAAAAGGGTATTTAAAGAAATAAAAGTATCACAGGTTAGAGGAATCCTCTGAAATAAATAAGATAAAAATTTATAAGTACTCTATAAAAATAATTCAGCATATTTTTAATACTACAAAGCTTCATTCTCTTATCATGTAATCTACCTTGAGCCAACCTAAAGCATAATCATAAATAAACCCTATATGAATACAGTACACATTTGTCACAGAAAAAGTGTGACAAAGCCTAGACACTCTAGATTGCTTTGAGAGAGCAATTTATTGAGATAAGAAAGACAATAGAGATTATGGACATATGAGAGCAAAATACTTTTGTTTTAGTTTGTTTGGCTTTGGGGGAGGGTCTGAATAAGAGATGATACCCCTAATTTGTATGCTGAGCTGGACAACCCCACTCTCCTTCCATGTTTCTCTTACTGTCTCACTACTACCACACTCACAATACTTCTGACTTGAGATGTGTGGATGTTTTCCTCACGCCAGGCAATTCTGAGACATTAGCTGGCTGTCTTGCAGTTTAAACCAATTCTGACACTGTCTACTTAGAGAGAGCATCAGACCCCACAGGTTGGTCTCAGGAGACTGCCCCCTACTTCAGATGTCAACTGCAAGCTGTGGGTCCCCAGATTGCCCACAACTTCTGTCTGACTTTGCTACGAATCAGAGGTTCCCATGACCTCCTACCCCTTAGATCTGATTATCTAGAACAGCTCACAGAACTCAGGGAAGTACTGACTTATGTTTACTAGCTTATTAAGAAATGTGATAAAAGATACAAAGGACCAGTGAGATGAAGAGATACATAGGGTGAAGTCTGGCAGGGTCCCAAGCCTGGCAGCTTCTGTCTCCATGAAGTTGGGGTGTATCACCCTCCCAGTATGTGGCTATATTCAGCAACCTGGAATTCTCTGAATCCCATACTATTAGGATTTTTATGGAGGATTTATCACACAGACATGATCGATCATTAACTCTATTTCTAGACCCTCTCCTCAATATAGAGAAAATTTCAAGCTTCTAATTGTGGCTTTTGTCTTTCCGGTGACCAGCCGCCATCCAGGAGCCCACCCAGAGTCACCTCATTGGAACAAAAAGTGCTCCTAGTGCTATCACTTAGTAATTTACAGAGGCTTCAAGGGTTTTATGTCAGAAACTGGGGGCAGAGGCCAATATATATGTATATTTCTTATTATATCACATATACCATTTTGCACATGCAAACATACTGAAGGTGGTGATGGAAGCAACAGGTAATTTGCTATTTTATAGCTTACAGTAGAGTGTAAGAATATTCTTAATTTGCCTAAAATATATTTTGACTTAAATTATGAACAAAATCTTAGCAATTCTTAAAATTCTAACTCAAGCCCTGTCTCTATTTGCCTGACAGCTTGACCCACAGAGATGTCCTCTTCCTTTGAATTCTGCAGTACTTACTGTCCCTATTATTATTTGGTAATTGTCATAAATTGCCTTATGCTGGAAATGAGCTTCATTGTGTTTTTCTTTCACTGTCCCCACTTATACAATATGATAGAGGACTTCTGTGTAATTACATGGTTTCATATTTATACCACACCTTGTACCTTATATCTTGCACATCAAATAGTAATTGGTTTATGAATACATAAAATGCTTTTCTTCTTGTTTCATGTGGAGTTCTGGCTGGATTGATGACTCCTGAAATCCTTTTCCTCTTTAAGTTTCCAAGATATAATTTCACAGGAGAGCATTTGTAGGTTTTGATAAATGTTATTTAATTTAATTTTCTAGAAAAGCATTTAACCTTGAAATTAGATTAAATTGTACACAAATAAACGACAAATTTTACATTTATTGTCTTGTCATATTGGATGGGAATCAACTTATGAATTTACAGGTACTCCTTCTCTGGAATAAGATATTTTAGAACACATTAATCAGATTCTGGCCCCTTAATATTAGTACAAACCATCTCCCTAATGTGACTTCCTCTATCAGTAGTTCCATGATCTGTTAAATCTACTACATCAATTTTTAAATGTTTAGCCCGCCCCCCCACAAAAAAAAAAGAAAACAGAAAAAAAATTCTCACGTAGTAACCCATAGTTACTATGTGGAAAATTAACCTTTAATAAACACTTATTTTAATGACAAGAAAGATGAAAAGAAAGGAAGAGAAAAAGATGGGAAGAAAGGAAAGACTGAATGAAGACTAGATTGGAGGAAGGAAGGAAGGAAAGAAGGGCTGTTAAAGAAAAAATTTATTCTTGACACTTGTTAGAGGCATACTTTATTCAGGGGACTATCAGGATAGGTGTAGGGACCATTGTAATGGGGTTTTGCAGTGAGGGAGAGAGATTGGGCTCAACTTTGAATACAGCAAGGAAAAGTGGGAATTTATAGCCAAGGAGCTGGGAGTGGGGTTGGAGTGTGCAGTGGATAGAAAATTAATTAAGAGGAAACATCAAGGGCAAGGGGAGGATTCTGGCAAGAGATAAAAAAGGATTCTTGCTGAAGGCAGGGCAGGGTGATCAACTATCATCTAGGGGGTGGTAGAGGATGAGGAATCTGGTCAGATATCAAGGGTGGTCAGATATCCAGGGTAGGGGATTCTGGCTAAACTGACATAGCAGCATTTCTGTTAATAAAACTGGACAATAGAGAGGTGAACACAGAAGTCTAAAAGTTGAGACCTCATTGCAAAGAGCTCAGAAGAGGCTGATTAGATTTGGGTCGAGAGAATCTTTGTCACAGGAAAAAAGGAAGGAATACAAATGTAATTATGAAACTTCTTTACAAATGGCATCCATGAGTTATATAACCTTCCCAGGTGATTCTGGAAAAGAAAAAAAAAAGTCCAAATTAAGCAGTTTTAAATTTGAGGGTGTTTGTAGCACCATGATGTTGTGATTTTTGTTTTGCTAGCAAAAATTCCCAATGAACTTGCACCTGCAAAATTGCATATTGCAGAACACATTCAGCATGCCATTCTGTGTGCACAAAAGACCAGGATACACATTTAAGTAATTTTAAGGATTAAAGATATTATCATTAATTTATTATTAATATTATAAGTGTCTTGAAAGGCATAAAAAATCTGACTTGAAATTCTGGTAGCTGGAAAAGTACTATATGCATGTTGCTTCTTTTTTTTTTTTTTTTAATAGAATTTCTATCAGTTAGTTCTGTCAGCACACTTACTTTCCAAAATTGAAAACAAAATTCATAAATCAAGGTTTATCATGGAGTTTTATTTACCACTAGAATATAGCTTATTTTACTCAATATAAAACATTTATCTCTAGTAGGAACTACGCTAAAGACATTTCCATGATCCTGGGGTCTGTCTTTTATAATAGCTCAGACACTTTGGGAGCAGGGAGCTATTATATTATTGATTCTTTGCCAAGTTTCCTGGAAGTTTTAGCACATAGAAGCCCTGGCCTCAGGATTAAAAGTGGATTATATGTTCTGTTGTTTGCACTTTTATTTAACTCACCCCTTTAATTGGTCACTTATCAGGAGAATAGCACCAAACTCACAGTAGACATAAAGTTTTGCTTTTCCCAAAGCCTGTGAAACTGGCCTAGCTGGTCTGAATATTTATGGAGTATTACAGTATCCCTCTGGATTCTGATTCTATTTTTTCCTAATTCTTCAGTAGCTAATATAATTTTTTTGCATAGCAGAGAAAGATTAATCACAGATGTGCTGAATATCTTAAATACAGTAGTATCCAATATTTTTGCATATGCGTGTTTCCTTTCCTGCATTTGTTTTCAAGTGTTCTTCCTTTCCAATGCACTGAAATTGTTATTTCTATTTGTGAAATATATGATAATCATATGGCGCTGTGTTATTTTATCCATTGATCCCTGGTATAAGTGCTGTCAAAATTTAGCATAAAACAGTGAAAGCTCTGCCTTGCTGGGGCACAGATGGAAATGAATTTTTATTATAAGGAAATAGGAAGAGAAACCTCGCTTTTGGTTTGGTATGACGATGTATAATATATGGAATTAGTAGGGAGTTTGCCTTTATTATAAATGATAGTATGCTTAGTCACTGCCAGAACAGAAAGTGGGAGATTTTTGTTTCTAATTCTGTCTTTGGTAAAATCTAATGATATAATAAAACAGAATTATGCTCCCATAGAGATTTCTGTTGCCTTCTGGTCTAATGCGTTTTGTAAGATTTCAGAGATTTTTTTTTTTTTTTAGCCAAATTTCAACTGTTAAGGAGCGTATTGTCTATGTTAGGACCATATTGTCTGTTCTGGTTTGATTTCGTGCTCATTTATCCTCTCCTGAAATAGCCTAAATAGTGTACACACACACACACACACACACACACACACACACACACACACATACACACACAAACAAAGGATGGGGGAAAATCTTTTTTTTTTTTTTTTTTTTTTTTTTTGCAGTATGCGGGCCTCTCACTGTTGTGGCCTCTCCCGTTGCAGAGCACAGGCTCCGGACGCGCAGGCTCAGCAGCCATGGCTCACGGGCCCAGCCGCTCCACGGCATGTGGGATCCTCCCGGACCGGGGCACGAACCTGCGTCTGCTGCATCGGCAGGCGGACTCCCACCCACTGCGCCACCAGGGAAGCCCGGGGGAAAATCTTTGATAGTGTAATACACGTGAGTAGGTATCATGAGTTGAATTGTATTTTCCCCCAAAATTCATATTTTGAGTTACTAACCTTCAGTACCTTCAAAATGTGACCTTATTTGGACATAAGATCTTAACAGAGGTCATTAGAATGGGCCTCTTTGGGGTTCCTGGACCCAATTTCAACACTGGGGAGGGGGGTTCCCTCCACCTACAAGCAATTCTTTGGACACCAGCAGGGTGTCCTACAATTCAACTCAATTCTGACACTATCTACTGGCGATACTGTCAGATCCCACAGGCTAAGGGTTCATTCCTATAAGGCTGTCCCCTCTCCCCCTATGTCAGAAGCCAGTCACAAGCCTATCTTGTCACTGTACTTGACTGACCAGCTATAGATGGGGATTCCCACAAGCCCCTCCTCAGACTTCAGGCGCTACGCCCAAGTCAAGGTCGCTACCTGTACTTCTGACCAACTGTCTATAAATCAGAGGTTTCTATGATTCCCTCCTTCCTTAGGTTTGATTAATTTGCTAGAGCAGCTCACAGAACTTAGAGAAACATTTTATTTACTAGATCACAGGTTTATTATAAAAGGATATAACTTAGGAACAGCCAGATGGAAGAGATGTACAGGGCAAGGTACGGGGAAATGTTGAGGAGCTTCCGTGTCCTCTCCTGAGCATGACACTCTTCCAAAGTTTTCAAGATTTTCTTCCAAAATCTTCCAACCTGGAAACCATTCTAAAGAGGGCAAAGGTTACTTATATATTCCAACTATAGACAAGCATACCCATGTGTCCAGATCTCTTGGTTTTTCCTGAGAAAGCAGAAATCTAGATTTTTTATTTGAAACCTCCCAATTAATGCTTTTTTAAGCTATGAAATCTAAAGAAAACTTGCCTGTGCCCTTGTTTTGGACTAGTGGCTCCAATTTGCCACCTTATGCAACCCATGCTGGAGACCCTTCTTCCCAACACCCCCCAAATTCATGATTTCACCACTGTGTACTTCCAGAGTTTGTGAAATTAGTAATGCATGCATAAACTTACTGAGAGTTTAGTCAGCTGGTCCTAAAATCAATGAAACCTTTTTTTTTTTAACATCTTTATTGGGGTATAATTGCTTTACAATGGTGTGTTAGTTTCTGCTTTATAACAAAGTGAATCAGTTATACATATACATATGTTTCCATATCTCTTCCCTCTTACATCTCCCTCCCTCCCACCCTCCCTATCCCACCCCTCCAGGCGGTCACAAAGCACCTAGCCGATATCCCTGTGCCATGCGGCTGCTTCCCACTAACTATCTACCTTACGTTTGCTAGTGTATATATGTCCATGCCTCTCTCTCGCCCTGTCACAGCTCACCCTTCCCCCTCCCCATATCCTCAAGTCTGTTCACCAGTAGGTCTGTGTCTTTTTTCCTGTCTTACCCCTAGGTTCTTCATGACATTTTTTTTTCTTAAATTCCATATATATGTGTTAGCATACGGTATTTGTCTTTTTCTTTCTGACTTACTTCGTGAACTTTTCCCATGTGGCAGGTATAATAAGTTCATATAAATACCCGTGCTCATAATGAAAGCGAAGGAAGGGCTAAGGAGGTAATAGCACTTAACCAGCAAACATGATTTCTACAATGTTCTCATTCACTTCTTATTCATAAAAGGTTTTGGAAGTTTACCTTATGAATGCCAAAGATTTGATGTTCCCAGATCCTTAAACTGTCATTAAGATATTTTAGGTTATAATGGTTAGAAATATGAGAGATGAGAGCAGCATTGAGATCATCAGGATATTATGAAAATTGAATAATAATGTCACATTATATAAATCATGTGTGAATCACTTGTAAGACTGAAGGTCTTAATGGAACTTTAAGACATTCTTAAGTCACTGTCTGTCTACCCTCAGAACATCTCTGCTATCCATCCATCTTTTGTTCTTGTATCTACAATGGCAGTCATGTAGTCATGTAATGAAACATGCAAATTATGACTTAAAAGCCGTTTTTTGGAAGTCACATTACACAGTATCTTTATAACACAGCAAACTCTAGAATATATATATATATATATTATCTATAACTTAGAGAAGTGACTGGCACACATAATAAATATTAGTTATGTTTATTATGAATATACTCATCTTTTTAAGGATATGTTTGATTTGCTAATTTGTCCCATATTCCCCTTTTGAGTATAATCAAATAGTGAATTATAGTGAATCAAACTAGTGAAAACTAACTAGTTAAATAATGGAGATTTAGTTGTTGGGTTTCTTTGTTTTATTTGTTTTTTAACTTACTATTAAAGACCTTTACATCCATCTTCTTTAGCTTAAGAACTTTTGGATGTAACCATGATTTATGATCTACAATGAAATAGTAGCCAATATCTAAAAACATCTGTACTTGAGCCATCTGTTCATGCCTAAATACCAGATGCTATATATGTTGAAAATTTCTATTTACTGAAACTGCCTTAATACTTGTACTTGCCTACTTACAACACTACAGCTAACAAAAAACACAGACTAGAAATGTTCTTGAGTCATGGATGAATTAAACTAATTTTATTATCTCTCTCAGAACATTGAGCATAATGACCTGGCAGGTAATAGAGGAATATAATGGAACTTTATCTAAGCACTTAAAGGTTTGTGGCTGGTGAAAATAATTGGGTTCTGAGATTAGGCAAATTTTTTCCTCAACAGAGAACAACAGGGAAGACTCTGCATTACCAGTAGCCATGGAACTCATGAGAACCCTGATAAATGTTCTTGGTATGTTGATAGGCATTCTGTGGGAGAAGGAAAAGGTAGAGTATTAGACGTATTATAAATTCAAAAGACTCTTTATCACAGAAATGATGAGTATTCCTATAGGAAATAAAAATAGCTTCTTAAACCCCCCAATTTTCCCACACATATTTGATCTCAGGGTTCATTTTTCCCCTAGTTTCCTGAATAGCTGTCCTAAGCGATTGGCTCCTATGGGGTTGATCTCAGGGCATCTATAGCTTATTGCTTAAATTTTAAATGTCTGCTTTGCCCTTACAAATGAAAATCTTCTACGTAGATAATGAAGCTGGGGGAGAAAAAACAGAAACTATGGAAGAGAAATATATTGGATAATGACTTCTTTGATGGCATTGTACACAAGAAAGATAACTAACTCTCCACATAAAAGAATTTGAAAGATTCTCAGGAGAACTCTCTGTCAAAATAGATTATACTGAGCATCTGTCATCGTTCCTTGAAACTTGAGATTTATTTCTTTAGTTAGAGAGCTAGCTCCAATTAATCTTTAAATCCCTTAGAAAGATACTGATTAATGAATATTACACCTTAGAATGCCTCTCTGAAAAGACTGGTGGCCTCAATAATATAAGAAAGCAAATTTATACTCAACAGAGTGATACATGAAAAAATGTTACTGATAACTATGTAACTATATATATATGTGTGTGTTTTTGTTGTTATTGTTGTTTTATATTGGAGGCAGGCAAAAGTTCATCTGTTCCAGCTTTATCTCCTGGATTTTAAATAAAGTTAAATTGTATTACCTGAAGTATAGCTTAACTTTTGCAAGGCTCTGGTACAATAACCTCCAAACTATGGCCCAAGACATAGGTTGAACAACACTCTTTTGTCTCCCAGTTTACTGTGTGTGTGTACACACATATGTGTTATTATGAGCGGGTACACACTAACACTTTTCTAAATACCTCAGGTTCAAGGATTTTTATTAAATAGAACAAAATAAATGAGACAAAATATCCTGAAGAAATTTAGAAATATTTCATTTTAAAATAGCAATAGCAAGAAATAAACTTGAAAATCTTATTTCAATCCTTAAGGGCTAAAAATAAAGAAGGACAATAAATAAACCTGCTAACTTGTATACATGGAACACCATGTTCAAAAAAAGCCAGGGAAAGCCACGACTACTCTATGCATTTTCCTCAACCATGGCACGTATTTTGACATCTTATCTCCTCCCAAGATATTTTGCTTCCAGCTGGATAGAGAACAAAACAGCATATGACCAGGAAAATGATTTTTTAGCCTTTCTTAACTTGTGTGGCTGAGAAAGAAAAAAGTTCAAATATTTGACTTTTGTGTCTCCAGAAAAAGATTTTTTCCCAAATTGAAAGACATGAATAAAATGAAATACAGATTATTTTTGTTTTTATGATCTATTTTGCTACCTAATAAAATAAATACTACTGAAAGCATGAATGCACATTACTGTTTTATGTAGCTGTTTCTTTTAGGAAAATAAAAACTCTAAAAACCTACGTTTCTCAATGGTAACACAGTAAATTTCCTTTCTATCTTTAACACGTAAAGTGAAACTCTTAGCAATAATTCTGTCTTTAGCTGTCTGTCCAGTCACTGTGATGGCAGGTGAACTTAACACACCATTTGTTTTTAGGAAAATGATGTCTTCCGTGCAACAAACTGACTCAAACTCTGCTTTCCTGCTGTCTTAATGTGTTTGCATTTGTACAAAAATCTCCATTAGTGTGCTTGCTTTCGATATTTCAAGTGCCAGATTTTAGACATTTATAAATTGACCAAAACTAAAAACATTTCATCATGTAGAGTAGGACACAGATAAAGATTTTAGAAACCTGATTTTAAAATACTGTATTGTAATACCAGATATATGGCGCTGATATTTATATATCAGGAGAGCGTATCACTGACATATTCCAGGAGAAATGACAGTGCCAGGGTGAGAAAAATCTTATGCATATCAAAGAAAGAATATGTTACTTCAGATGTCAAAACTTTTATGACATTGTCATCAACTATGAAGTGTCAGTAACCAATCTGAGATATTGCACTGAAAAATGAGATATCTTCTTTGGTAATTTTTATAAGATTTAAATATGTCTTTGGTAAAGAAATCAGTCCCTTCAGAGGGCACAAATGTTTAGGCACAAGTACAGGAAACATTGATAATCACCCCAATACACAGGCATGGGTGCTTCTGTGAGAACTTATTATTCTGTTTGTCCTGGTAAGTTTATCTTAGGCAGTCTATCAAAGTGTCTTAAAATTCAATCATAGAATTTTCTAAGCAAACCCCAAAAAGTTTATCTGCTGTGACTTCATAGTAACAGTGACATGAAGAGTTGTTTTTTATTTCTTTTTTAGCTACAGAGAGATAATCTCATTGGTGAAAGAGAAAAAGGAGCGGTAGTCACATACTAAAGCATATATGTATATGATTCATAATCACAACATCATTACAACAACCTCTCTGGTCACAGTTTCCATTTTTACACTTTGAGAATATTTGGGGGAAGCCAACCTTGTAATACTGCTCTTGTAGTCCAAAACAAGAATGCATCTGGAACAACTATCTTTTTCTCGAGATTTCAACCTGGAGTTGCCTCCCTGACAACAGATTATCCCCCTTAACCATTTGAAGGTTTAAAGGGACAAATTAAACTATGTGTCTGGAGACTTTGGGTTCTATTTTCTTTTTAAATTTTCTTCTTACTCTTTCTGTAGCAGTTAGTAATCAAATATCACAAACTGGTAGGCAAATGACTGAATTCAGCCCTCACAAGTTTTTGTCTTGACCTCCAGTAAATTCTTTAAAATAAGCTATTTTCAATTCAGCATTCTTTCATTCTTTAATCTAATAATTTTAAAGCTATAGAAGTCTGGTATAGTAAAATACCTACATATAGCATTAAGTTAAAAATACAGACTTGGTGTGAGGCAAATTGATGTTCAAGTTCACATTCTTATTTAGAATCTGAGGGTTGTTTGCAAAGTACTTAACACTTGATTCCCCAGTTTCCTTATAAAAATGAGTATAATCATAATTCTAGCTTATATATTTAAAGAAATTCAAATTTAGAAGAACAATTAAGTGTTCTGCATAATATATTCAGAACCCAATCAATATTAGTAATCCTGATAGAAGTACTTATAGTGTTTACTGAGTGCCATTTGTTATTCTTTGTGCTTTATTTATAATGATTTGTTATATTCTAACTATGACTTTATGAGGCTTGTGCTATCATCATCTCCAAAATGCAGATTAAAATCTAAAGTACAGATTCATTAGGTCACTTTTAAAAGCCACACATCTAATACACATTAGAACTCGAATTGTAACTAGTTCTATAGAATTTTAACCAGTTTATAGACCTTTGGCTCTATACTTCAAGCACTATATCACATGCCTCTCCACTCTTGTGCCTACTCGTCAACTACTTTTATTTTCTCTATTACTACCTAGAAGTAACAGAATCTGTGGAAATGTTAGAAATTGTCATTAATAACAATGTATGATCGCTGTTTAAAAAGAGGTTAAAATCTAGTGGGAAACATGATAAAATGAAATATTAGATTGGATTTGACTAATAATAGCTACAAAAATGAAATTATTTGTCAGTATTTCTGAATATTACAAGAAAAGTGTGGGTTCTAGCCAAGAATTTATCCATATAAAGGAATGGAATATTATATAGAGGGGTTTCAGAGTGCAGTTATGACAAAAAATGAAGTTACTTTCTTGTACCTTACCAAATTAGATCATCAAATAAACCACTTACATATGCATTATACATTTACTCCTGACAAAAAGCTCTATGATGAGGAAACTAAGATTTAAAAGATTCAGTACCACGCCTATGGTCAAACAGGTTTTAAGTTATTAAGTCAGAAATTGAGGTAGAGAGCTATTCCAACAGCCTCAGTGACAAAACTGAAACCTTAAATTAACTAGTCCTTGGGGAGATAAAAGGAAAGACAAAACTCCAAAAAAAAAAAAAACTTGAAGGAAGAATTATTAGTACATGTTGTATGAATATAGGAGATGGGCCACATGACTTTAATGACTTTTCACAATGGTCTTAGATACTTTCATTGTCCCCAGGATTTAGAAAACCACTAATTTGAAACTACTGCAAATGTGGCTGCTAGCAACTGTGAGAAAAGTATTAGAAAGCAGACACACAAGTTTAGGTGTTGTCTACAGGTTTGGGGCTTTAGACTGCTAAGAGATGCCTATGTTCTTTGCTAGTAACCAATTGGAAAGAAGGTAGTATGGGCACTATTTATGGCAAGATGAGCACATTTTTCCAACTTGTGTAAACATATCTTTAAAAAACAGCTAATCTAAGGCAGTTGGATGATTTTTTTTAAGTTGGAAGGAGCTTAATTATCTGGTAGTCCATCTCGTCTATGCTTATTTAAGGAAACCAAAGCACAGATATGACATACACCTTGTCCAAGGTCACAGGTATGACTTCTTTAATTAATGACAGACTCAAGGCTAGGATTAAGGTCTTCCCTTCCTCGTCACGTACTTTGCCGCCTTTGCAGTTTGATCATCCACAGTATTCAGTCTTGTAAAGTTGCCTCAAAGTTTAGATAGCCTCTTTTTTAAATTTATTTTTTTTATTGGAGTATAATTGCTTTACAATGTTGTGTTAGTTTCTGCTGTACAGTAAAGTGAATCAGCCGTATGTACACATCTGTCCCCTCCCTCTTGGACCTCTCTCCCCGCCCATCCCACCCATCTAGGTCAATTTCCATCTGGACTGTTTGACATGTAGAATTGATTCAGGCTGTGTAGGACTCTGCTGCACCTTAAAACTGGGCAGTGATTATTCTGGAGATTTGATGTAAATCCAAAAGCAGCAGCTGTAGGAATTTCTTGCTGTAACTCAGAAGATCAGGAAGGAACAGTGACTCAGGTAAAGTGGATTTTTAGCATAGCTTTCACTGATTACCTGCTTGGTTGCCTATGGAGACAAGACCCTAGAGAACTGTTAATTGCTTACTTGCCAGGAAAATGAATGAATGTGTGTTTATGCACTTTATCTTATAATTGAAACCCTGTGAGTCATCATAGTTTGTTTATTGTTATTTGGGTAATGGTTCTTATCAATATACAATTCAACTATGTGGTAAAATATTTGAGCATTAATATAAAATATGTATGTTTGTCTTTATTTTGACTACATTGGTCATTGTCTTCATGCTAAAGTAATCATTTCAGACTCACAGTTGACATGTTAGCAGACAAGTGGAACTTTGCCCTTGAGCTTACTGATACCAAGAGCTATATTTAACATGAGATAGATTGACTGGTCTGGAAGTTTGTCTTTTTCTAAACCAAAATTCTTACTTTAAGATTTTTTTCCCCTTTTCCATCACTTCTGCTTTTCCTTTTTCTGCCGTGTCTTTATTCAGAGAAGAATTAAGAATGCTTTTCTGTTGGTTGGTATTCACTTTCAAACATTTCCTCTATGTTTACAACAGAAAATATATAAAATGAAGCGCAATAATGTTAATTGTCATTATGAAGTCACTTAGGACTGGAGAGACTGATTCATATCATGAGAACTAACGTGATAATTTATTTGTTCCTAAATCTTAGCTTGCCCAGGGCAGTTCTATTTTATACATTTTGCTCCAGCATAATTATTTGCAGTTCTCAATTTTATTCTCATCATTTGGAAAGTAATTTTTAAGGGCTCTCTAAATTTATGTAACTTAGCAAGGGACCAGAGGAGACCTCTATTGATGGTGCCAAAATATCCAAAGAATTGTCACAGCTTGGTTCACATTGATTTTTTCTCCTTGTTTAATTGCTTCAAAATGTCCTCAGTTGTGTTTTCAGGACTGTTGTCTCCCCTGTCTGCAGCAAAAATTCCCATAGCAAAATAAAAAAGTTAAGTTGCCAACTTTTTACAAAAAATGCTTTAAAAAATAAATTTGATATAATTTTAATGGAGCCTACAAAAGAGGTTCTATAGCCAATCGGTATTTTTATGACTTTGCTAATATAAGTTCTCTACTCTCAAGCTTCTGCCTCAGTGTTTCTGTGATACTGTTTTGAATGAAAAAATAAGTGGATGAATCTAAATCTCTAATTGTAGCTTTTATCATTTTCCCAGTGTTTTCCTGAATTTTCAATAACACACTAGACATTTCTACTTAGATGAACAACTAGAACATTAAATTGAATATGCCTGGTAAAACTGATCCTCTACTGTAGTAAGATGATTTTGATACCCCTACCTAAGATCTGTTTGCCCTGCCATGGACCCACCCCCTGTTAATGGGAGTTTTATGATAGGCTCACAGATGTGCCCTCCTTCTCTAGAGAATTGCTCTTATGGAATAACTACAGTGAACGTTATGCTCTTGAGCACCCAACCCCACCCCTAATCGGGCCAAGGCCAGATTTTATGAGGCTACATCATTTCCTTCTCCTTCCCTTTCCTGCTGCCTTTACTCCAATACAACGTTTTCTGAAAGAGCACTGCTTTAGTAAATCACACGATCCTGAATCTCTAACTCAGACTCTGCTTCTAGGATACCCAACCTGAGATATCAATCCCCTCTTGGCCCCACCATTCTCTGGATGACAATAGGCTCAAAACCCAGATAAATTTTAGACTCACTCTTTTTCTCTTTTTGAACCTTACCTCAAATAAGTCATCAAATCCTCATGCTTCACTTTTATTTGTTAATTTCTTTGTTTATTCATCTTTATTCATCTGTACTTTTAGTTATCAGGTGTGGTTACTTTTTTTTTTAGAGGTAAAATTACTTTTCTTTTTATCTTATATTTTTAACACCTTTATTGGAGTATAATTGCTTTACAATGGTGTGCTAGTTTCTGCTTTATAGCAGAGTGAATCAGTTATACATATACATATGTTCCCATATCTCTTACCTCTTGCGTCTCCTTCCCCCGCACCCTCCCTATCCCACCCCTCTAGGTGGTCACAAAGCACCGAGCTGATCTCCCTGTGCTATGAGGCTGCTTCCCACTAGCTAACTATTTTACGTTTGGTAGTGTATATATGTCCATGCCACTCTCTCACTTTGTCACAACTTACCCTTCCCCCTCCCCATATCCTCTAGTCCATTCTCTAGTAGGTCTCTGTCTTTATTCCTGACTGGCCCCTAGGTTCTTCATGACATTTTTTTATTCCCCAAGGTGGGCATTAGCTGTAATAATTTAGGAGGACATAGGAGGCTGATGTGTCTTGAGTGGAAAGGAGTACATGGAAGTGTTGTAGGAGATGAGCCATCGATCAAAGTAGAGAGAGCACCACAGTTCTAGTCTGAACACTTGTTTGTACAGTGTTTTTTCTGTAACCAACTGGTTGTATATAACCTTGGCCATTTAGTAAGTGTCCATAATCCTTGAGGCCCTCATCTAGACAACGAAAGTATTTGATTACATACATGAAACTGAAGTTTCTTCCAGCTTTTAAATTTTTTTTTTTTAATATTTTATAACTTCTAGGAGGAAGCTCTTTTTTTTTTCCTGAGCTTTTAAGTAAATTTATTTATTTATTTATTTTTGGCTGTGTTGGGTCTTCGTTTCTGTGTGAGGGCTTTCTCCAGTTGCGGAGAGTGGGGGCCATTCTTCATCGCCATGCGCAGGCCTCTTACTGTCGTGGCCTCTCTTGTTGCAGACCACAGGCTCCAGATGCGCAGGCTCAGTAGTTGTGGCTCACGGGCCTAGTTGCTCCGCGGCATGTGGGATCTTCCCAGACCAGGGCTCGAACCCGTGTCCTCTGCATTAGCAGGCGGATTCTCAACCACTGCGCCACCAGGGAAGCCCAACTTTTAAATTTTGATAGAGGTACTTATCCAGACCCGCATAGAGAAAAGAGAATAATTTTCATGTTCAGAAATTACCGTGATATTGGGAAAAGAAGGTATCTGTAACAGAGCATCGTGGATGCATACTGAGAGTCTGTGGTGATGATGATGAAGTTCAGCCTGCACAACAGGCACTTTGTACATTTTTTCTTTCTCTATCACCACCGATTTCTCAGGAGTCCTTTAAATACTCATGTATTAAATGAGTAGAGACAAGAAAGCACCATATAAACAAACAGATTTATGAAGGCTATTATAGCATACATGTCACAATTATGATATAGACATTATGAAAAACACAATTAATGTCAGTATATGCCCATTTTTATTACATATTCAGAATAGAGGTTTGTCAGATATGTGATATTTGGCCTCTGTGACAAAATGATATTTCAAGTGGTGTCATTTGCAACATTAAATAAGAAAAAAATACAGAATGGAAAAGTTCCTATAAGAAAAATGTAGATTTTACATTTGACAGGGCTTACTTCCCAAGGGTTAAAGGATTCTACTACTTTTGTCCTAGGATGAACTGTTACGAAATTTCAAGCAAATTTCTGTCCTGCATCTAAATTTCTGTTTTATGGTATTGGCAATAACATGAGAATGGTAGCAGAGCTTCCAATACAAGTGTCTACATCAATTTTAATGACTTTTTTCAAATATTTTACACAGCATCAAAAATTTACAAGAGATGAATGTTCTTGAAGGAGTGGGTTTTTATCTTGTTTTACTTTGTAGGAACAACTTGGAATTTCTTCAGTTATAGTAAATTTTCCTTAATAATGTGCCTGTGAGACTAGATTTGAAATGTTGTCTTTAGACATAAGACATTTAACTTAAATTAAAAATAGGCCACATGGCACTTAAAAAAAAAAGTGTTTCCTTTGTGTTTCATCAAATTTTTCTTTGGTGTATTTGGGGTCTAAACTTTTCATCTTTCATTTCCTTGTGCCATTGCATCCAGACTCACAGTACCCTCTGCTAATTCAATTTCCTGACATTTTATTTTATATGATAAGAATTCCATTTCCAGTCATAGCTTGCATATACTGTAAAAGCAAAGCTTGAAAGGAGAAAATCAAATATTTAAATAACTCAATAACATAATAAATAAACACATGCAAACTCTAAAAAGTATTCTGTATAATCCATAAGTGAACTTTTTGAAAAAATTAAAATTGGCTAATGAAATAAATTATTGTACATGTCTGAATTAATGAACTTAGAGAAATTAAGGTTAATGTTCTTCTAGAAGTAAAGCCATTGGTTAAGCTATTAATCCTATGACGTGTTTAAGTTAGTGATTTAATTCTACTGATTTGACTTTAAAACCTGATAGGAAACATTAAGAACAGAGGTGGTGGGGCTGTCTTTCAAATGTATTCCTGCTAATAAAGGTTTGCATTGCCCTTAGAATTTATTTCCCCATAATATATACAAAAAGGTTCAGATTTTCATGCTCAGTGCTGTAAATATTAAAGTCACACATTAATTACACTAGATTAATCATGCCATTGTAACTATGACTTGTTTTCTAATTCTCAGATATATATTTCCCCAATTTTAAACTGCTAGAAGCAAACAAACAAAAATCCTACTATTTTAAATGTTAAAAATACTTGCCAGGGATGGCTTCATATTGGTGTTAGAATGGCATGCCATCTGCAGAGTCTCCCCTTAAAATTTTAAACTCTGACAACATGACAATCTTTTAATTAATGATTATATTTATTTTGGATAGCAAGATGGATTCCTTTCTAATATAACAGGTACAAAACAGGCTTACTGTGAAAATATTCCTGTGTCACTGGAACTTACCTTATATTTTAGTATAATCAAAGAAAGGTTTGTAGTTTTATAATAGCTAAATGGGTGATATGGAATGATTTTAGTGAAGGCTATTTGGAACTGATAAGCCCCCTAAATGTGTTATTAAAGCTAAAGTGAAGACAGGGATGTTAATCTGAATAGTCTTTCTATTCATTCTAAATGGGAAAAAGGGAGGAAAAATGACAAAAACTATAATGCAGTTTTCATGACGCAAATAATTAGCCACTTCTTTGAAAACTATGCACCTCACTTTCCCTTGATGTTTGCTTAAAACCAAAATATTTCCACTTTACTCAAAATGGCCGTGTTTCCTATAAATTACTGATTACTTCTTTAATGGCATTACGTTTCAAGGTAAAAAAAAAAACAAAACACGTCTGTTTTTCACATGCTATAGCTCTAAAATCTGAAGTGATGAGCACTTCACAAATCTCAGAGAAAATGTAGCCTAATATTTGGCTCTGTGTACGATTTCTTCATTCTCTAATTTCGTTCACTCATTTTACAAATATTCAGTCATAATTCTTCTCCTTACAACCAAGGTTTAAAAAAACTTTAAAACATTACCTAAAACTGGTATTTACATTGAATTAATTACATAAATTTTTGAAATCAAAAAGGGCAACAAAATTGATGAATCTGCCATCTCCCAGAAACTGTTCATTTCTCTTACCCAAGAGGATATTCAAGTTCAGAACATACAAGTAATAAGATGACTATTAATGCCTAAAATGTCTGAAACTTTGAGGAAAAAAAATACAAAAACATTAATTTATGTTTATAAGGAAGTGATTCTCATATTGATGCATTGAAATATTTGCAACATAAGACTATTTATATTACAGTTGTAAATTTGAATATAGTAACGATTATTTGCTTTTTCTTTTTATGTGATTGTAAAAGTAAAATGTCTACATAGGAAACGTGGAAAATTAATATCAGCATTAAAAAGTAACAAGAATTAATTGCTATCTTACCAGAGCAAAACCTACTTTTAATAATATAATATCTTTTTATTCCATTTTATTGATATTTCTAATCTCTAATTTTAATAAAAATATAATGATTTGGAAAAAAAATAAATAAATAAATATATAAATAAATAAAATTATTTGTAGGTGCCATATACTGTTGTTATTATATATACATAAAATTATTATAACAAATTTACATAGTTTATATGATGACTTCCCCTATTATACAGAGCAGAAAACTGACATAAAGAGAGATTAATTTATATAACCAAGGTTACTGAGTTAGTAAGAAGTTGATGGTGGCTTTGAACCAAAATGAAAGTCCTTTCTTTTAGAATAGTCAAAGGACCTGATTGAGTCACAGTAAGCCAACAACAGCAGAAATAACTTTCGAGGTACCCAGTTGCCAATCAGGTTTAATAATCAGAAAACATACCAATAAAATGGAAATTCTTGAAAGACTGATTAAAACTTGGAAAACAATGGAATACTTATGGAAATTTAAGTGTTTAGGTGCAGCAGAGAAATTTATTTTCACTACAAAAAAAGAAATGATAATTACGTGACTTGATGGAAGTGTTAACCAAGGCTGCAGTGGTAATCATATTGCAATAGCTAAATATATCAAATTAACATGTTTTACACCTTAAATTTACCCCATGTTATATGTCAATTATTTGTAGCTCAACTAAGTAAAAGAAACAATAGCATAAATTCCGTAGTGCTTGGCATAGCTTATTGCCCATCATAGTTACCCTATAAATATTGCTTTGTATAAAATATTTTTCAGGCTTCCCTGGTGGTGCAGTGGTTGAGAGTCCACCTGCCGATGCAGGGGACAGGGGTTCATGCCCCGGTCCGGGAAGATCCCACATGATGCGGAGTGGCTAGGCCCGTGTGCCATGGCCACTGAGCCTGCGCTCCGCAATGGGAGAGACCACGGCAGTGAGAGGCCCATGTACAGCAAAAATATATTTTTTTTTTTTTCAAAAAAATCCCAACTTATCTTTATACTGTTTTTTACTGTAGTATTAAGATGTTTGATTCCAATAAATATCACACTTAATTATATGTACCCTTTTCATCAGCTGCGTTCACTCAGCCATGGTTAACTATGACGAGGCTGTGTTCCCTCTGTTTGCTGCAGTTGTGTCTCAAAATGTCTGTTCAGGTCTGCAGTGAAACCCCTCGTTAGTCTAAGAAAATATGATTGTTTGGTTAATTTTCCACAAAGAAAGAAAACTTTTTTTTTCTTTGTGGATACCTTTTATTGACTGTATGTCAGTGGCAAATTCCATATAAATGGCTAGATTTCTGCCTCAAAGTATTAAATGACAATGAAAGGCAATGAATATCAACAATTTCTTGGAGTAACTGTAATTTTAGGGAAACCAGAAATTGCTAAATTCAATCCATAGATAAAAAGCCAAGGTTTGCCCAGATGATAAGAAAGTTGACTAGTTGTTGGGGGTGGGGGTAGGAGAGGCAGGATTTTGATCATTCTTATGAGAATGATGGCCATCACCATTGTGACTGTCACCAACCTCTTTATCCAGAAAGAATGTGGTAAATATAGAAGAGATTAGCGTTCCTTCCTAAGACAATCAAAGGAGACAAAGGAATTGGACGGCAAAAGTCTTAAATTTCTAGGCTGTACCTTAAGATAAAAACGATGGGTGTTGTTTGTTTGAAATACTGTTTTTGAAAATGATTGACATTTGGAAGGCATGGCCAATAGCTATATATTCTTTTTTTTTTATTAGTCATCAATTTTATGCACATCAGTGTATACATGTCAATCCCAATCTCCCAATAATCACCCCCCCACCCCCACCCCCCCACCGCTTTCCCTGCTTGGTGTCCATATGTTTGTTCTCTACATCTGTGTCTCAACTTATGCCCTGCAAACCGGTTCATCTGTACCATTTTTCTAGGTTCCACATATATGTGTTAACATACGATATTTGTTTTTCTCTTTCTGACTTACTTCACTCTGTATGACAGTCTCTAGATCCATCCACATCTCTACAAATGACCCAATTTCGTTCCTTTTTATGGCTAAGTAATATTCCATTGTATATATGTACCATATCTTCTTCATCCATTCATCTGTTGATGGGCATTTAGGTTGCTTCCATGACCTGGCTATTGTAAATAGTGCTGCAATGAACAATGGGGTGCATGTGTCTTTTTCAATTATGGTTTTCTCTGGGTATATGCCCAGTAGTGGGATTGCTGGGTCATATGGTAATTCTATTTTTAGTTTTTTAAGGAACTTCCATACTGTTCTCCATAGTGGCTGTATCAATTAACATTCCCACCAACAGTGCAAGAGAGTTCCCTTTTCTCCACACCCTCTCCAGCATTTGTTGTTTGTAGATTTTCTGATGATGCCCATTCTAACTGGTGTGAGGTGATACCTCATTGTGGTTTTGATTTGCATTTCTCTAATAATTAGTGATGTTGAGCAGCTTTTCATATGCTTCTTGGCCATCTTTATGTCTTCTATGGAGAAATCTCTATTTAGGTCTTCTGCCCATTTTTGGATTGGGTTGTTTGTTTTTTTAATATTGAGCTGTGTGAGCTGTTTATATATTTTGGAGATTAATCCTTTGTCCGTTGATTCGTTTGCAAAAATTTTCTCCCATTCTGAGGGCTGTCTTTTCGTCTTGTTTATGGTTTCCTTTGCTGTACAAAAGCTTTTAAGTTTCATTAGGTCCCATTTGTTTATTTTTGTTATGATTTCCATTACTCTAGGAAGTGGATCAAAAAAGATCTTGCTGTGATTTATGTCAAAGAGTGTTCTTCCTATGTTTTTCTCTAAGAGTTTTATAGTGTCTGGTCTTATATTTAGGTCTCTAATCCATTTTGAGTTTACTTTTGTGTATGGTATTAGGGGGTGTTCTAATTTCATTCTTTTACATGTAGCTGTCCAGTTATCCCAGCACCACTTATTGAAGAGACTGTCTTTTCTCCATTGTATATCCTTGCCTCCTTTGTCATAGATTAGTTGACCATAAGTGTGTGGATTTATCTCTGGGCTTTCTATCTTGTTGAATTGATCTATGTTTTTGTTTTTGTGCCAGTACTATATTGTCTTGATTACTATAGCTTTGTACTATAGTCTGAAGTCAGGGAGTCTGATTCCTCCAGCTCCGTTTTTTTCCCTCAAGGTTGCTTTGGCTATTCGGGGTCTTTTGTGTCTCCATACAAACTTTAAGATTTTTTTTTCTAGTTCCATAAAAAATGCCATTGGTAATCGATAGGGATTGCATTGAATCTGTAGATTGCTTTGGGTAGTATAGTCATTTTCACAATACTGATTCTTCCAATCCAAGAACATGGTATATCTCTCCATCTGCTGGTATCATCTTTAATTTCTTTCATCGGTGTCTTATAGTTTTCTGCATACAGGTCTTTTGTCTCCCTAGCTAAGTTTATTCCTAGGTATTTTATTCTTTTTGTTGCAGTGGTAAATGGGAGTGTTTCCTTAATTTCTCTTTCAGATTTTTCATCATTAGTGTATAGGAATGCAAGAAATTTCTGTGCATTAATTTTGTATCCTGAAACTTTACCAAATTCATTGATTAGCTCTAGTAGTTTTCTGGTGGCATCTTTAGGATTCTCCATGTTAGTATCATGTCATCTGCAAGCAGTGACAGTTTTACTTCTTCTTTTCAAATTTGTATTCCTTTTATTTCTTTTTCTTCTCAGATTGCCATGGCTAAGACTTCCAAAACTATGTTGAATAATAGTGGTGAGAGTGGAAATCCTTGTCTTGTTCCTGATCTTAGAGGAAATGCTTTCAGTTTTTCACCATTGAGAATGATGTTTGCTGTGGGGTTGTCATATATGGCGTTTATTATGTTGAGGTAGGTTTCCTCTATGCCCACTTTCTGGAGAGTTTTTATCACAAATGGGTGTTGAATTTTGTCAAAAGCTTTTTCTGCATCTATTGAGATGATCATATGGTTTTTATTCTTCAGTTTGTTAATATGGTGTATCACATTGGTTGATTTGCATTTATTGAAGAAACCTTCCATTCCTGGGATAAATCCCACTTGATCATAGTGTATGATCCTTTTAATGTGTTGTTCTATTCTGTTTGCTAGTATTTTGTTGAGGATTTTTGCATCTATGTTCATCAGTGATATTGGTCTGTAATTTTCTTTTTTTCTAATATCTTTGTCTGGTTTTGGTATCTGGGTGATGGTGGCCTCATAGAATGAGTTGGGAGTTTTTCTATCTTTGCAATTTTGTGCAAGAGTTTGAGAAGGATGGGTGTTAGCTCTTCCCTAAATGTTTGATGGAATTTACCTGTGAAGCCATCTGGTCCTGGACTTTTGTTTGTTGGAAGATTTTAATCACAGTTTCAATTTCATTACTTGTGATTGGTCTGTTCATATTTTCTATTTCTTCCTGGTTCAGTCTTGGAAGGTTATACCTTTCTAAAAATTTGTCCATTTCTTACAAGTTGTCCATTTTACTGGCATAGAGTTGCTTGTAGTAGTCTCTTAGGATGCTTTGTATTTCTGCAATGTCTGTTATAACTTCTCCTTTTTCATTTCTAATTTTATTGATTTGAGTCCTCTACCTCTTTTTCTTGATGAGTCTGGCTACTGGTTTATCAATTTTGTTTATCTTCTCAAAGAACCAGCTTTTAGTTTTATTGATCTTTGCTCTTGTTTTCTTTGTTTCTATTTCATTTATTTCTGCTCTGATCTTGATGATTTATTTCCTTCTGCCAACTTTGGGGATTTTTTTGTTCTTCTTTCTGTAGTTCATTTAGGTGTAAGGTTAGATTGTTTATTTGAGATTTTTCTTGTTTCTTGATGTAGGCTTCTATAACTATAAACTTCCCTCTTAGACCTGCTTTTGCTGCATCCCATAGGTTTTGGATGGTCGTGTTTTCATTGTCATTTGTCTCTAGGTAATTTTTGATTTCCTCTTTGATTTCTTCAGTGATCTCTTGGTTATTTAGTGACATATTGTTTCGCCTCCATGTGTTTGTGCTTTTTACGTTTTTTTCCCTGTAATACATTTCTAATCTCATAGCGTTGTGGTCAGAAAAGATGCTTGATATGATTTCAATTTTCTTAAGTTTACTGAGGTTTAATTTGTGACCCAAGATGTGATCTACCCTGGAGAATGTTCTGTGCGCACTTGAGAAGAAAGTGTAACCTGCAGTTTTTCGATGGAATGACCTATAAATATCAATTAAATCTATCTGGTCTATTGTGTCATTTAAAGCTTGTGTTTCCGGGCTTCCCTGGTGGCGCAGTGGTTGAGAATCTGCCTGCCGATGCAGGGGACATGGGTTCGTGCCCCGGTCCGGGAAGATCCCACATGCCGCGGAGCGGCCAGGCCCGTGAGCCATGGCCGCTGAGCCTGTGCGTCCGGAGCCTGTGCTCCACAACGGGAGAGGCCACAACAGTGAGAGGCCCGCATACTGCAAAAAATAAAAATAAATAAATAAATAAATAAAGCTTGTGTTTCCTTATTTATTTTCATTTTGGATGATCTGTCCATTGGTGTAAGTGAGGTTTTAAAGTCCCCCACTATTATTGTTTTACTGTCTATTTCCTCTTTTATAGCTGTTAGCAGTTGCCTTATGTATTGAGGTGCTCCTGTGTTGGGTACATATATTTTTATAATTGTTATATCTTCTTCTTGGATTGATCCCTTGATCATTATGTAGTGTCCTTCCTTGTCTCTTGTAACATTCTTTATTTTCAAGTATATTTTATCTGATATGAGTATTGCTACTCCAGCTTTCTTTTAATTTCCATTTACATGGAATATCTTTTTCCATCCCCTCACTTTCAGTCTGTATGTGTCCCTAGCTCTGAAGTGGGTTTCTTGTAGACAGCATATATATGGGTCTTGTTTTTGTATCCATTCAGCAGCCTGTGTCTTTTGGTTCAAGCATTTAATCCATTCACGTTTATGGTAATTATCGATATGTATGTTCCTATTCCCATTTTCTTAATTGTTTTGGGTTTGTTTTTGTAGGTCCTTTTCTCCTCTTGTGTTTCCCACTTAGAGAAGTTCCTTTAACATTTGTTGTAGAGCTGGTTTGGTCGTGCTGAATTCTCTTAGCATTTGCTTGTCTGTAAAGCTTTTGATTTCTCCATCTAATCTGAATAAGATCCTTGCCAGGCAGAGTAATCTTGGTTGTAGATTCTTCCCTTTCATCACTTAAGTATATCATGCCACTCCCTTCTGGCTTTTAGAGTTTCTGCTGAGAACTCATCTGTTAACCTTATGGGAGTTCCTTTGTATGTTATTTGTCGTTTTTCCCTTGCTGATTTCAATAATTTTTCTTTGTCCTTAATTTTTGCCCATTTGATTACTGTGTGTCTTGGCATGTTTCTCCTTGGATTTATCCTGTATGGGACTCTCTGTACTTCCTGGACTTGCGTGGCTATTTCCTTTCCCATGTTAGGGAAGGTTTCGACTACATTCTCTTCAAATATTTTCTCTGATCTTTTCTCTCTCTCTTCTCCTTCTGGGACCCCTATAATGCAAATATTGTTGCGTTTAATGTTATCCCAGAGGTCTCTTAGTCTGTCTTCATTTCTTTTCATTCTTTTTTCTTTATTCTGTTCTGCAGCAGTGAATTCCACTATTCTGTCTTCCAGGTCACTTATCCGTTCTTCTGCCTCAGTTATTCTGCTATTGATTCCTTCTAGTGTAGTTTTCATTTCAGTTATTGTGTTGTTCATCTCTGTTTGTTCTTTAATTCTTTTAGGTCTTTGGTAAACATATCTTGCATCTTCTCGATCTTTGCCTCCATTCTTTCTCTGAGGTCCTGGATCATCTTCACTGTCATTATTCTGAATTCCTTTTCTGGAAGGTTGCCTGTCTCCACTTCGTTTAGTTATTTTTCTAAATGAAGGGGGTTTTATCTTGTTTCTTCATCTGATACATAGCCATCTGCCTTTTCATCTTGTATATTTCTGTGAATGTGGTTTTTGTTCCACAGGCTGCAGGATTGTAGTTCTTCTTGCTTCTGCTGTCTGTCCTCTGATGGATGAGGCTATCTAAGTGGCTTGTGCAAGTTTTCTGATGGGAGGGACTGGTGCTGGGTAGAGCTACCTGTTGCTCTGGTGGGCAGAGCTCAGTAAAACTTTAATCTGCTTGACTGCTGATGGGTGGGACTGGGTTCCATCCCTGGTCATTGATTGGCCTGAGGGAACCCAACACTGGAGACTACCTGGGCTCTTTGTTGGGGCTAATCGTGAACTCTGGGAGGGCTCACACGAAGGAGTACTTCCCAGAACTTCTGCTGCCAATGTCCTTGTCCCCACGGTGAGCCACAGCCCCCACCCCCCAGCTTCTGCAGGAGACCCTCCATCACTAGCAGGTAGGTCTGGTTCAGTCTCCCCTGGGGTCACTGCTCCTTCCCCTGGTTCCCGATGCACACACTACTTTGTGTGTGCCCTCCAAGCGTGGAGTCTCTGTTTCTCCCAGTCCTGTCAAAGTCCTGCAATGAAATCCTGCTAGCCTTCAAAGCCTGATTCTCTAGGAATTCCTCCTCCCCTTGCTGGACCCCCAGGTTGGGAAGCCTGACATGGGGCTCAGAACCTTCACTCTGGTGGATGGACTTCTGTGGTGTAAGTGTTAACCAGTCTGTGAGTCACCCACCCAGCAGTTATGGGATTTGATTTTACTGTGATTTTGCCCCTCCTACCATCTCACTGTGGCTTCTCCTTTGTCTTTGGATGTGGGGTATCTTTTTTGGTGAGTTCCAGTGTCTTCCTGTCAATGATTGTGCAGCAGCTAGTTGTGATTCTGGTGTTCTCACAAGAGGGAGTGAGAGCACGTCCTTCTACTCCGCCATCTTGGTTCAGGGCCAGAAAACATTCTTATGTAAATGTTTATTGATACATCATGATGTTATTCTTTCCATGGACATTATTTATGTTTCTAAAAAATTCTAAGTGTTCTCATTTTAGTGTTCAGTGTTGAGCATAGTATTGGTTCTTTATTTCTAGCAGTTAGAACATTTTTTAAACTTCAACATCCAGTTTCATTGTTTTTTTAAAATGCATTCTTGTTTTTATTTCATCTTGAGTGATCTATTTTTCAGCCCCCACAGAGGTCCTATAATTGGGTAGAATATCTTATTATTTAACCTATTTCCTCTTTGTGAGTGTCTGCTTAAGCACTGTTGCTTTCATTATTTCCTTTTAATAATATCCTTTCTTTCTCTAGGTCTTTTCTGAATCTGAAAAAGCTAGAAAGCTTTCTGCTTTAGCTAATTAAATTTATAGTTGACATACTGATGTTTTAATTCTGAGTTCTGCTACAAGTGAAGGAAAATAATAATAATTGCATTTCACGTTTGGATGGCACTTTGGGATTTCAAAATATTTTTCCCGGCACCTTCAAAACAATCTGGATAGATATGTCTATAACTTATACCCTTTTCCTTATTGTTTTACCAGTGTCATAAGCAAGGACCGGAAAGAATAGGTGACATTTCCATGGCCTGGTATAGTTCAAGTGAGATATTATTACTCTACCTCCAGTGTGCTTTCCTTTCGACCAAATCTGACAGCTTTTAAAAATATATACAATATACAAAGACGTTGATGTATTTGGACTAGATGCATGTCAAGGTTGCTTCCAACCATAAGATTACATATTTACAATTGCATCTAGAGAAAATGAGAAAAATGTGCCAGAAATTATTATTATTAAAATTGTCTTCTTTTTTTCCCTTTGTCTTTCCTGTTTTCCTCCTCTATTCATCTCCTTTTCTCCTTTCTCACTGAAGAAGCAGGGGAGAAAACTATGAACGTCAGGGAGTCACACTCTGCATGATCACATCCTGCACACTGCCATACTTCCACACTTTCTTTCATCCCTGGGTGCCCAGTTTAAAATGACAGCCATGATGTTTTTGGTTTATTGATGGGAAAGTTTGTGGGAATTTGGGTCTGCTTTTCTGTAGTAATTGTAACATCTATAGGGTGCACTACACTGGAATCCAGGGCTTGATTTCTCTACTATATTTGGATCTTAGACCTTAGGCTATGCTTACTGTTTTCCAACTGTTAGGATATAGCAACTTATTTCATTTGTAATAGTTTGGGATAATAGAACATGTGGCAGCACAGAGCTCTTCTCTTTTGCACATATAAGAAAAAGGTCATAAAGTCATTCAGGTGGTATAGATAAAATTCAACTTACCCGGTTTTTAGACTCAGTTATTCCCAGAATATCAATAATAAGGAAAACATTTGTGATGACCTCCACAAATGCGTCACCATGTAAGATAATAATATCATTGCTCGTGTGCATGGATTTATAGACACTTTCTCTTTTTGTAATTTTTTATTTAATATATTTTCTCTGCTTTTGTTTTGTTCACATGAACAAGTGTAGATGAATAAGCCAATGAGTTTTTGAGTGGTAACAAAGAGAAAACACAGATGGCAAAATTGACACAAAACTTAGAGGTACTGTAAATTGAATAGCATAGGTCAAACTCTTTTAAACTAAAGTATCTTGTTCCCAACAAAATTTCAATCATTTTCAACAGAGCAAGTTCCAATGCCATTTGTACTGTGCCAGTTCTACTGAAAAATAGATTTCAATGCCACAATTACTGTTTGGCAATGCTTAAGAAATATCTACACTGACTTTTTAAAATTTGAGAATAAGAAGCACTTTTGCAACAACTTGGAATTTTTATGTTAATGAAAAATTACATAGATCTAACTTTTATTATTGGGCCATAGTCAGATTATAGTTATGACCATATCTATAATTTTTCTCTGTAGATTTCTCTAACAAGAAGACTGTTGGGTAAGCTGCTAAGTGTATAATAAATTTAAATCTCCCCTATCCAATATATATAGGCCAAAAGAGATCACCCTGAACTCATGAAGTAGCCATATTTTAAAGAAAGTATGAGAAGTGCATAATACAGAAGAAAGATTTTAACAGTGTTTGTCATAACCAATCAGTAACTAGAAAAATGAGGTGACTGCATGTACCAATTTGATCAGCAATATTATAGCTCTTGATTATCAGTATTGTGTGCTAACTGACCATGAGAGGTGAGTAGGCATGGAAACCTCAGACATATTCTGCTTCTAGGTCAAAGAGACCTTGAAAAATCAGAGGCAAACAAAAAAATGCACCAGGACATTGATTTATGATTTACCTTTTCTGAACAAAGATCCTGATGATGTTTTACTGTCTCTCTAAAATCTAAGACAGTAATCCTGGCATCAAAGCAAAATTCCTCTAGCTAGCCCTTTTGCAGAGCAAAAATGTAAAAATTTAAGAGCAGATTGGGTATGTTCTTACTCTATCATACTTGACTAATTGGTCAACACTGTTAATTACTTCGCAGAAATTTATGAAACAAACCTGGAAATTTCTTGAAGCAAGTTTTACAAGGCTGAAAAACATTGTCAAATAAAAATTAATGGCCAGTACAATCTCAGACCATCAGAAAGATGGATACATAAATTCCTTATTATTCTGCCACATAGGACATTGTTATCTAGTCTTGACTAACAGCTTGGCCCTGATTGAAGACCTAGTGCTGAGTCTGACAGCAGCTTGGCTATGATTGAAGACCCAGGGCTAAGTCTCTTAACCAGCTGCCAAACCAAACTTTCCTACATGAGAGATAAGTTGCAGCTCTACCCCATTCTTTTTCTGCTCTGTGATTTCAAAATTATCTCCTTCCATCTATTAACTTCTGTCTAGATCCTAACTACATTCCCATAATTTTTTATATTTTGATAAAGAACAGTGGTATGCCATTTCAAAGTTTACTTAATGTATATACATCCATTAACTTATCAGACTTTGTGAACATGGGTAAGGAAAATATTATTATTAGTTCCTTTTTATAGCTGAAAAAAATTCATGTTCATGGAACATAGAAATGTTCAATGAAATCATATAGATGGTAGGTGGTAGAACTACAACACAAATCTATGGCAACTGGGTCCAATTCTCATTTTCTTTTCATTGTACTATTAATTTTCCTAGCAAAAAGTGTGGCTGTCTTGTACTTGACAATATATAAAGAATTATATTTCCCAAGACTCTAAACTAAGAATAGTTTGATTAATCAGAGAATGTTTTACTTTCTAGGATTTAACACCAATTTTTAGCAAATGTAGGGACCGAAAGTATATATATTTAATATAATTTGTTGCTATCAACACCGATATCTTTAACTGCTATGGAAAGCACAACTCAGCACAGAACCTGCAATTGGCTTTTGGTATTATGGCCTTTTCAAAATATTTACTTTATTCATACATTTAAATCATGTTACCACTTTGCCACTTTTACCTAAGTAAATTAAAAAGGAATATTTGGGGAAAATAACATGACTGAAGAGAAACACCATTAAAGTCTTCAGATTCAGTATATATTGGAGAAGGAAGAAACAAGGACCTGAAGGACAAGATAACTGAAAATGAAATTGGCAGCTGAAGCTGAAAGGAAAAATGAACTAAAAAGGAACAAATTAGCAGGTGGAACTGCATGCTGTTTTGTCATTAACTATTGTGATTCGCAGAGCTCCCTTGGTATTTGTCTCAGGAAAACAGCTACTTTGGGCATTCAGTCAGTTAAACTGTTCAGGATATAAACAAAGTACTGAGAGAAGACAAGGATTGAAGCTGAGCCATTTTAAGGTTACCATTCTTACATGCTCCCTTAGCCCATATCATCCTTTCCTCAGAGCCTACATAAATCTGAATGGAATTAGTAAGTTCAACAAAGAAAATTGCACCCATATGCCCTTTAGTCTCCTAGACTTCTGAATATGTTTTTGGACACATTTTGGAGAATTCTGCTAATACTTTTGAACAGTATGAAGGTGGTTGCTGAAGGTGATTTTCCTCTTGGCAACTCCTTTATCAGGTCAAAGTTTAAAACAAGGTCAAGCATGAGAAGAGGAGGTGGAGTGAGCAAGGGGAGGTCTGGTTAGTTACTTGGCAGAGAATCAGGAGGCAGAAAGGAGAAATTTTCTTTTTAGCATTCTTTGGAGGACCACACAAATAATCCTTCTCATTAAAATATTTTCAAATGGTTTGATTTTTCACAAATTTTTCCAGCTGTTCCATGGTCTTCTAGAAGAATATGCTTGACTAGCATAAGATGATAGATATTATTTACTTGAATTCCACGCTATAAACATTTTTTATAAAAACTATAAAAAGAAATGATTCTATTTGAGCTAAGTCAAATATGAGTCTATAATTTCAAAAATATATACAGTTGTACATTGGGGAAAATGTGCTGTTATGTGCTGAAAATTGCACCTGTGAAGATCTAGAACTTTGGTGGCTTCGTACTATTCTAAATTTATACCTTTCTTGGAAATACGGCACGAGGTATCCATAGTGAATTATGGCTTGAAAATATTATTTCTTGATGGTAACGTATGTACAGATTTTGATTTTTGAAAAGTATTGAAAACTACAAATTACAGTCACACCATATAAATAGAGCATTACAAATACACATCTGAACTGCATTACCATTCACACCTCATACCTAAAGTTAATAATATTAAGCAATACTAAATCACACAATTCTGAATCTGTCTAAAGAAATTAAAAGGACTTTGCATTTTTTCTCAGTTTTTCTTTTCTGTGTCAGAAACACAATAGCTTTCAATTAGCTTTGTGGTTTCAGCCCTTAAAGGTGAGCCTGGAAATGTCTGCCTTTCTAACATGAGAATTAGCGATAAAATAAAGGATTAGATGATAAACTCCTCCTCCCTGTATTCTTGATAATTTTTTACTAATCTGTTCTGTACTTTGCTCTTATTCCCTGAGGATATAAAGCTACTTGACATTGCTTAAAGCAGGACTCTCAAGCCTACTTTATTTCCTGCTCCTTTGCAATGATTCATCTCTTACTTCATAATGTAATGGCTATTATGTGCTTCTGTTCTACTCCAGTTTTAAAATTGTATGCAATGTACACTGTTTTTAAAGAACGTTAATAGGTGTGACAAATTATGGATTCCTTTGTGAAAGAGTTTATACAATATGTGTTAGAAAAGGTTGAACAGGCTTCCTGACTCCAGATAGCTCAGAGTCTATAATGTACAAATGAGTGATATGATCTCCAAGAGAAAGATGCAGCATGCCAGTGTGTGAATCATTCACTGGAATTTCTTGATAATTAAAAGCAGGAAATGAAGCCTCGTCCTGGGATTTACAGGCCAGCTATTTTGTTGTTGTTTACACTTAATCTAAGACACTTCCCTCTCTGAATATGTTTTGGTCAGGTAAAATGTATTTGTAAAACAAAGTAGATTCTAAGTATGTAGTTGCTAAGAGAGTAGATCTTAAAAGTTCTCATTACAATAAAAAAACTGTAAATAAGTGTGGTAATGGATGGCAACTAGACTTACTGTGGTGATCATTTTGCAGTATATACAAACATCGAATCTTGTTCTGAGAAATGTGCAGCATTACAGATCAATTCGACAAATACAAAGAGGGCTTACACAATTTGTTTTCTCAAGGCAGTCCAGTAAAGACATGAGCTGTAAATAACACTTTAGGTAGTATACGTTAACACCTGGTTCCAAAATCTTAATTTCATGATAATACATAATTTTCAGTAGGATTTGTAAGGTGTTAGTAAGTTCGATGACCCTAGAATTTTATAAATTTGTCATTGTTAGTAACGAGAAATTGCAACCTATCATTTCTGGTGTATTGTTTTAATTATTTTGAAAAGTATTTTGCTTGAAAAGTTTACACAGATAAGTTTTTTTTTTTTAAACAGTGTATCACAGTAGTAATTGTTTTGTTTTCAAAGTAGAGGCAAAGAAAGTAAAATGGTAAAATGTGATTTTTCATATACAATTTTATTTTCCCCAAACGATTTCTATCTGTAAATTACATGAAATATGTTGTGTAGGCTACAACACTCACTTTCTAGATCTCAGCCTGGGACTCTACCCCTAGGTGGAGCTCTGGTTTCTTGCTGAGCCAGGAACTACTTATTACTATTTGATTATGTGGGGGACACCACAAAGGAAAGAAAAATCACTAGAATGAATGAATAACTGAAGAAAAGGTAGTCCAAGGAACTCTAAGCCATTAACATTTTCATATTACATCATTGTGATGCTCAACTGATTATTATAAATACATTTCTAGTATATTTCTCCTGTGTTTTTATAGAAGACCTTTAACAGAGGGACTGATGTAAGACTATCTTTTCTCTAATCTTTTACTTCAGTGTACTCTACTGAAAAACCTAACCTGAAACACATAAAAACAACATTCTAAAAAACTAAATATGATATAGGTGAAAACTGAATAAAGAAATGTAAATCTAAAATTGATTCTAATATTGAATGTTGGGTTGTGCATGTTATTTCTATTAACATTAAAATCATCTGTAATTGTTTTATTGGAGATAGATGTATAATATACCTGTAATACTATATTAGATAGTTAAATATTTATTATGTTAGTAGCATCTATTAGATATGTATGATAGGTGTATTCGATATATTAGATGTATATGGATATACTTTAAGATATATTTATATAAAATATAAATGTAAACTAAGGATTTTTTTAATTTTATGTTTTTATTTGACTACATTAAAACAAAATTGGTGTCCTAGGATTTTGATACTATAAGATTAGCACTGGCATCACCTGGCAGATTTTTAGGAATTCAGAATGCCCACCTCAGACCTTCTGAAGCAGAATCTACAACCGAACAATTCCCCAGGTCATCTATGCAAATTAAATATTTTCTCAGCTTTTTTTTTTTTTTTTCCGGTACGCGGGCCTCTCACTGTTGTGGCCTCTCCCGTTGCGGAGCACAGGCTGCGGACGCGCAGGCTCAGCGGCTATGGCTCCCGGGCCCAGCCGCTTCACGGCATGTGGGATCTTCCCGGACCGGGGCACGAACCCGTGTCCCCTGCATCGGCAGGCGGACTCTCAACCACTGCGCCACCAGGGAAGCCCTCTCAGCTTTTTTGAAGTATTACTTACCAACAAAATTTACCAAAGTCTAGTCTATCAGGTTTTTTTTTATATGTGTTTGTGACTTTTGTCCAAAGTAAATTACTTGTCTGTCTAAAAATTCTTTGTGCTACCAAGTTGCTTATATTAATTCTAGTCCTTTTATATCAATACAGTCCAATTTACTACTAACTGTGTGTAATTAGGCCACATTTTCTAATATATTCTACTGGAATATAAGCTCCCTGAGGACAAACTTAGTCATACTTGTAGTATTCCCAGTGTGGTAATCAGGGAAAACAACAAAAAAACTAGGGTGGGGGAGTAGCAGAATCCAAGGATAACAGAAGAGAAAAATGAAATAAACCATCAGAAAAAGAAAGGGTACAAAAAAGAGTTAGGAGATTGATCTTGGAGAGAGTCCTTAAACTGCTAAATGTAAATGTACGTACATTTTATATGTGCCTACACCCTCAACAGTAGGTGAATGTGAGCTCCTGCAAGAGTTGAGTTTGTTCACACACACAAAAATACCACAGAGGAGTTAACAGAGATTTCAGAGAAGGAGGGGATAATTTCTAGGTAATCAGAGAAACAACTAATCTTATTTGTTCATTCATATTATTCTATCATTGCACAACTACTTTAAAACCCATACTATCTACCACCTTGCTAAAGATTCAAAGATGAATGTGGGGCTTTGCCGTTCAAGGTGTTATTGTCTTGCAGGACAGTACAAATTCTTTTTTTTATATATAAATTTATTTATTTATTTTTGGCTGTGTTGGGTCCCTGTTGCTGCGCGCGGGCTTTCTCTAGTTGCGGAGAGTGGGGACTACTCTTCGTTGCGTTGCGCAGGCTTCTCATTGCGGTGGCTTCTCTTGTTGCGGAGCACAGGCTCTAGGCGCACGGGCTTCAGTAGTTGTGGCACGTGGTCTCAGTAGTTGTGGCTCGTGGGCTCTAGAGTGCAGGCTCAGTAGTTGTGGCGCACGGGCTTAGTTGCTCTGCGGCATGTGGGATCTTCCTGGACCAGGCTCGAACCCGTGTCCTCTGCATTGGCAGGCAGCTTCTTAACCACTGCGCCACCAGGGAAGTCCCCAGTACAGCTTCTTAAGACAGACGTGATTTTAAAATGAAGAAATGGATGTTTTGAGAGTGGAAAAACAGATGGTTATGACATTTTAGAGGGAAAGAAAAGGAAACAATTGCATTATACAGGAGCACTTTAGATGTTCCCACATATTGTGGGCTGTGTTCTGAATAGTTTGGTTAAGTATGGGTAAATCATGTGTCAGTCCTTCCAGGAAGCTTGAAACAAACATTGGCTGTTCCCTTGTTCAATCAAATATTACTGAAAAATATAATCAAAATGTAACCCTTCTTCTGATCACACAATGAAGCAGAGCCCATAGTAAAAGTCCATTGGCTTACAGGTAGGAAACTACAGTAAAGTTAGTATTTGACTGTGTATGGTTTGTTACCAGTCATTTGAAATTCAGTCCAAACTTCACCTGAGGATTACTAAAAAAGTCAAGGCCTCCCACACTGTCTGAAGGTGAAAGTGTTACAGTTTTTGTCTTAGAGGGAAGACAGAATTACTGATGCACCAAATATGCAGAACTGTGGCAAAATTCCTGTTTAATTTTTTCCATGTTCAAACTGTGCATTGTTTATGATGCTCAATTTATGATTCACATTTTTAGATGGTGGCTCAGAGCAAGGTAAAATGAAACAAAGGATAGTCAATGTCTATTTTGGAATTTTAGCATTCCTATGAAACAAATAAGTCTCCCTTTGAAGTTCTGCCTGTAAGCTTTTCAAAATTAGTATTTTTGAGTCTGACTGACAATGAGTTTCATAAATACAGAGTTGGCATCTTTTTAATATTGTGACAGCTTGTATATTTAAAACAATTAACATCTTGTTATACTCTGCAAGTAATAAATTATTCTTTTCATTAAATTTAGCTCATATCTTAAAATGAAGTCATTGCATATATGAATAATAAAATTACAGAATGATTGCCAACTTAAATTGGTACTACAGATATTTCCAACTCCTTAAGTGCTTATTTTGTAACCCCTCTATATATTTCAGTTATCTCAGGATAAACCATTATTATATAGCAGAGGAGTGCTGTATGTCTCAGTCAGTGATGACATGTCAAATATATACTTATATCTCTCTGAAGCAAATTTATAAAAAGGTAATAATTATTTAAATTTCTTTGTACAGTTATGATTGTATCAGTCAGAGACCAGTAGAGGATACAGTCGGGATTTGTTACAGAGAATTGCTTTACACAATTGTGGGTGTTAGTTACGCAGTTTTTGTAAGGCTGGTGTTGCAGCTTTAGGTACTGAAGTTTGAAATACACAAGACAGACACGAGGAGAGGAAGATCCCTGAGTAGGCTGGAACCCATAGGCAGTAGCTGGAGCTCAAAAAGGATGGAATAAAATCTGTGCTCATTGTTACTGCCTTTGACCTTGGTGACAAGGTTATCCGGAAGAAATCAGTGTCCTTATCTAAGGCCCTTCACAGCAAAACTAAACCCACACCTGGCCCAGTAGTTGAAGAAACTGAAAGAGGATCTAGGTAAGATAGAGCAATTGCAGGCCCACTGCTGCTTCACATCAACAAAGTGAATCAGCAAATACGCAACATGTATTCACGCATGTGTGCACGTGTATGGATGCACTATACAATGGTTACTGCTCCCTCGGTCCTCCAAATCTAGCAAGGATGTCTCTTTTGTCCACCACCAATATGGAAACATAGAAGAAATGGATTCTGGGAAATGGAGTTCAGCCTAGCTAAGTCGACCCATTCCAAAGCCATCACAGTGATTTTGACATCTAAAGAATTTATATAGCCTATTGCAAAGTAATATTTTTTTAAACAGTGATCTCTTCTACTGATTAATGTTTAGTCCATGTTTCATGTAGTTTAGCCAAGCCTAGTTATGATTCTGTTAATACCCTCATCGCTGATTTCTATGTTCTTTACATAGGTGGAGTTGGGGGGCGGGGACAGATAGAAAGAAATATAAGAGAAAATTATGTTCATGTCTCATAGCAATTATTTTTCTGAAAATGAAATTTGGAATGAGTTCCTGATCTCAATGGCAGAATCAGTTTATTAAAATATGTATGATTAATTTAATTACCTTTTATAACTCATGATTCAGAAATAATCATTTCTTTCCCTTTATTATTTAATATATTTAAAAATTAAATTTGTTGTTGAGAGATAATCATGGAGTCACATGCAGTTGTAAGAAATACTGACAAATCCTATGTACCCTTGACCCAGTTTCTCCAAAATGCTAAAGGCTTCCAAAACCATTGTAAAATATCACAATCAGAATGTTGACATTGATACAGTCCACATACTGGGTACTTGTGACCACATAGTCTTCCAGTGTTCCTCCAGCCTAGAGTGGTACTGATGTCTTGCTATTGTTCAACTTTGTCTTTTTTCAACATCCTTTGTGTAACTTCTTATTTCTTCCATCACCTATGTAATCAATTTTCTGTGTTAAGTATCCTCTGATCAAAATTCTTAGAGTGGTTTGTGTTTTCTTAATAGGAAACTGACTTGTACGTTCCTTTAGGAGTTTTCCACACTCCTATTACTCACTTCTTTAGGACAAATAATTATTAAGCACCTTCTTTGATTCACTATCTTTTGTTGTTGTTCTTCTTCTTCCTAAAGTAATATAATAATACTGAGCCAGGTAGTACAATGAATTTGTTTTTGTGTCTATTTTCTTCTGACATTCTATATACGTTTTCCTATTTGAGACATTTGAGCAAGAAAAAAGCATTTCCCCCTTGCTAGCTTATGAATTTTGCAACTCCATCAAAATGATAGCCAAATAACAATCACTCCTGTCACGAGCAAATATTTACTTAAAGTTGATCCTTACCTTCACGTCTTTGAATTATTTGTTTGTTCTTGTATTTTTCTCCATTGTTCTTTTTAATGAGCTTGAATTAGTTTCACTAAGTAAAAAAAATCACAATTTAAATAAAAGCTCAATAAAACAATAGATAAATTATTTCTTAAAAGTACATGCACCTTTACAATTATAGGAACCAAACTATCTGTACCTATAAGCTGATGTCTCCGATGTCATTGATAGTAATGTGAAACCATCTTTACATGCCCAGTTGTGACTGTGCACATCTAATATGAGTTCACATATTAAACTGCCAGAAAGAAACTCAAACTAAGCTATCCGGAAATAATGGTTCTCAGCAGAAAAAGAAAACAAAGTGAATGAAGCAGATATTAGCTCAAATTAACATGAATTTTGTCCAGTAATGCAATGCAATGTGTACTTTAAAATGTTCAATTAGAGTTTCAATGAATAGAATAATACTAAGTATATTAAGAGAAGACTCAGTAACTCCTGAGTTCCATATTGCTGATTTTAACATTTTGTAGAAAAGAATTTTCCATAAAAGAAAATTTATATATACTACAAAGTATAACAAAACTAGCTGTTAATATCTTGAAATATATTCCTTATTTTCACACAAGTTTCTTCTTTAAGAAGAATGTGCTAGAAAAAAGAAACTAATCTTTTCATATATCAGAAGCTTATGTTGTCTATACATTTTTCTCATCATGCATTTATTCATATAGAGATTTGCATATTTACTCCTCTGTTTATTTCCTCCCCTCCTACCACCCTCCCTCCCCCTCCCTTCCCCTCCCCAAGGAGAGGAATAAAATATGTAAGATATTTTCTTTCTTTCTTGACTAGGTACAGGAATAAAATAGATAACATAAACCTTCACTCTCGTTTTGCTCAGGAAAAAGAAACGAGTTTATGGAAAATGTGAGTTAAAAGAGGTGCTCAGCCTTTATGATTTTTATTAAGCCCTATCTGTTAATAAAAATTTGATCAACTCAGAGAAATTTGCACTTTTTGATAATTAGTAGCCTCTATAAAGCACCTGCTTCTCTTTATTACTCTTGACTTAATCCTTATCTTCCCAGAAACCTCAAGAGAAAAACCTGGTCATCAAAATCCATGTGGTACAGACCAGTCTGGAAATGTATATGGGTTCCAATTCTGGGACCAGTAGTTTGGAGAAGCTTCCTTAGCTGCCTCATAAAGTGAATTTTGAGAAATCTTTCTTCTTACCCAAAGCAATTTCTGTTTAACTCTGAACAAGGATCTTGGACAAATGTGTCACTTCTCCTCTCTCTCAGGCAAATAAGATGAAAAAGATGAAGAAAAGCAGTATAAATGTAACCACAGAAGGTGAATGATAAAATCTCTAAGAAACTAGGATTTGAAAAAACAAATATTCATACTCAAACCATCTGACTTGGGAGCCAACATTCTCTAACTTCTGCTATGTTAAGGGATGTTGTAAATTGTCCCTAATCCCCTTTTCACAATGGCAATTTCCACCAATTTCTTGATGATTTTTTTCAAGTTTTCTACTTTGACCAATTTGAACTGAAGATCTGCATAAAATAGAAGGTGAATAGTTGTTAGTGACTAAATGATGAGAAGATACAGTGATTTGGTACCTATTGTTGTAGATGCCTCAAAGTGAATATGCCAAGCTTTCACCAGTAAACATTACACTGTCACCATTGTGACACAAAGCTTCTGCTAGATTACCAAAGTAATTCAAACTTCAATCTTTTGCTGAGTTAACAGAGACCAAGTAACTACATTTAAAGTTATCTGTCAAATTGGACAGTTTGTTCATATACCACACACACACAAGCACAGACACACACACAGGCACAGACACACACACACACACACACACACACACACATGTGCTTGTGTTATACCTACCCACAAATTGAGTCCCAAGTTCCATTATCTTTTTTTTTCGGTAATGATACTGCCACATCCCCTACTATCTGAATTTCCATAGTATAATATTAGTTAAAATGTTAGGCTTTTTTTTTTTACTCTGCTTCTTCATTCTTCTTTCAAAGTATAATAATGTTAAATGATATTTTAAACACCCATCAGTATATAAAATCTAAAATTCTGAGTATTAAATTACTGTTGAAAATGTGTAAAATATGTGGAAAGTTGAGATGAACATCAAAGGTTTTAAAAGTCATGATATTATCAATGAGGAATCAGCAATGAAAAAAAGAGCATTTTAATAGAATTAGCAGAATGTTAAAACTATAATTTTTAAACTTTATAAATCTTAATCTGTGAATTAAATTATAAATCAAAGATCGAGTGTCTACAACTTCAGTAAACTGTCAAAATCTCAATATTTGAAAATATTTATTGGGAGAATTAAGTTCACTTGAAATTAATTGTGGATTGAAACCGTACAGTCTCCTTTATTCTGTTATTTTCTGGTTATATTTACAGATGTGGTGGATCATAAAAGAACCTAACTTTTTAAAAATTGCATTGTTCAAATCATCATAAAATAATCATTTAGTGTAACTAGGAAAGTAGCAAATGGCATCAAATCATCTTGTTTTCATTTATTTGGTCTTTCAACTAAAGAAAAATGTTTAAAAGACACAGTTAAAGCTTTTTGTAAAGTATAATATACTTGTAGTAAAATCAATTCAAAGAAATTTAATTCAGGCAGATTTTCTTTCAAACTCTTCAGAGAAAGTGAAGGGAAATGTAAATTACACAAATAGAGGGAAATATTTTTCTAATGGATAAATTTGTTAAAACTGAGACAAAATCTCGAAACTTTTCAAAATAACAGCATATTTACAAAAAATGAATATTTAAACTAATTTATTTTAATTTACTCAGAATAGCACCTATGCCTTGATTAGCTTCTGTCTTACTAAAATGAAAGCATTTTTCCTAAAAGTAGGCTGATTTCCATGAATTCAATGCATATTCATTTCAGTTATTACATCTAAGTTGAATGTGGTTTACTCTTTAGCAACACAAGCCATTTGTTCACACATAAACAAAATTCTGCTTAGTTACCTAAGTACATTTTCCTGTTTACTGTGTTTAGTTTATTTATTACCTGTCACAATGATATCCTAGTACTTATGAAAATCACACATCTGTTTTTCCTTTTTTATTGTTTTTCAATGAATCCATTTACTGAGTGCCAGTAGAGTGAATAAAATATGTAAACAACAAAAAATAATTTTATGGAAAAAGAAGAAACTAATCAAAGAGTTCCATAATTTCAACTCTCATATCATGGCAATAACTACTCCCCTGCTGCCTGTCACAGTTTATTTACCGCTGTTGTTTGGTGCAGGTATTTTACATATATCTCACTATTTAATCCATACAATAATATAGCATAATAAACATGTTATAAACGTTGTAGGTTGAGTAAATTGAGGCTCAGCCAGTTCAAGTGGGAAGTATGTAGTAAATTGTGGATATAATCCCAGGGTTGGCTGACTCTATTTATTTATTTAATTTTTGTAGACTGCATTGGGTCTCCATTGCTGCACGTGGATTTTCTCTAGTTGCGGCGAGTGGGGGCTGCTCTTCGTTGCGGTGCACAGGCTTCTCATTGTGGTGGCTTCTCTTTGTTGTGGAGCACGGGCTCTAGGCACGCGGCCTTCAGTAGTTGTGGCATGCAGGCTCAGTAGTTGTGGCTCACGGGCTCTAGAGCACAGGCTCAGTAATTGTGGCACACGGGCTTAGTTACTCTGCGACATGTGGGAATTTCCCAGACCAGGGCTCCAACCTGTGTCCCCTGCATCGACAGGCAGATTCTTAACTACTGAGCCACCAGGGAAGTCTTGACAATATATACATTATGTATCTTTCAGGATTCAGCTCAAGAAATACAAACTACTCCGGGCATTTCAATAAAAAGCAACTTAGTAACAATAATTAAGTCAAAATATCACTGGACTTGTTTGAGAAGTAAGTGGCATTTGGTTTTAAAGTCAATGCTGTAGTAAAGTAGCAAGAGGAAACTGCTACTGCTGTTACTACTGTAACCACCACAGCCACCACATACTCACTGAGCTGATCACTAGACCCTGGAACATGGAAACTGGCCATTGCCGACTGTCATATCCAACCTTGCTTGCCAGCTGACACAGGAACAGCTTTGGTCTAGACTTCTTCCAACTTCCAACTCTAAAAGAATAAATCTCATTTGCAGAAACTATATAAACAGCCAGAATCCTAGACAAAAAGGAACTGGGGGGCTTCCCTGGTGGCGCAGTGGTTGAGAGTCCGCCTGCCGATGCAGGGGACACGGGTTCGTGCCTGGGTCTGGGAGGATCCCGCGTGCCGTGGAACGGCTGGGCCCGTGAGCCATGGCCGCTGAGCCTGCGCGTCCAGAGCCTGTGCTCCGCAATGGGAGAGGCCACAACAGTGAGAGGCCCGCATACCGCAAAAAAAAAAAAAAAAAAAGGAACTGGGAAATATAATTTTTAGCTTTATATACTCAGTTGTATCTAGGAGAACACAGAAGTGGATGGAAATGCTGAATTATAATGGTCCTTGTGGAGCACAGTATGTTACATATCTTCTTAAGTGACATTCCTAGTCCTAGAGGACAGGGAACACATGTGTAGCATGAATTCTGGTACCCGATTAGATGTGCGATTTACTTTGTTGAAATAATTGTGTAAAAATAAACATTAGGACTGTACAACATAGAGAGAATTTGAGACTGGCATATATACTGTGTGTTTGGTTCAGGTTTTTTATATTGCATGCTGAAACATTTAAGAAAACAGTCTTACCATATGCCAACGAAGAAACAGGAAGACATCCAATTTTTAAGGACATCTCAGATATTTAAATACCAGAACTTATTTATTTTTGAGGAAATCCTGAGATTCAATTAGTTGAAGAGCGTTGTAAAATGGAATAATCTATTGGAAATGGAGATGTAATAAGATTTATCTAAATCTGTTATTTAAGATTCAGAAATGTTTTAACACACTCTTGTGTAGCACTGCTAGAGTTGTCATGGGGATGAAGCAATGATGTCTTTATTGTTCTAGAAGGTGTTTCATTTTTTGACTGCTTGATCATGTATAATCTATATAATTTTGGAGTCCATTTAAATGATTGATACAAAACATGAGGAAAAGTCAAGTTGTATGGAGAAATTTTCACAAGCTATTCAGCAAAAAGAAAAAGTAATTTATAAAGGAGGAAGAAACACCTTGAAATTAGATTTCTCATCTGTAACATTAGAAACTATAAGAAAAAGCAACACTAGGTATATACTAGGAAAATAAGACTACAATCCTATCCTATGCTCAGCCAAACTATTTTTCAACTATCAGAGTTAAAAGATTTAGACTGTGTTACCTGCATACTCAGTCTTAGGAAAGTACTTGAAAAAGTATTGTAATCAAAATTTAAATCTTTCAGAGAGAAGACCTCATTACAGAGGAAATGAAGCAAGGAAAAAGGAAAAAGGTGAGTAATGAATCTTGAGTTATATGTAGTTAAATCTAAATGGCTGATAATATTACCATTGGAAATTTTAGGACCAAAAATACATTCTTACAGAAAAGAAAGATGTTTTTAAAGCTAGATGAAAAATATTCTTTTAAATTTGGATGTGATTTACTTGGAGAGTTAGTGATGAAAATAATTATGGGTGATTCTAGTTTAATGGATAGCTATTGATTTCTCTACCCAGTATCCATGATAACAACAACTTGGATTCCCTTTGGAGAGCTATTATAACCCTACAAATACAGTTTTGTTGGAACTAACAGTCAAAATACAACATATATTTTCATGGCCAACTAATAGGGGCATACCCCAAATGCATCAGTCAGACACTCTCTTCTTGAAAATTATATTTTGAAAAATATATATATATATTTGAAGGTCTTCAAAATGTTCAACAATAATTAAATCCTCAAACATTACCATAAAAATAGTACCCACCTGTGTCAGCTTCCAAATTCCCAGAGCCATTGTTTCTGATACCTGCTTATTTAGCTTTTCTCCTCTCCCTTTGACAATCCTATATTCATCCCTGAATTTATTTTTCTGTTTAAATTAGCCAGAGGTGCTTGCAGTTGTTGCAGTAGAAACAATATACGGCTTAACTTATCATGGAAAAAAGTAAGAGAGCTCAGTAAACAATTATGCATATTATTAACACACAGCAATTGCTCCGGACAGGCAGGCTCAGTGGCCATGGCTCACGGGCCCAGCTGCTCCACGGCATGTGGGATCTTCCCAGACCGGGGCACGAACCCGTGTCCCCTGCATCAGCAGGCGGACTCTCAACCACTGCGCCACCAGGGAAGCCCAATACACAGCCGTTTTTAAGGGCAATATTAACCATACCTTGATTTATGTTTGGAAGGTTTCAAAAAGATAGTTATGTATACAAGTTTGACAGAGAATATTTTCATGATTATTCTTAATTGTAGCAAATAAATTATCAATCTCTATCATTGAAAGTTTTTAAAAGTAAATAATGTTTGTTTCAAACTCTGGGTATAAAAAATATGTTAAGTTTAATTATTTTTCAAATCAATTGCATAAATGACACAATCAATGAAGAACAATCTCAAGCTATGCAAAAATGTCAGTAAATATTTATAGTTAAAAGAATGGGTAGGGAAAATTATGATTATCATATAACTTGATAGAGGTGTTAGTTAACACTACAGTGGTAATCATATTGTAATATATAAATGTAATATTAAAAAGTGAGTAGGGGAGGGCTTCCCTGGTGGCGCAGTGGTTGAGAATCTGCCTGCCAATGTGGGGGACACGGGTTCGAGCCCTGGTCCGCGAAGATCCCACATGCTACGGAGCAACTAGGCCCGTGAGCCACAACTACTGAGCCTGCGCGTCTGGAGCCTGTGCTCCGCAACAAGAGAGGCCGCGATAGTGAGAGGCCCACGCCCTGCGATGAAGAGCGGCCCCCACTTGCCGCAACTAGAGAAAGCCCTCGCACAGAAACAAAGACCCAACACAGCCAAAAATTAATTAATTAATTTTTTTTAAAAAAGTGAGTAGGAAAATACTCTTAAATATTTAATTTATTTTATTTCAATTACTACATTTAAAATAACTATGAAATAGCCACTAGACATTTGCTGATACTTAGTTGTGGTCAATGTATTTTAACCCAGAAGTCAAGACTATAGATTTTGGGGTTAAATACTGAATATATCCAAGATAGATTCTTAGCTCGCTCTTTCTCCTTTGAGAACTTTGGCAAATAGCATAACTTTTATAGTCTCCAATTTTCTCCTCTGAATACAAAATAATAATAGGAATAGGAATAGACTTGTGAGAATTAAGTGAGTTATATGTATATAAAGGGCTTAGTACTGTTCCTGGCACTTAGAAACTTTTTAAAAAGTTTTAAACCAAACTGTTATTGTTATTGGGATTATTGTTGTTGCTGTTGTTTGGAGAAATTACAGGCATCTAATTTGTTCTTTCTTTGTGGATTGTATCAGAATTTAAAAATCTACAAAGTCAATATCAATTTGTTGACATGACACAACTGTAATTTTTTTTTAAAACATCTTTATTGGAGTATAATTGATTTACAATGGTGTGTTAGTTTCTTCTTTATAACAAAGTGAATCAGCTCTACATATCCATATAACCCCATATCTCCTCCCTCTTGCATCTCCCTCCCTCCCACCCTCCCTATCCCACCTCTCTAAGTGGTCACAAAGCACCAAGCTGGTCTCCCTGTGCTATGCAGCTGCTTCCCACTAGCTATCTATTTTACATTTGGTAGTGCCACTCTATAGTTTCTAATCTAAATTTCCCAATTTATTTGCAGATTGATTTTTAAAATGTTCTTGTTACCAGCGTGTATCTAAATAAGAATTTCTTTATGAAATCTTAAGCAAGGGTAAAACATAAATATGAAGATATAAAAAATGACCCTCTCTACTCCTGTAAATCAGGTTGAAACAGTGTCAACAAATCAAACTTGTTTTCTGTAAAGGATCAGAGATGGGTTTATAAAGACATCACCCTCATTTTGTGTGTAGAATGTAACTTATTATTAATAAAAGCAGCTGTTTATCATCATGACATGATATCAAAATAAGTCAGAATGGAATATAAATATCACCATATCCAGTCCAAACCTGGAACTGTTTTAATTGTTACAATCAGTTGGAATAATGTGACATAATGCTGATAAAACTACAACTGTGGCTCATCACTGCAGAAAAAGAAAAATTACCTTTTTAAATCCAACAACGGTCATGTTAGTAACCACAAGAACATTTAGTGAAGTATAGTTCCAGAAAAAATATTCCTATGCAGAACCACAAAGTCACTTATCCACTGAATTACATTAAAATGTGAAATATAGATACCATCTTCCAGATGGTGTAAGGGCAATGTTTTCTTCACCATAAATTTTATTAATGTCAATCACTGGATAACTGGTTGATAATGATAACTAAAGATGTTTAATCTGAATCTAGAAAACTCAAAGACAATGGCTAGAGATCAGAGCCCCATGGTCAATATTTTTGTAAAAATCTTATTTTTGAAATGAATGCAGTGGTTTCAAAACAGGAAAATGGTGCTGAAATTTGAAATGAAAATGTTGCTCAGGATCCTAACTTGCAGTATTTAGATTCAATATTACTATGGTGATTTTAAGATGAGAAAGGAGAGAAAAAATTAGGGACATGATGATAACCTTCAGAGTTCATTAATTTTCAAAATATTGCTATAAGTCTTCTTCAGCATACAAAAGAAAAATAAAATGATTTTAATAAAAGGAAATAGAAATTGATACAATAGAGTAGCCAGAGCATAAACTGAGTGTTGTATGACTGAGTTGGTCACATTTTAAAGCATGGGTTTATAGTAGACCAAGGGTTCTGATAAAAATCTAAGGAAATTAACAATGGTAGAGTTCAAAATTGGCACAAAACTTCTGAGAGAAGCAGTATTTTTGTTACAGCTTCCTTTATTCAAGTGAAGTATGGGTTGAAAATCCCCTGACCTCAATGACAGCCACCAGGCCTCTGTAAAGCATGCTGTGAAACTGTATGGAGAGTCAAAAAAAAAAAAAAATCAAAAATCAAGTAAACCTATGTCACATCTGTGGTATTTGGAGGTGAAATGGTTGTAAACGTTCAAACCAGAGCCCCAGAAGACTGTAACTTTATCTTGGCTTTATTACGGCCAAGATGTCTAAGTGAGCTTGTTCTCCATTTGAGAAAAAAGTGGTTGTTATCATCTCATTTGAAGGGTTTTGTGACACAATTAGTGTCCATGAAGTGCCTACCACAGTACTTGAATACAGTAGTTGTATAAAAACTGGTAACTTTTGTTATTACATCTGTTTAAGCCTCACAAAGTACTCATTATTTTTGAAGTCATGGTTTAGTGGATAAAAGTTTATTGCCTATTTTTATTAAGGTTGTACATGCTGTGTGTCTACATATATACATAGACATAAATTATAAATATTACATAAATATAAAATATACACATATTATAAAACTGTGCTAGGAAACATGTTCATTCACGATGTCCTAAGATTGAGTACATTCATAAATAATTCCTAAAGTATATCTCACTGTTCTTCGTTTCTGGCCGTTTATTCACTGCCTTTTTGTTATTTATACTTCCAACCAGAACTACATGGGCAAAATAGATGCTTCTAAGCGTCATTTTTTTTCCCCAGCATGTTTTCAGAGGACTCAAAGAAGTTTGATAATATGAATAGCCCTAAAGTGTTTAAGAGTTATTTAACTCATAGCTCATAACCTGTTTGGAAAATGACCAGTATGAATAATTCTTCAACTTGAAATACTCTCTTTCTTGTATCCTATTACCATTGAATCACTTAAAGTTATGAATATTTTATATACAAAGAGTGATATTTTATGTACAAAATGATGCAGTTAAGTTTTCTGGTCGCATTTCTAACCTGCCCCAAAGAAGGAAGACTTCAATGGAAGGAAAACTGTTGATGAGAAAGTGAATTGTCCCTAACACAAAAGAGAAAATCTAACCTCTCAGAATTACCCTAGATCCACCATGAGCACTTAGCTTGCTTATACAGCACAGCAGAGTTCTAATGTTTTAAAACCAAACATTTAATAATCATCAGTTTTTCCCTCATGTGATTGTCAACTCTTAATATGTAAACCCAGTAGAAATCCACCATTTTTCCTTTACTGTTCCAACAGGCCCTCAAACAAAGCATCATATTATTTATCAAACTTTGATACAAGTACAGAACATATATACAACAAATCTAGTAACCCTAGTGCAAAATTAAATGAGTTACTTTGCCTGGTTTATTCTTAGTGAAATAATCATAGTGATCATCTTCTTTTCCTGTATTAACTATCAGTTTAATATGCTATGCTAAAATGTTTGCATGTGAATTAAAGCTGAGAGGAGTATAGTTTCTGGGACATGTCTACACCCCAGATATAGAAGTGTAGACATTTACTTTATCTTTCGTTTTGGCAACTCTCAATCTCCATGGTTTCTCAAATATTATTTAGAGAGACCTCTGGCTATGATAGATTCACTGTGGCTAATTTCTCCAGCCAGTGTAAACAACAACAAAATGGACAAAAGAAATGAAGCAATGTTTTTAGACGTTGCACCTCAGATAGAGGAAATAATAGAAGGAAGCTGTTTTATCAACCCTGCTATCTGCTTAGAGGCAGTTCTAGACCATGGTGCTAGGGCAGTGATCCCAAACAAAGCATGTGAGTATTGCTGAGTTGAAGAAAAAGATAATCAGGTTTGAGAGCATGCAACAGAAATTACAGGGCAGAAAACAAGAGATGGGGTAGTTATGCATATAAGAAGCTTCAGGAATCTGCATATGGATACAATTAAGTGATCTAGCCATCCACCTTAGGAAGTGAAGAAAAGAAAAGCAGGGAGGAAATAATAAAGAACTGAGCAGAAGAAAATGAAAGAGTATATGGAAAAAAGAATGAAAAGAGACCACTGTTGATTTTTTTTTGAACTATCTATAAAGTTGATACATGTCTAGCTAGACTGATCAAGGAAAAAAGAATACAAATCAACAATATAATGAATGAATGAACAGACAGCACTATAGATTCCACAAACATTAAAATTTTAAGGAAATATTATAAACAATTTTATTCCAACAAATCTGACAAAATTTAAGAAATCCTTGAAAATCACAATTACCAAAACAGAGCCAAGAAGAAACAGAAAACAAGAATAGTGCCGTATCTATTTAAAAAGACAAATTCATAGTATAAACACCTTCCTACAAAAAAATCTTCAGGCACAGATGGCTTCACTGGTAAATTATAGGAAATAATACCAATCCTACACAAATTATTTCAGATAATAGAACAGGAAGGAACACTTCTTCAGCAATTACACAGTATTGGATAAGTGAAAAGATTACTGAAACTTCACAGGCTACACTCATGTAATGTTTTAATAAAGGTAATAGATGTGGTAAACAGGAGAAATAAATCACAGGCAAACAACTCTTCCGGGCGCAGCTCCCTGGGTCCTTTCTCAGTTACACAAGACAACTTCATCTTCATATTTTGAACCATCAGGTGTATGTGAAACACCTTAGTTTAAGGGGATGCACAGTCTCATCCAAAGAGAGATTTTTTATACTCTTTTAGTCACGTAACTAAAACTAGGCTGCGTGATAAGGCTCAATAGCAGGAAGCATACATAAAACAAACTTGGTGCAAAATAGCAATCAGTTAAATGCTGATAAAAAGACATAAATTGTTCCTGATCTATTTCATACCCTAACACAGGATTATATTAATCACTTAATAGTACATTTATTTCAAGTTTAATCAAGGGTTAGCACTATGACTTCAGGTTGCTCAGGAGATAAGAACAAGGTTTCAGCAGGCAAACTGAAATCAACTCTGTTTGCATACAACTTGCTTACTCATGTTATGAGATAAACACTCATGTATTTGTCTATTCATGATTACCCTGATATCATAACTAGACAAATACATTACAAGGAAAGACAACTACATGCCAATATGCTTCATGAACACAGAAGCAGAAATCATTAATAAAATTTCATCCAGTTGAGTCTAACAAAGTATAATCAATATAACAAATCAGAACCAAGTGACATTTATCCTAGAAATTCAATGTTGATATAACATTTGAAAATAAATTAATGCAATTCACTATATAAACAGCATAAAATAAAATAATAAAGGAACAATTTCAAATTTTGATCAAAACTATAACTTAACAGATGCAGAGAAATAATCTATAAAGATTTATATATCTTAATAGATGCATAGAAATAATCTGAAAAAATTAAGCAACAATTTATAAAAACAAAACAAAAATCTCAGCAAATTAGAAATGGAGGGGAATTTCTTCATTCTGTTTAAGGACATCTAAGAAAAATCTAGATGGAGCATCATACCTACTGGTAAAACAATAAATACTTTCCATCTAATGTCAGGAAAAAGACAACAGTATCTATTCTCACCACTTTTTCAATAGTATATTAGGGGGCAATTGCAATAAGCAAGAAAAAAATTTTCGTTTTGGAAAGAAAGAAATGTAATGGTTTTTGTTTATAAGACATATGATTGTGTATGTTGAAAATCTAGATACATCTATTTAAAAAGTTACTAGACCTAATAAATGAGTTAAGAAAGGTCACAGGATAGAAGACCAATTTATAAAACTTAGCTGTACTTCTATATACTGGCAGCAAACATTTGGAAAGTGAAATTTATAAAATACAATTTACAATAGCATCCGAATTATGAAGTACTTGAGTCTGTACTTCACAAGATATATGAAACCCCACTGTAAAACATGCCTGATAGAATTTTTTAAATAATGGAGAGATGCAACATGTTCATGGATCGTAGGGCTTAATGTTAAGTTGTTAATCCTCTCCAAATTTTTCAGTAGATCTAATGCAGTTCCAGTCAAAATCTTAGCAGGTACCACTGTATAAAAATTGGCAAGCTGAACCTAAAATTTATATGTAAATGCAAAGGATACAGTATACTGAAAACAATTTGATAAAGTAGAATATATTTGTACATTTCAAACTACTAGATATCAGGATAAAGCTTCAATAATCAAGATAGTGTGATACTAACCTCATGGAAGCTATATGGATAAATGGAATGGAACAGAATCCAAAAATAGCCCCACAAATTAAAGATAAATTGATTTTCAGCAAGTGTCTCTTAAGTATTGCAATGGGGGAAATGAATGATGGAATAAACAGCTATCTGTATGGAAAAAATAAACCTCAGTTCTTAAAAAAATAAATTTGTAATGGATAATGTACATAAATCTAAAGATTTAAGAAAAAAAACTTCAGGAAAAAATCTTTAGGACCTGGATATTGGCAAATTTGGAATTCTTATCTGGTAGTGGAACAGTTCTGTATCTTGATTGTGGTGGTAAATCTAAACATGTGAAAATGTTGATATTTCGTAGAAACACACAAACCAGTGCATGTAGAAACTGGTGAAATTTTAGTAAGGTTTGCAGTCTAGTTAATAGTAGTCCAACAGTGTTAATTTTCTATTGTTGATAATGTTCTATTATTATGTAGGCTGTGTGTTAAAGTAATTAAAGAAAGAGGCCATGAAACTGAGGTGGTTCTGATGCCTTCATAGTCTATGTAAGAAAACTAAAACCTAAGCCAGGGTCAGTACACTCATACCCAAGAAAACAAAATTTAAGAAGAACCAATCACAAACAGCCAAATACCCTTTCCCAAATAAGGTAACTTTTTAAAAGCTAAAGCCAAATTATTTCCTTACTTTGCTTCCCTGTCTGCTATATAAAAACTTTCCCCTAGCTCCTGCCAACAGAGAGCTCCTAACCACTTTCAGTTTGACAGTGCCCAATTTCAAAATAGATGTGTGCTCAAGTAAACTCTTGAAAATTTTAATGTACTTTATCATTTAACAGAAGCTACATTGGGGGAAGCTGGTGAAGAGTGTGTGAAACTTCTCTGTGATATGGTTGCAACTTCTTGTGTGTCTGTAATTATTTCAAAGTAAAAAGTTAAAATGAGAGCATTCTGTTACTGTCATACTGTCCACATCAACATGTTCATGGATCGTAGGTCATACTGTCCACATCAAATTTTGGACTTGATTTTAAAGAAAGTATGGTTTGCATTTCCTGTTAGTCTTGCCCATCATAAGTTTGTAATACTTAAACATGATGTGAAATACCTCTAGCGAAAAGGAGAATACATTCAGAGAACTCCTATATAGAGAGTAAAAATACTATCAAACACCGAAATATCAGCAATACTACCTTTTCCATTTTCTATTTTTTCCAGTCATTTTTTTCTTTAGCTAACTCTATAACTTATTTATAGAAGTGCATTTTAGGTATAGGGTAAAAGAGAATAACTGTTAAAATATGAATGGTTTACTTTAATATCAATTACTTTATTTAAAAAAATCAGAGCCCATTTAAAAAAATCTTGGTTACAGTTGTAATAATGCCCTTTAATTATAAAAGAATTGAATATCTCTATCTCTTTCTCTCAAAATAAGAAATGACATCCAAAAAGCAATGTATTTTTATAGCATTTAAAAGATATGTTAAGTAAGATTTCCTAGATAATACCCAAGTGGAATTGTATAGTTTTTCATTTTGTTCTTTTGCTGTACATTGAACTTTTTGAATGCTGAAGGGAATGACAATGATTTGACTCTTCCAGAATCTGACCTGTGTCTTTGGAACTTATGACTTTTAATGTGTCCACAATGGTCAGCCAGCCCTAGCTATTGTGAATCATATTTATATTTATGCTTAGTCATTAAATGGCCTCTTTGAGTTTGTTAAGCCCAAATAATTCTCCTGTGTTCAGATATGGAATAGACTGATATTTTAATTATAAATTTAAAATTTTACCTTTTATTTAGTGAAAATTCTTTCTCTCTAGACATAGAATAGGTGGTCTTATGTGTTTGCTTTTTATAGCTACACTGATCTCTGTATGCATTAAATTTTTTTAAAAAAATCCTTTGGAAAAAAATCCTATGATGAAAAGACCAACATTTTATTTTCAAATTTAATGGAGTGAGTGCCTACCTAAATAAAAAAAGCTTCCGTAGGACTTTGTAATGAACAACAATGAACATGTGCTAAGTTGTCCTATATGTGAGCCAGGGTGAGCAATGTCAATGGCCTAAAACCTATAAGATCTGAAAGTGATTATTTTCATATCAAAGATTTTTATCTATAGTGTGTGTATTTTAACAACTTAGTATTTACTTTTAGCTCTAGATCAACCAATGATAGAACATGCAAGTTGAATTTTTTTTTAATTTTCATTTTCGACAGCCTAATATTTATTTTTTCACTGTACACAGATAAGTAACAAATTCAATAAAATAGATATTTATCACAAAAGAAGCAGAGAGGACACACCCAACTCCTAGGCCCAAAAGTATCTGGAGCAAATTCCACACTGAATAAGATAACATATTTGAATGTGCTGCTTGATTTAAAAATCATTCTAGTAAGCCCACGGTATTCTTTAAAATATTATCTCCCTTTTTCCCAAAAACACACCCATGGGAAAATATTGACCATTATACTAAAACTCTTAGTTTGAATACTAATTATTTGTAGGTTCTTTATACAACTGCTTTATATTCTTCAATGTCTGTGCCTTCATCTATTAAAGGACTACACTGAATGATACACACCACATGCAGGGAATTGGTACAATTATTTTTCTACCTTTGTATCTAAGACAGATCAACTATAGATTTCGGGAGAATACTTTAAAATCTCTACCTTACTGTGATTTTTTGGCAGACTGCTCTTGGTGGTGGTATTTGGGAGTGAAGTGCAGGAACCTTGTAAATTAAGGAATATAATACTAATCTATTTTCTTTGAAAAGGGTATTGGAGAAAAGTAAATCAATGCAAAATGTTTTTTTCTTAATAAAGTGTAAGATGAAACTTTAAAGTAGAATTCATCCTATGAAATAAAATTTTGAGTAAAAATATAATTAAATTGTACAAGAAATTTAATAATAAATTTGAATAATAAAAGAAAAACATTAATATCCATAATAAACTTTGAATTAACATAATAACAATAAACGCTATATAAAATTATCCAACCATCATTAAAATTTGTTTTATAATAATTGTGTTTAAATTTGAAATTATATTAAATATTAGTTCAATAAGAATAGAACTTTGAATATTCCTTCCATTTGACATTTTGTACAAGTATACACCATGTATGTATCATTAAGGTTATTTCTCTATAGTATAGTATGAATTGCAGATTTAGGAAGTTATGGAATTAACCTGATTAATTATCCTAATGATTTAAAATAGCATTTGCACCAAACACATCCTAAAGTTTTAGTTAGTTGACGATTTAGACTAACCAAACTTAATCGTCAAGTTAGCTCACTTTAGTTAGAAACTTGGAGAATTAAAGATCTTTTAAGTATAAACAGAATGGTAAAATTCATTTTAATTTCATTAAAATATTAAGTATCTTTCTATTTATGCACTTATCCATACTGCCTTTATATAAAAAGGTTTTTAAATGACATTAATTGCATATAAAGCTGAAAAGTTAAAAACTGATCAGAAAACATTTAAATACTTTTTATCTTATCTTTATCATTTAAGTACTTCTAACCTCACTGTTAAATTGTAGAACTTCTTCTCCAGGGCTCAGCTGTACTAAACTATTAACAGAGTCTGAAGCCATATGTTTTTATTGGGAGCATTCTGTTTACATTTATTTAAACTTTAACAGTGATTTTGAAATAATGTTGATTCTTCTAGCATCATAGAATTTCTGGGGTGGTTGTGCTTTTGTGTGATTTGTCCCTCTACTCAGCCAGGAAAAAAAAAAAAAAAGATTGATTTAACAGTGAAATTAACGTGAACTATTCTTTAGCTAATTTATATTGAGTCTTGCAGACCCCTGGTGACCATTTAGTCACTTAATTGGTGCTATTTACTCAAAGTAATTCAGTGACTTAAAAGAGTCTGCTGAATTATAAGTCAGTAACTCTGCAATGAAAACACACATATTTGTGTGTTTATTTTTTAGGTAAAAACAAAAAAGTGCTACCTAAAATTGATACATTTAGACGTTTTACAAGTTATACCAAATTGCCAAACAAGAGAAATTGAAAAAAACTGTTCTTGAACAGTTAATTATGATTTATTTGTGTACGTTTTCCCAAAGACAGATAATTTTGCTACTCAGCCAGTTGCCTAGAATCTCTGAACTATCTGCAACTTTAATTACGCTTTGCTTTGTAAACTGTCACTGGTGTAATACTAGGGGGTGAAGATCATGGAGACCAAATCCCTGCCTTCACACTCGGCTTACCATAACTCCCAGTGACTGTTTTTGTGCTTCCAGTCCCTGAACCTTTGGCTTTTATGGATTTAGAGATGTTATTTTCCAGAGGGAGAATATTTTCAACAGTTTACCGCAAGATTCCCATAAAGACTTGAGCCATGGTTACTACTTGGTCGCTTCAGGATCCTGTGCAGCCAGCAGGTAGGACAAGGAACCACCATCTCGGCTCCTTGGGAGGAGGTTGGGCTGCTGTCACACAGTGAGTGAGGGGAAAAGAGCTTTTAGGCTACATTCTTCTACCTCCTTTCCCAGTTTTGACTGTCGACAGATAAGTACAACAGGTTTAGTATGAGAATGTCATTGTCTCAGACCCCTGAGGGATGAGGGTCTGATCATACACACCTTCAGGCAGACGTAGCGCAGTTGCTAGAGAAGAATGAGAGGGGCCAAACTGTAGGATGCAGCAACAGTTGTTCTTAGGTAGGGATGCTTTCTTAAAGAAGTAAGAACTTAAAAGATAACTAAAACTAGTTTAAAGGAAGAGCTGGAGCGCCATGATGTTCCCTGCAATATTTTTGAATAAAAATTAATATTAAACTAAAGTATAAGGATAATTAATAATATTCAGATACTCTTTCAGTACATTCTGGGATGCTGTACAAGTAATAAAAATGAAAATAAATTAGCAAAATGCCCAGTCTGGCAAATATTTTTGAAGCAATACTGAGGGATTAAGAGATTAAGAATAGTTCTATAAATGATATGCTAGTGGATAAGGAAAATGCCAGTGGCTGTCAGTACCAATGGAGGGGAGACACACACACACACACACACACACAGCTTTTTTTGGCAATGTTCACAAGAAAATCCATTTGTAAAAATCAGAGAAAATCTTTACAGGGTCTTGCTGCATCACAGGCAAGCTACTGACACCAATCTAACTGAAGAGAATGACTAAAATAAGCTAAGATAAATTATCTTTCATTTGCTATGCCAAAATTTTTATAACACATTTCCCTCTCTTTCAATTCTTTATCTGTAGGGGAATAAAAGTGGTATGCAAGCTTTTCTTACTAAAATTCAAAACATTTTTGAAGTTTTTTGAAGAGGCGTTGGTGAAATAGTTTGTCACCGTAAATCATGTCTGCAACTCACATATAGGAAAATAATTTTTAAAAATTCAGAATTGCTTTGGAATAAAAAAATCTGAGCCATGGTCAGATGATCAGCCATGGTCATTATTCAGTAATCTGTTTACAAAAAGTATGCTTTTTTTTTTTTTTTTTTGCGGTACACGGGTCTCTCTGCTGTGGCCTCTCCCATTGTGGAGCACAGGCTCCGGACACACAGGCTCAGCGGCCATGACTCATGGGCCCAGTCGCTCCACGGCATGTGGGATCCTCCTGGACCGGGGCACGAACCCATGTCCCCTGCATCGGCAGGCGGACTCTCAACCACTGCGCCACCAGAGAAGCCCCCAAAATATGCTATTTTGTTTCAAATTCAAAGTTTTACTTTGAAAATTAGACCTGCAGTCCTTTTCTCACTTTGTCAGAAGAGAAAATGCATGTCACTGATTGTACTTACCTCATAAAGCTAATGTTATAAATATAGCTTGAAATGTGTACAAAAACAGTGTAATGTTATACTAAGAGCACAGAGTGCCTCAGGTTGAGCCCTGAAGGCTGGGGTTGTGGGTGCTGATGTGTCTTTCTTTGGGGAGAGAGGAAAGAGTAAAACAAGAGGAAGGAGAACAGCTTTGGAGTAAGAGCAAAGGAGGATAAATAAAATGAACAGTGTTTCTCCTCTAGAATGTTTGAGAAGTTTAAAAAAATTAAGAATATAAGTTTTTTGAAATGACTCTGGACTACAGGACTGCATTCTACTGACACCAGCACCACTGGAGACGGAACCAAAGTGATCGCAGCTTTTCCATCTGAGTCAGACATGCTCAGGGCAGAGACTGAAACAGAGATAAAGAAATATAGTATACATTATATAGCATATACGTAATACAGGATATACTAAGTCTATTTCATTCATGTTAAAATAAATGTATTCAAAGCTAGAAAATAATAAAAAGTTTTCTGTATAATAAAGAGAAAACTTAAAAAAAAAAAGGAAACAAGTTTTCAAATGTCTTCCTATTTCCTCAAATTCTTTCAATTTGCCCAATGTTTGTTTGGAAATTAATAGATTAAGTTCCTTCTTTCTAGGGAAAATAAAGGCTTAAAAGTTATACAACCATTATTTCAGTTATATAGAAATGACTACAACATTTTTGTACCCCTGAGTTTGTGCCACTGTAATTCATTATGACATATAAACTGTGACATTTAAAGGGAACTCAGTAGCTTTCAAAAGAATTGTTATGCAAAGCATAACTTCACCACAAAACACAACAAAGTTAAACAAAACAAAAAACGTGTACGTAGAGATAAGTTATCTTGAGTCTTGGTGATGTATAGTCTCTATCTGAAAGTCTGAAGAGCTAACGGAACAGAATGTCTTAATAGAAAAGAAATACTAATTCTAAAAAAACAATTTCAGATTGTAAAGTTGGTGACTTTGGGCAAATTGGAAGAGACAGTACTTTGAGGAAACAGCAAGACCGTGGGAGAAGAACCCATGGCCATACAGCCAACATTCATGATGGTTTGGAGCTCCCAGGACCAGAGACTGCAGACCCCTGTGGAGTCCATGGGAGCAGAACATTAGCCAGTACTCATATCGCTCTCAGATCTCGATGATTCAGCACAAAAAAAATTGTTTTTGCTGTAGACCATAGCCTGAAGGAGAATTTATGGTAATGTGAGGTCATTTTGCCAAGCCCAAAAGAGAAAATAGCTTGACATGTGGCAAGAAATTGAGGATCAAAGTGGATGTTCATACAGAAAGCAAACTTGCATCTCCCCCTATCCTTTGGGCTTATTAGGGAAGTAGGTTTCAGGAGATAAATCCATATAATTTTTTAAGGATTCTGGGTAAAGAAAGGTGTATACCATGTGAAAATTGAGGAAACAAAACTAAAAAGCAAATAAAGCAAAACAAAGACATTTTAAAAATTCACTCTCACCTATCACCACCACCATTTCCTTTTGAATCTGAAATAGCATGGGAGAACATCTCCAAGTATTCTGCATCCGCAGGACCTGGGTGAGAGCAGAAAAGTAGGCATGAGGAGGCCTCTCTATGGGTAAAGGTAGCCACACTGACATGGTAACTGGAGAACAAATGTGAGGACAGTTTAATGGCTGGCATGTAAGTCCCTGCCCACCTCACTCACGTTCCAAACTCGGAAGAGAGGAGAAAAAATAATGAAGGAGAATGGAAAGTACTGAATTGACTGATTGTCTAATCTCTAGAAGAGAGGGACGGGGAGGGAGGGGAAGACTTAGACAGAGAGAGACAGAGAGAACTGCTTTTACCTTAAGTGGGCACTAATTTTTTAATAAAAGCAGAAATCAGGATGCAATACCTAAGGACATTTATGAAAAACAAAGTTTTACTTTGGCAATTTGTCTTTGCAGACTACGAACTTTGCACCTGTTCTACCAGTGAAGACATCTCAATACAATAATGGTCATCTTATATTGACCACATAACTTATAAAGTTAGTACCATTATGTGACAGCAGTACTGACAAGTTGTTCCACATGTTTTCGGAATGTTTGGACAAGAGAAAATACTCAGCAAGTATGCCTAAAAGAAGGAGGAGAAGAAAAAGAAGTAGTTCTTTGTCAGTATTTAAATATTGGAATAGGGTAACTTGTGACATGGTGGAATGCCATCCATGTCGGCTTTAGTAAAAGGAAAAGATAAAAATGTATACAATAGACTTACCTGGACTGCAGTTATTAACCTTTTAGGAGAGGGATTAAACTAGATGATTTCTCAAAGTACAATCTAGGGCTGTCATTTTATCATTCTATAGCCCTTTGATGTCAAGATGCAATTCAGAGCTTTTGAAATACATTTAAAAACCCAGTATAACTTGCTGTATCCTGGGCCACAAGCCAACACGAGTCTTATGAAAGAAAGTATCAAGGATGGCATTCACTAAGGATGCAAAAATCACCCAAAGAAATAGATGAAAGAGGGAATGAGATAGTGAAGGATACATTAGGAAGCGAAGTAAATTGTGTAGACATAAGAAGCTCAGGCAGAAACAACCTGAATTAAGATGGCATATATAAAGCAGTAGTGCTTATCTGGTTTTATCCATTTCAGATACCTGAATTTTGAATGTTCATAGACAAGTATGTTTCAGATATAGAACAGGAAACTATCGAACTCTGTCTAGAGGAATTTCTTAAACAGTGTGCTGTGAAGAAAAAAGGTTTATTGAGAATATCTGAAATCCTAGAAATAAATTATGTGTGTGGTAAAATACATACATATATATGGGGACACTGGTATCATTAATCTTTCAAATAAATATTTATGAGCACCTGCTGTGAACTAGGCACAGGCCATATTCTGAAAATCAATTAGGAAACAAGGAAAACAGTCTTTCTGCTCCCAAAACATACAGTCAGTGCTCATCATATGTATCCCCTTTCTTCCCCTCACTCTCTGTACCACAGCGGGGCTGATGCTCTCAGACAGCATCTCCCTGGCTCCCACGTCACCAGTCTGGGTCCCGCCACAGAGAAGCACTGGTGGGAAGTAGGAGGGAGAGAGAAGATAGGATATTCTTTGCCCTCGTACTCTACCTCTGTTGCTGTTACTCTACCTCTTCAGTGGTTCCCACTTCTTCCAAGGGCCACTCTGAGCATGGTCCCAGATGAGACCATGGGCTCATGAGAGCTTCCTCTGCATGTTTTCGGCTCTCAACTGGTCATTCTGGATTTTGAGCTCTCCTAGCACCACGTTTTCCTTTTGTTCCTCAAGATTCCAATTGCTACTAATATCTTGTTAGCTTTATTATCCTCTTTTTGTCTTCTCAGCTCTTCTAAACCTCCATAAATTGTGTCATGTAGATTCTTTTCCTGACTTAACCCCAAATGATCCACTGATTAATAGAATAATTAAATAAGATTATAGAAGACTCAGGATGCTAAGGACACATTTCCTCAATGGGGACTACCTTATTCTTAGGTCAAAGAGATGTCTCTCAAGGCATCTGACATTAATGCTGGGACCTGAAGATGAATGGGCATCATGCCGTTAAAAGGAAAGGAAGATTTCTGACCTGGCAACACTAGCACCCTCAGAATTCCCATTTGTGAGTGCATATGTGTTGAGAACACTTAAGATCTACTCTCTGCAAATTTCATATATGCAATAGATTAGTAACTGTAGTTACCATACTGTACCTTAGATCTCTAGAACTTATTCCTCTTAAAAGTTTGTACCTTATGACAAACATCTCCCTATCTCCCCCAAAACCCCCAGCCCCTGGAAACCAACATTCTTCTCTCTGTTTCTCTAAGTTCAATTTTCTCAGATTCCACATATAAGTGATATCATGTAATATTTGTCTGTGTTTGGTTTATTTGGACTTAGCATAATGTCCTCCAAGTTCGTCCACGTTGTCAGAACTGGCAGGTTTTCCTTCTTTTTTTTAAGGGTGAATAATATTTAAATTTAGCTATCAGGTTTCAAGAATTGTGGGGATGTAAGACAGGACTGGCTGAGTGCTAGAGAGAATGCAACGTAAGCAAGCGAACGGATTGAACAATGAGAAGTGGGTGAGGAATGGACAGGTAAGGAGCTCTGCATTTCACCTCACTATGGAAGTAAAGAGATGTTAACCCATGTTACTCACCATAAAATCTCTATTATAATCTTTTCTAAAGCTCATTTTTCATTTTCTTTCCCCAGATAACTAGATGCTTCACTCTGTCAACTCATTCAGGTGTTAACTCCAATATCACCTACTCCTTCCTTCTTCATCCTGTTGAAATCCCAAACTCCACCCAGAACTACCTATTTCTTTTCCTGGCTTTGTTTTTCTCTTTAATGTTTATCATTAGTAATGAAGAAGATTTTTATTTTATACTATGTGCATTGCCTCTCTGTTCCCAGCATCAGAACAGTGCTAGAAAAATATAGTAAGAATTTAATAAGTATTGCTTTAATTGAATTCAATTAAATTATCCTAACTCTGCTGATCCTTTTCCTTCTAACAATGATTTTATGAGCCATTACCACTAAAAATTAGCCTTTGAAATCATAAAAGACCACAGTTCACTTTAAGCAGAATTTACATCAGTTGATTTCCACAGAGACTTTGCTTCCCCCTGAGATGTTCTGCAATATGCCGACTAACAGCCTGACTTGTTTTCCACAGGAATAGTGTCTGTCTGGCAGCTTTGGCTGCAGCTCTGTCTATTCTGAAATTCCCTTCCTATGTTAAGTGTGAGGGCAAGAGAAAGAGACTTCTCTCATGAGGGATTTGAACTGAAAATGGGCTCCTCTTCTTACATAGGGCCTTACATTTCCCAATAAATTATTCCCTGGAAGCAATTCTGTATCGTCAGTTTGACATGTTCTCTGCAAAATAGACCCAGAAACAGAGATGTGTGAGCGGTAACTGTGTGGGGCCATGTTTTGAGGGACAGTATATGTGAGGGAAGACATGAGGCAAGGTTGGGAAGAGAAGAGGGAGCAACTGGATGTAGAAGGAACAGAAGCTTCAGACAACCCAACAGGGAACCTGAGATGGGGAAGGCCCTTGAGAGAAGTCCTGAACCAAGGCACAGGGGCTGGCCACCTGTAGCCCCACATTAGCCATCATTGGACTCTGGCCACTCCACGGGAGGGCTCGTCAAATCTCGGGTGGCTCAACTCTCTTCAAACAAAGGCATTTCTGAGGGAAGTGCTCAGCTGCCAGCAACCGTCATGCAACACTCCCTGTTTCTAATGGCATGAGCCTCCTGGGGCACACCCAACATCTACCACAAACTTCATATGCATTTATGGGAGTAACAAGAAAAGACAAGATAGAAGAAACAAGAGGTAAAAGAAAGAACAGGATTCCTTTCTTGGACGTATATAGAAAAATAAGTATAAAATGGAGCAGATAAATCTAGGACTTATAATAATTTTAAGATATAATAATATCTTATTAGTAATTGGTTAATATTTGTGTCTATTTTTTCTGTTGAAATAAGCAATTATTAGTATAGTATGTATTAAATAGTTAATAACAATTTTTTACAATCATTAATGAATACTTCTCTTGCAATTATCACTGTCTTATTATAATGGTCATACACATTCATAATGAAAACTTTAAATATATTTTAAAGGCATGTGAAGGGAAATAAGAACGCATAACCCCACTACCCAGATGATGCTTGTTACCATTCAATTATCATTCTTTCAGGATGCTAACTAGCAGTCTTTCTCTCATTTTCTACATGCACTCTTCATGTACATGTACACACACATACTACATTTACCCATGCTCTTTTTACCATAAGGTACATATTGTTTTATACCAACTGCATTTTATTTAATATATCATGAATATTTTAATAACTTCAGGTATTCTTATACTGTTCTACTGGTTACACATTATTCTTCTACACAGATGCATCTTAATTTCTATATTTCACAAAGTTACCGTAATTCATTTAAGTGATGAGCTACTGCTTTTGTTGTAGACAGATAACACTTTAAACTCTTTTATTTTTTCCTTAAGGCTTGGGCAGGTTTTTCTGAAACCCACTTACTGCAGAATATGTGACAACATATTACACGACACCTTTATAATTCTTCAATATGTTCCTCAGCATGTAAGGAGGCTTTGAGGCAGAATGTATTTTTGAAGGTAATTAACACACTAAAATGTTGAAACACTAAAATATATGATTATTTGTATTGTTTAAATTTTGTTGAATCCAATTTTTCATTATTAAAGAAATTCAGCAATTGCTATCAAGTTCCCTAAGAGAGAATATGAACTGCTTTAATCTTCATTCACATAAGTGAGGCTTATTAGATATAAAGTTACTTTTGCTTTATTTAAATACTTCCTTTAATAAAAAATGCACAATTTCATTTAAATATTTAATTCTGGTAGCTTGTCTGCACCATGTATTGCTATTGAAGGTACATTAACAGTAGATAATTAAAGAAATTGGTGATGCACTAGATAGAAATTTTTAACATTCTTTTACAGTAAACTCATTTTGTAGAGTAATCAGCTTTGTCACTGCAAATGAAAGGCACCACCTGGCACAATTAGTGTTATACCTCTTATTTTTTTAGTACATCTCAGAACTGTAGTACAGTGTTATAATTTGCATTGTTATAGCTCTAACAAAATGCTAGAACTTGATTCAAAATATGTCTTCCATACCAGGGTCTGAGGTCATTTAGTATATCACTTACCAGTTAGGTGCCATGAAATTTTTACAGACAGCACAGTGTTGGTAAAATTATGGCAAAAATTTATATATAAGTAGCTAAATCTTTTAGGAAAGAGTACCTGACTCATGTAATCTAGTGAAAATGAGAATGTCATATTAAAATGTAACATAATACAACTAATCATGTAAGTATATTAAACAATCTAAAAGTAAAACTGTAATAATAATATGCAGCCAGAGCATACAGATTACCTTTCCAACATGCTGTGGGAAAATGGAAAGAAACCTAAAAGGAACGGTCTATTTAGCAGACTGGACCTTATTAACTTGAGAACAGTTCTTAGTAGGATGAATATAGCAGTGTAACCATTAAATTTAAGACAATGATGATGCCAATAAGACAACTATCAAAACTACATATAGTAGGTCTTCCCTGGTGGCACAGTGGTTGAGAGTCCGCCTGCCGATGCAGGGAACACTGGTTCATGCCCCGGTCCGGGAAGATCCCACATGCCGCAGAGCGGCTGGGCCCGTGAGCCATGGCCGCTGAGCCTGTGCATCGGAGCCTGTGCTCTGCAACGGGAGAGGCCACAACAGTGAGAGGCCCATGTACCACAAAATAAATAA